>NC_000083.6:93924185-94245214 GCF_000001635.26 Mus musculus | reverse complement strand
TTATTTGATTTTCTGTAGTCCACCTTCTTGGATTCTTTATATATATTGGATATTAATCCCCTATCTGATTTAGGATAGGTAAAGATCTTTTCCCAATCTGTTGGTGGCCTTTTTGTCTTATTGACGGTGTCTTTTGCCTTGCAGAAGCTTTGCAATTTTATGAGGTCCCATTTGTCAATTCAGTTGTATCTGGAACTAGAACTCACAGTTTAAGAATCTGAAGCCTGAGAGATGGCTTAGTAGGTAAAGATGATTGTTACCAACTCTAACGACCCAAGTATTTAATTCTTAGGACCTACTTGTTAGGAAAGAATTGACTCCATATGGACACACACACGCACCAAACACACCACCTCAAATATAATTATCAATTAAAAAAAATATCAGACCTTAAGTTGTTTTTGTTTTTTTCACAGAAACTTCCTCAGAAGCAGTTGCATCCCAGGAACACATAAGTCAGGGAGAAAATATGTAAGTGAAGTGAACAGTAAAGACCAGAATAATAAGATGCTTAGGGGTGAAATTTGAAAATAAAATGCTCATTAATGTTTCCCAAATGCTATAAGGAGAATCTAATGTCAGTTCTCTCTTTCTGGCAGCCGACATCAAGAAAGGTCACAACACAATATTCATAAGCTACTACAACAAATATTTTCGACTTAGAATATGCAGAATTACTCCTGGTTCTGAGTCCTCAGTAAATTTACTCTAAAAACAGTTTTAGATGGGGACTGAGAAAGGGCTTGTTAATAAGATGAACAATACTCTCAACAAATAAATATGCACATATTCCACAAGGGGGTTTTCTTAATCTTATTTCATTCAGGTTTTTTTGTAGAACAATCTTACAGTTTAGCAGAAGAATTATGAGAGCCAAATACATAGTCCAGACATGTGGATATCTCACAATTGTTTGTGTGTGTGTGTGTATGCATGCACATATGTTCATTTGTGTGTGGGCCTGTACTCTCTGCACAACTTTCCCCTATTTATTATTTGTGCTTTGTCCTTCAGATAGCATATTTTCCCATTAGAATTGTGAATTTGAATATGTTAGAGTAGGAGGCTCTTTCAACTCTACAGGGGGATGAGCTGAATGAGTCCTGAGAAGTAAGCCAAGATTTTCCCTGAAAATAAGTTTGAGTTTATTGTAAGCATTTGAACAGATGGATGATGGAACCCCCCCAAAATATGGTCAGAAGAATTTTAGGTCTGGAACAGTTTCAATGTGGGTGGGTATAAATGCCCACCATAGCCATAAAAATAAATTCTAAGAAAAGCCCCGTGGAACATCTGAAGTTTGAGCACACTAGCTTCCTGTGGAATGTTCCAGGATAAAATGAAGCCCCACTGCTGGTATGTTCAACCCATGTTCAGCCAAGTATAAATTCACAGTGATTATTCTCTTCCTATGAACATTACCTCAGCTCCAGGCTTTGGACTTCTAATAACTTTTGGCAATATTTTCAATTACAGAATTACCAAAAATTTTAACATAAAGTATTTTTCTAAAAGAAAATGCTATTATTAATTTTAAGTCTGAGTCATATATATATATATTTAAGAAGCAACAATGCTAATGAAAAGTCTTGGAAATAACCCCACCACTTTAGCTTGATCTTTGAGTAGACCATGTAGAACTCATATTGTGTGTACATCTCACTGATTTTAAATTTAGGTAATTTCAGCACTCTAAAGATCCATTGTTTTTTCAAGGACTGAAATAATCTGTTTCTCTATCAAGAGGAGATTAACTCCCAAAGCACTTGCATTGAGAAGCTTATGTTGATCTTGCAACTATATGTTATTTAGTCTTCTAGGTATTAAATAAAAGCAAAACCTCTGGCATATAGACAAGCAACTATCCTGGTCTAGATAATAAACTAAATGGTAACACTATCCTCTTCTGGTATTTGGCTTTGTCGTCAATGCCAATGCCAATCCATACAAAGAATATGGACTATATTTCACAATGGCTATTGGTAAAATTGGTCACAGAACATGTAAAGACTACTTACCTGAGAACCTAAGACATTCAGTTTATGGATTAGAATTTACCACAATGAACTATTAACTGATTTCTTATTGGGCAGATGTGTGGCTCTTTAAAAAGAGTGACCTGTAGACACTGCTAAACCATGTTATAATACATGTAGAAAAATTTGAACTCATAGTTAGAATTCCTTAAATACTTATGAAAGAAAGAAAGCTGTGTCCAAGAGCTTTATGTAGATGGAGCTTTTAGAAAGTAGGGGGTCCACACAGCATGAGAAGCAGCCTTCTGATATAGTCATAGAGATGGCTGAGATTCTCAAAGGCCAGAGCAATTGACCTTGCTTTACACAGCTGGGATGAGTGACAGAATTCAAGGATCAACTTGAATCTGACTTTCCCTGACCTCTTTCAGCAACTTCTGGCTCTAGTTACTTTTCTCACATTAAGTCATTTTGCTGTATATGACGATAAGAGTCACAACCTTCTGTGAAGGTTTATTTACGAAAGTCCCTTTAAGACACAGAGGTATAAAATCACAGAGACTGAGCCAGACTGCAAATACCATGGTTCAGTTTTCTGATCCCAGCTAAGATAACTGTAACCGTCAATGTGCTAAGATGTGAGGCCATAGTTAGAATTAAATTATTTCTGTTGGGAAAGAAACTGCTTGTAGTTTCCTTGCTGAAGACCTTTAGGACTCCTACAGCCTAGGTAGAACTGGTTAGTCTTCCTTTGCATATTGACTACATCTTTAATGTATTTCTGTTATATTTATCTTCTCACATTAAAACATTTATTTGTTTACATGTTCATCTCTCATTCAAATGACTGAATTTTATAGTGGAACAAACCATTACTTGTTTGTTGTTGCTTTCTTAATGCCTCACATAGAACAGAATCTATATTGGGGTCCTCATGTTCAGTCTGATGGTTGGCTGTGAGCATCTAAATCTGTACATACTTAGAACTATATAACCACCACTTGCCTTATTCTACTAATATTCATTATCCCCACAGAAAAACCCTAAGCACACTGAAGAGTTACTCCTTATTTTCTTAATTTCCCAGCCTCTGGAAAAATGCCCATCATCTTTCTGTATCCATGATTTTGCCTAATCAGAATATTTTCAATTAATGGACCATACCATATGTGAGATCTTACATGTTATCTTTTGTTAATTACAGTATCTTTAAGGTTAGTTCACATGGTAGTATATACAACATTACTCTCAGCTCCATGGAAGAATAGTAGTCCCGTTTCTGTGATTGTGAGTGTTTATACACATTACATATATTACCTTTTGTTTATCTGCTTGATAAAAAAAATCTGCTTGATGGACTTTGAGTCTTCACTGTTTGCTTCTTGCAATGTATGCTGCTGTGAGTAGTTCATTATGCACATTTAAGAACCTATTTGAAAATCTTTCAGGTACATATCTAGGAGAATATCACTGAAATGAAACATGGTAGTTCTATGTTGTACTTTATGAGAAACAGATGGACTTCTTCCCATAGCAACTGGAGTTGTACATTCTGATTAGTGAAGGTTCTAACTATACCATGTCTTTGTCAATACTTATTTTGTTTTTAAAATTAATTATTCTTTGGCATTTTTGGATACATGAGAATAATATCCTCTGATTAAACTCATCCTTCTATTCTCATTTCCTTCCAAACTTCAGTATCACCTACTTTCTTTTCATCAAGTTTGCAGCCTGCTTTTCATGTCTTTTTTCTTTGTGACCTATTGATCTTACCCAGGGCCACTTGAGTGGGCATTGTTAGGAAACTATCAATAGCAACAGTAGCATGGCTAATTCTCCAGTGGTTATGATGGCACTGAAGACAGACTTTCCTCCAGCAGTTCTCCACTGTCATTAACTTCCTCCTGGCAGCTTGTGACTGTGACTAAATGTTAACTGGCTCAGTCTTATTAAGGTCCTAAGCATGCAGAGTTCAGGAGTGCTATAGATACGCCATGCTCAGAGGAGAGAATTTCATAACCGTTCTCCCCATTACACATTTTTTTTATTACTATGGCTCTGTAATATAACTCAGAATCAAGGTTCTAACAGTTTTCTTGTTTTTTTCAGAATTGCTTTTGGCTCTTTGAGGTCTTTTGTATTTCCATGTGAATTTCTTTTTCTGTGAAGAAGTGATTTGAGACCTTGATTGGGTTTTCATCAAATCTGTATATTGTATTTGGAAGGATAGATATTTCCTAATATTAATTATTCCCATCCTGGGTGCTGGATTTCTTTCTGTATTCTACTGTCATCTGCAATCTCTCTAGAAGTTTGAAATATTCATTGTAGCAGCATTTCACTTCCTTAGTTAAGTTTAGTCTAAGATATTTTGTTTTGTTTTGGGGCTGTCGTGAATGAGACTGTTTCCCTGATTTCCTTATGTTTGTTGTTGGTATATTCAAAGATTACTGGGTTTTGTTTGTTAATATTATAACCTTTGCTGAAAGTATTTATCAGCTCTAGGGGTGTTCTGGTAGATCCTTATGTTTAGAATCATGTCATCTGAGAATAGAGACACATTGACACTTTCCTATTTGTTTTTTTTTTTTTTTCTCTTGTCTTATTGCTTTAGCTAAGACTTCGAACACTACTGGGGGAAAGGACAACCTTGTCTTATTCTGATACCTGAACATCATACGCTGAGGCAGGGCTGGTTGACTCATCCCCCACTTCTGTTGTCTCTGGTATATGTTGTGAGTCTCTGAACACATCTTACCTGTGTCAGCTCTGGACTGTTCTTTGCTTCTGAATGCTCTCCCACCATGAGTTCTCAAGAATTGGTATATATATGTCATCTTAGTGGGTATAGCATGGGACCTTAATTTGGTTTTGATTTGCATTTGTCCAAAATTCATTGTTTTAAGTATCTTTTCACATGCTCATTAAAATTGTCTATTTAAGTCTTTTTTTTTTTTTTTTTTTTTTGCCAAATTTTAATTGGGTTGGTTTTCTATGTGTATTATGTCATCTGAGTAGAATACAACAATAACAAGTATATGGTTTGCATATAATTTTTCCATGCTGTGCCTTTTGATGTTTTAAACTATGATGAAACACACAGTATGTGCATATGTGTGCATGTGTGTCTCTCTCCTAGTGTACATGTGCTTATTGCTTGTTTCTTGCACTTTGATGTCATATTTGAAGCTTTATTACCAAGTCCAAGGCTATGAATATTTACACCTATGTTTTATTCTAAGAGCTTTATGATGTTAGCTCTTATCCATTTATATTTAGGAGTAGATTCATAAACTCTTCCTACAAGTGACTTGCTAAACTTTATCATTGCAATTCCTTTAAAGTCATATCTACTATTTTCCTATTTTTTTTTGCTTTAATTTAAATGGTAAATCTTCCTTTTTAAAATTTCCCCAAATGTTTAATAGTTTCAAATTATAGTTTATATTCCATCTTTAACAGGCTTATTTTAAATACAATTACTCTATAGAGTTTTTCATATAAGGTCAAAAAGGCAAAGGGAGAGCTTTGGATCTAGCGTAAGAACTTGGGCTAATTACATACTTGGAAGAGGGTAGCAGCATGATCTATCTGACTTATGTTCTGAAGGATTGCTTTGACTCTAGGCTGACATCAGAAGACTAGGTAACAGAGTATGGGAGATTACTGACATAATCCAGAAGCCAGATGGAAGCTACTAACAAGTTCAGTAGCTGTGAAAGTGGCAGGAGAGTACAAGCAGATGTACTCTCTGATGTGTGGACTATAGGCTGTGACAGAGAAAGAGAAGTTAGGTGCTAATTCCAGCAGATAGGAATAAAAGACCACCAACACAAGTGGCTAAATTGGAACAAGCTTTTTTGTTGTGTGCAGTAGAATATTCCTGCTCTAGCAGTCATCACCCCTGATGTGTGTTACAGAGATCAGCCCTGGACATTGGGGAAGATAAGGTTTTATAGCTTAGTAGTAGTAGAGTTCAAAATGGTGGATTTGGCAAGAATACAAATGGGAATCATAGAAGCAGAGCATAAGCATAACAACTTGGTCATAACAGCCTCCTGAAATACGACCTGGGTACAAGGTGGTCATAACAAGATTGTTATAACACCTTGAAACAAAGGCATGCTTGCCATGTCTTAGAACAGGCAGTACAGAGCCAAGCTTGGTACCTGATGTTACAAGTAGGGCATAGCCCAATTCTGAAGAAATGGAGATTTAAGTATAAACAGGAACAAACCTAGCTTGTCTTTTCTATAAGATGGCTTTCAAGCCCAAGAGGAAGGCAGGCTGTTTTCTCGTAGGCATAGGTCTCTTTGTACTTTTCAACTAGCTGTTATTGTTTTCTTAAAATCTAACATTTCTCTATCATATAAGTAGAGCAGAATCGTGTTACTTCAAATAAGCATATTCTGGAACTGGAAGCCAATGAATTGAGTTCTAAAATGTTTCCTATTTAAATATATCTATAAATTTTTTGTCCTAGTACTTGCTTAGAAGTGTGGCTCCTTTGAGTTCTTTGAAGAAAGTCAGGACTCTTCTGCTGCTGGAGATGTGCTGCTTGCTACAGCTCACCATTGGCAGCAGATGTGCTAACAGGGTGTCTTGGAATTGCCCTAGCAGCTTCTGCCAAGGAAATAATTACCTGAAAAGATGTATAGGGGAGAATTCTCAGCAATTGCCACAATGTAGAGAGGGGACTTCCATTTTTCTTTTGTTTTATTCTATTACAAAGGTATAAAGTTTCTATTCTTTAAAACACTGGAATTCTCCCACCTGGAAACATGATTTTAAGGCCAGCGTTTGTTTATTGTGGTGTAATGTCTTGGTAAAGGAAGAATCAAGAGACTAAAACTAAGGCACTACTGGCAGATATAATGATTGCTACATCTTCAATACTGACTTCATGTCTCCGAAAGCCTTTTCCTGTTGTTGGTTGCAGTTGTTAGCTGAGTGAGATTGTAAACATGGTAGTGAGTAGCCTTCCATCTTCATGGATGCAGTAACCACCCTATTCATGTGAATTCAATGAACATTGTGCTGTCACCTATGGCTCTTAGAGTCTGTCCTCCAGCATCCAGCTGCTGCTTCTTTCTCAGGGTTAGAAAGGAGCAAGGAAGGAGACTGTTGTCAGAGAGTTGCTAATTGTAAAGAGATGGTAAATAGTCTACAAAAATATCCCCATCTTAAACTCCCTGCCCTGGCTCTTCCCTAAGTGAGCCTCTGCTTTTCTCACTTTGTGCTTCTGTGGAATCATGCTTGGTTGTCTTCGAGCTGTTCAGCTACATTGCATTTTGATCCATGGGGGCACCTTTCTGAGACCCCAAAATAGCTAAAGTGAAAATTCTTGGGTAGAACCTGACATCTAAATTTTCAAAGCTTCCTAGGGGATTCTACAACCCTGTCAAGTTTGATAACCCCTGTACTTCATTCTTCTGACTCTAGCCAGGCACACTAGACAAAATTCATGTCAGCAAGCTGTGTGTGCTTGTGGATTAGTTTCCATCACATCCCTGTGAAATCCTCAGAAGCAGAGCCTGGCTGTGTGGAATGAGAAGGGAAGTGCTATGCAAGTATAGAACTCTCATCATTAGACTTTCAGCAGACTTTTGACATGTATGGGTTTTACAAAAAGTAAAAGTTTCTTTATATGTCACTTAGCCAAGCTACACATTAATTATTGGAGCTGAATTCTGCATGCTAGCACAATGAAGGCTTTAAAAAAACACCTTATTTTCACAAATGCTGTTTTGGTTATGAAACTCAACGATATCATTCAGAACCCCAAAATCAACTTTTGTGGCTATTTTAAGGAAGACCAATTAGTATAAAACAAGTAATTAAACTTGATTTTGCTTAATTGCCAGTGTAATGTGTCTGGTTCTCATCTTTGAAATGACTAGAGGCTGAAACTACATTTTTCACATTGGCATTTTAGTGTTTATAAAATTATAAAGAAAAATGTAATTAGACTGAATGATAGAATTAAAAAATTGAAGACCAGTGTGAGCATAAATTTGACAAGAGTTTCTCTATTTTGTAATTCATTCTTTGATGTGTGTTTATGAGTGTGGTGGTAGGCATGTACATCAGAAGTCAAAGTTGCTTCCAATATGTGTTCCCTCCTTACCTTGGAGAAACAGTTTCTTTCATGTTTCTACCTTGTAGTGTACTTCAGGTTAGCTGGCCCCAGACCTCCCATTTTGATAGAGGAGTGCTGGAGTTACATACCTACATACACACACACACACACACACACACACACACACACACACACACACTTGCATCTCGTTTTTTCCAGGGATTCCAGGGATTAAATCAGCTCTTACACAGCCCATGTTTTATCTCTGCCATTGTTCTGGGCCTTATATTGTATTTAGTGACATACATTTGAGGTTTGGAAGACAACCTAAGTTTATGTTCTTACTATGTTTCCTTGGATAATTTATTACTTCTTCATGTTGATTTGTTTTTGATATGCCAATCAGAGTTAATAACAATTCCTTATAGTGATTACTTTGAAGATGAAATGAGATAGTTAAATGAAAATACTTGCAATACTGCAAAATGCCAGAACAATGTTGTCATGCAGAAGATGAGCCACATTAATGGTGTGACTTTGCTTTTCTGTAATTTTGGTAAATGTGACTGGAGACACTTTAGGGACATGTTGTTTGATTTATTTTTTGTATTTATATCCTCACTGTAGAACGCAGAGCTTGGACACCAGCATTTCAGTAGACGTCATCCTGACAGTTTTGGCTAGCACTGCTCTTTGTGAAAGCAAGGTAATGAGCTGGGAGCAGAGTTCCTCGTGTATATGACCCTGACTATACTCTAGGGCTTAAAAATCTACATTTCCCTCATTAACATGAGACTCTAAACTCTTCAGTTAATAGGCTCAGACACAAATTTATCCATATAGAAAGCTACTCTTTTTTTTTTTTTTTTTTGTCTTAGGCTCCGAACATTTCTAATTTAAGTGCTAAACTAAATAGTCATTTGAGAAAAACAACTGTGTCTTATTAACAGAGGGCCTAGCAGTTAATGTGTCTCACCACCCCAAAGCATAAGTTGCTCTTTTATAATAAATCAGTACTTGGGCATTGCATTACTAATCTTAGTGATTGACAGTGTCTGATTCTTTCTAAGACTCTCGTGTTCTCTAGCTTCTGGGGAATACTGAGGAACAAAAATGATACTAGGTCATGATCACCTTGGCTGTTCATTTCAGGTTTGCTACTTGAAAGCAGAAGTGGGGGCAGGCAGGATACCAAGCTGATTCATGCATGTCTGGGTGTGTATGAGGATAGAAGTGGAAGCTTCAGAGGCCAGTTTATTAAATGGGGAATTAGGACTCTTGTCTCCAATTTATCAACAATCTGTTTATCAAATTAATAACAAGAAGTTTCAGGAGAAGTTAAGTCACCCCAAACAAAGACAACTGAGGAAATGTGAGTTTAGATTAAGAATAGTTTATAGGTTCTTTGAGGGAATGGGAACCTACTTGCTTTCCTTAGTCTGGGCATGCTATTGACTAAACTGTGCCTTCAGGAGATATTTGAAGCCCCAGCCTCCAATATACAAGTGTTTAGAAATGGGCCTTTAAGGAAATAATTATCACTAAATCATGTAGAAATAATAGAATCCTAACTGATTATGTACCAGAGTCTATATAGAGAAGAAGAGACCTTAGGAATTTCTTACACACACACACACACACACACACACACACACACACACACACACACACTCATCATGGAGGACCTGTCCAAAAGTTGAGGGGAGAGACCTCATCAGAAACCAGCCTGTGTTACACCATGGACTCAGGCAGTTTAAGAACTAGCAGAAAACAGTATCTATTATTTATTAGTGTGGGACATTGGACCCACCAATTATATACATAATGACACAGAAACTTTTTAATACTTTTTAGCTTAGGTCTATTAGCCAAGGCAGTCTCCCAGCTGCTCTAATCCAACTAATCCTGCCATGTGGTCAGCTCTCACTCTCTGCTCTGATATGGTCTGTCCATTCACCTCTGTGATCCCTGGTGAATCTCTCATATCTGCCGTTTCTCCCAGCATTTCTCTCTCTGCCCAGAAGTGCTGTCTCCACTTCCTGCCCAGCTATTGGTCATTAGCTCTTCATTACAACCAATCAGATACAATTCTAGATTGCCCTAGGCAAGTGAGGATGAGCACATATTTACAAAATTTGAGTTGACCGGCCATAGAAATAACAATAGCAAGATCCTGCCAGTATATAGCTCTCTGTGGGTACAAAATTAACAACTGACTTTACAGAGGTGCACCCTCACACAATGTATTCCAACAGTTCATGTCTTGCCACCCAATATGTGGCAGTTTTTAGGGGAAGCAGCTCTAGGAACAGTATGATTTTGTGCATGAATCTTAGAAGAGAAAAAAAATGTTTAATGTAAAATAAAAGAGCTGACATTTATCAGCTGTCACTGTAATGAAATACCTGAGTGGAGCCAATCTAAGAAGGTTTACTTTAGCTTCCAGTTTTAGTTTCAGGGCCCCATTGTTTTGGACGTTTACTAGTAAAGCCCATCACAGTGGAACATAGGGGAAAGAAAACTTTTGCATCTTATGGTCCTGCAGGATGTAGAACTCTGGTCCAAATCTGCACTACAAGGAAATGCCCCAGTGACTTAATTTCTTCTAATAGGCCCTACTCTGATTTTTTCATCTTCCAACAGTTTCACAGCCTGGTGACCCTTAAACCATGGAACATTTCTAGGTCGTGGCACAGCCAGATTGCAAAGGTTCTTAATCAATGTTATCAGAGACTGGAGCTTTAAAATGTGGCTGTGAAAATTACTCTTTCTAGTGAGAACAACTTCAGGACCCAGGAAGAGCCAAGTGGCTACAGTGAGCAGAAGGCAAGTGGTGAGTGTCAGAGGTCAGTGAATGATAGGTGAACTGGGAAGCAGCAAGAATAACTATGGATTCCTGTCTCAGTACGGCAGTACAGCCGAGCTTAGGAGGGCACATCTGAAGATGCAACTTGAACATAATTAGGATCACCAGGATGACTGTCAAGAATAAGAAACCCAATCTTACACAATGTAGTACTACTCAGCTATTAAAAGCAATGAATTTATGAAATTCTTGGGCAAATGGATGTATCTGGAGGATATCATCCTTAGTGAGGTAACCCAATCACAAAAGAAGTCACTTGTTATTCACTCATTGATAAGTGGATATTAGCCCAGAAACTTAGAATACCCAAGATACAATTTGCAAAACACAAGAAAATCAAAAAGAAGGAAGACCAATGTGTGGATACTTCACTCCTCTTTAGAATAGGGAACAAAATACCCATGGAAGGAGTTACAGAGACAAAGTTTAGAGCTAAGACGAAAGGATGGGCCTTCCAGAGACTGCCCCACCCGGAGATCCATCCCATAATCAGCCACCAAACCCAGACACTATTGCATATGCCAGCAAGATTTTGCTGAAAGGACCCTGATATAGCTGTATCGTGTGAGGCTATGCCAGTGCCTGGCAAATACAGACATGGATGCTCACAGTCATTGATTGGATGGAACACAGGGCCCCCAATGGAGGATATAGAGAAAGTACTCAAGAGCTGAAGGGGTCTGCAACCCTATAGGTGGAACAACAATATGAACTAACCAGTACCCCTAGAGCTCGTGTCTCTAGCTGCATATGTTGCAGAAGATGGCCCCGTGGGCCATCATTAGGAAGAGAGGCCCCTAGGTCTTGCAAACGTTATATGCCCCAGTACAGGGGAACTCCAGGGCCAAGAAGTGGGAGTGGGTGAGTAGGGTTAGGGAAGAGGGAACTTTTGGGATAGTATTTGAAATATAAATAAAGAAATCTGTACTGGCTGGTTTTGTATGTCAACTTGGCACAGGCTGTTATCACAAAGAAAGGAGCTTCAGTTGGGGAAGTGCCTCCATGAGATCCAACTGTAAGGCATTTTCTCAATTAGTGATCAAGGGCGAAAGACCCCTTGTAGGTGGAACCATCTCTGGGCTGCTAGTCTTGGTTCTATAAGAGAGCAGGCTGAGCAAGCCAGAGGAAGCAAGCCGGTAAAGGACATATTTCCATGGCCTCTGCATCAGCTCCTGGTTCCTGACCTGTTTGAATTCCAGTCCTAACTTCCTTGGTGATAAACAGCAGTATGGAACTGTAAGCTGAATAAACCCTTTCCTCCCCAACTTGCTTCTTGGTCATGATGTTTGTGTAGGAATAGAAACCCTGACTAAGACAATATCTAATAAAAAAATAAAAAATTATAATTAAAAAAACAAAGAACCCCCCAAAACCCAAAAAAACCAAACAAATAAACAAACAAACCAAAAAAAGAAAAAGAAAAAAAAAAAAAGAAACCTAATCCAAGAGAGACTTGAGAAACTAAAGATTCTTTATTCTTGTTGAATACCTGTGTGAAACCTTCTAGAACAGTTCAAGAACAGAAGAAATTTCAAAATGACCTAGGAGCCATATGAGAGCTAAGAGTGAGTTTGTTTCATTAAGGTAATAAAACAAACTTATGGTGTGTAGGTAATAAGAATAAGAGCATTCATGATGTAGAGGCCAGGCTCTGCAGAAATCTTACCTGTTCCTGCAATGCTCAGTAAGGAGTGTTTTGTTTTGATTTCCAGAATTATACTGTTTTCTGTATAACAGTTCTGTAAGTACATAGTATTTCTTCTATTTTTTTAAGTGAGTAAAATGATCCTGTAAGATGTTGTGGGATTTTCCCAGGGGCTATACCTAGTGCCCCTGGAAATCAGAACATATTAACTCCAAAGTGCACCTTTAAATCACTGTTATTTAACTTGTTAAAAACTGTGGGTCTTTTTCCTGCTGTGTATAGAGGAGAACACATTAACATGTGCTATAGGCATTATCAAGATAAGACAGTTCTGATTCCTTGTGGCTCTTAAACTGTAGGAAGTTTGTCTCCTGGTGGTGCCCCTAGCCAGGTTTTTAAGCATCCTGTTATTCCTTACTTATTGGATTATTGAGAGCCTATTGTGTACCAAACATTTAAGATGCACTGACAAACATAATAGACATGAATCTCCCTCATAGGTCTGAGAAATATTTGGCAAGTTATCATATCAGTAAAGTGTAAAGTTATATATGATGATAATTGCTCCAAATAAAGGTTTCAGGAATTAAAGAATAACAGACATGACATTTACCTCCGTAGGAAGTTGAGTATTGGCCAAACCTACAATTAATGGGTGGCAGCACTTGGGGATATGATTCCTTAAAACAGGCAAATAGAACAGATGGGAAAGCTCAAGAAGGAATCAGTCAGGTTTCTCTCAGATCCATCGTGAAAGTCAGTGTCTTAGTCTACTCTCTTTACTATAGCATAATACCTGAGCTTATGTAATGTATAGAGAAAAGAAATTTGACAGGAGACTTAGCTCAATCAGTAACATGTTTACCATGTAAACATGAGGACCTGAATTTGATCCCCAGATTCTATGCAGGAAAAAAAAGAGATGCTGGATGTAGGGCATGTTCTTCTATACAGTCCTGGAGAGGCAGAGGCAGAGGGGTAGAAAGGCAGAGGGGCAGAAGGGACAGGGAGACAGGGATCAGGGGGCAGAGGGCAGGGGAGCAGAGAAACTGGGGCCCAGCGGGGAGGGGGACAGAGGGGCAGAAAGACAGAAGGCAGAAAGGGAGAAAAAAGAGGGGCAAAATCCAGCGGGGAGGGGAACAAAGGGTCAGAGAGTCAGAGGGTCAGAGGGTCAGAGGGACAAACACAGAATTCCCTGGGGCTGGCTTGTCCAGTTAACTGGGCTGATGAACTTAACTGTGAACTTCAGGCAGGCTGATGAAAGACCCTGTCTCCTCAAACAAGGCTGATGGCTCCTGAGATATGACATCTGAGGTTGACCTCTGACCTCCACATACATATCCACACACTTCATGTGTGTGTATAGACATCAACAAAATAGGTTTATATAGTTCACAGTTTTCAAGACTGGAACTTCAAAATTGTGTGGTCCTAATAGTGACTGGAGAAGGACTACTGGTTGGTAATATTTGACAGTAACACATGCAATAGTGAGAGGGAAGAGAGAGAGGGAGAGAGGGAGGGAGAGAGAGAGAGGGAGGGAGAGGGAGAGAGAGAGAGAGAGAAAGAGAGAGAGAGAGAGAGAGAGAGAGAGAGAGAGAGAGAGAGCCAGCCCAGGGTAATAGAGAAAGTGAAAGAGCAAGACTTTCCCCCCATTACAGCCCACTCTTGGAAATTACACAAAGTCTCATGATAATTCTGTTATTCCCTTTTTTTGAGGGCATGCCACAAATGACCTAACTGCCTGAATACATTTCATCTCTCTCTCTCTCTCTCTTTTAATTAGATATTTTTTTATTTACATTTCAAATGTTATCCCCTTTCCTAGTTTCCTCTCTGAAAATCCCCTATACCCCCCCCCCCTGCTCCCCAACCCACCCACTCCTGCCTCCTGGCCCTGGCATTCCACTATAATGGGGCATAGAACCTTCACAAGTGTGGGAAGCCGCCCTCACATTCGCCGTTACAAAATGGTGCTGGCATCCTGTGTTCTAAGTGGTAAACAAATAATCTGCGCATGTGCCAAGGGTAGTTCTCCACCCCATGTGCTCTGCCTTCCCCGTGACGACAACTCGGCCGATGGGCTGCAGCCAATCAGGGAGTGACACGTCCTAGGCGAAGGATAATTCTCCTTAAAAGGGGCGGGGTTTTGCCATTCTCTCTTGCTCTCTTGCTCTCTGGCTCCTGAAGATGTAAGCAATAAAGCTTTTGCCACAGAAGATTCCGGTTTGTTGCGTCTTTCCTGGCCGGTCGCGAGAACGCGTGTAAGAGTTGGTGACGAGACCCGGGACGGGACGAGAAGACCTGGGACGAGAAAACCGGGGAAGGAATTTACCATCACCGGCGCAAGGAAGATCCCTCATTCCGGAACCAGAACTGCAGGTCACGGTCATAAAGGTTCCCGTAAAACAGACTGTTGAGAAGGATCCAGCCTGGATTCAGAACTCCTCAGCTGGGGAACGGTGGTAATGAAGTGTTCCCGCAACACAGACTGTTGAGAAGGATTCAACTGCGTGAATTCAGAACTCTTCAGCTGGGGAACAGGGTACCCATAAGTATAGCTTTACAAGGTAAGTCTGGTCTTGAACTTTCTAACGAAATTCAAGACAGTCTATCAGAAGTAAAGTGGGAAATAGCTTTACAAGGTACGTCTGGCCTTGAACTTTCTAACGAAATTCAAGACAGTCTATCAGAAGTAAAGTGGGAAATAGCTTTACAAGGTATGTTTGGCCTTGAACTTTCTCTAGTGTTAGGAGCCTTTTTGTTCCTTTTCACATGTTATCAAGCGGTTAAGGCAGGGCTGAAAATTCTGGATGAAATTCAGGGCAATCTATCAGAAGTAAAGCGGGGAGAGAGAGTAGGAGCAAAGAGGAAATATGGTACACAAAATAAGTATACAGGCCTTTCCACGGGTCTTGAACCCGAGGAAAAGTTTAGGTCAGGTAAGAATACCTGGGGAGAGATTAGAAGGAAATAAAAGAAAAAAGAAAAGAAAAAAGATCAATTAGCGGAGGTCTCTAGGAGAAGGAGCCTATACTCATCACTAGATGAGCTCAAGGAGCCAGCTCTTAGTAGCTCTAAATCAGATGAAGAATTCTCCTCTGAAGAAACAGACTTGGAGGAGGAAGCAGCTCGTTATGAGAGAAAAGGGTACCAGCCAGATAAAATGCTAGCTAATCAGTCAAGGAAAAAGCCAAAAGTGGCTGGCGAAGGCCAGCATGCTGTTCAGCCTCCGGGCAGTCGGCTTCAAGGTCATAGTGCACTTCCGCCCTATGCGGAGCCCCCGCCCTGCGTAAGGCGTCAGCCCTGCGCAGAGAGGCAATGGACAGAGAGGCAATGCACAGACTCGTTCATTCCAAAGGAGGAACAAAGGAAAATACAACAGGCATTTCCGGTCTTTGAAGGAGCCGAGGGTGGGCGTGTCCATGCTCCGGTAGAATATGTGCAGATTAAAGAGCTTGCCGAGTCGGTCCGTAAATATGGAACCAATGCTAATTTTACTTTGGTGCAGTTAGACAGGCTTGCCGGCATGGCACTAACTCCTGCCGACTGGCAAATGATTGCAAAAGCCGCTCTCCCTAGTATGGGCAAATATATGGAATGGAGAGCTCTATGGCAAGAGGCTGCACAAGCGCAGGCCCGAGCAAACGCTGCTGCTTTGACTCCAGAGCAGAGAGATTAGACTTTTGACTTGTTAATGGGTCAGGGAGCTTATACTGCTGATCAAACAAACTACCACTGGGGAGCTATGCCCAAATTTCCTCCACGGCTATTAGGGCCTGGAAGGCGCTCTCCCGAGCAGGTGAGGCCACTGGACAACTAACAAAGATCGTCCAGAGACCTCAGGAGTCATTCTCAGATTTTGTGGCCAGAATGACAGAGGCAGCAGAGCATATTTTTAGAGATTCAGAGCAAGCCGCACCTCTGGTAGAACAGCTCATTTATGAGCAAGCCACACAGGAGTGCCGAGCGGCCATAGCCCCAAGAAAGAACAAAGGTTTACAAGACTGGCTCAGGGTTTGTCGGGAGCTCGGGGGACCTCTCACCAATGCAGGCTTAGCGGCCGCCATCCTCCAATCCCAAAAATGCTCCATGGGCAGAAATGAATCAACGTATAGATCTTGTCCAGAAACAACTAGATGTATTATGGCAAATAGCTCAGCTGAGATGTGAACAAAAGTTTCCGAGATTGTCCATTACTTCCATTCAGTATGAGAAATTTACTAGGGCAGCTAATTTGTCAAAAAGTCTTTCTCAGTATATGTTACAGAATTGGACGGCTAAATTTGAACAGACCCTTCGGGAATTGAGACTTCAGGTCAACTCCACGCGCTTGGACCTGTCCCTGACCAAAGGATTACCCAATTGGATCTCCTCAGCATTTTCCTTCTTTAAAGAATGGGTATGGGTGAGATTATTTGGAGATATACTTTGCTGTGGATTAGTGTTGCTTCTCTGGTTGGTCTGTAAGCTTAAGGCCCAAACTAGGAGAGACAAGGTGGTTATTGCCCAGGCACTTGCAGCTCTAGAACATGGTGCTTCCCCTGATATATGGTTATCTATACTTAAGCAATAGGTCGCTGGCCATTCAGCTCTTGCACCCCACGAGGCTAGTCTCATTGCACGGGATAGAGTGAGTGTGCTTCAGCAGCCTGAGAGAGTTGCACGGCTAAGCACTGCAGTAGAAGGGCTCTGCGGCATATATGAGCCTATTCTAGGGAGACATGTCATCTTTCAAGAAGGTTGAGTGTCCAAGTGTCCTTCTCCCCAGGAAAAACGACACGGGACCAGACCAGGACCCCTCTGGGTGATGAGCCTGGGAGGGGGTTATGTGTACGGCTCCTTTACCTGCACACTGGGGATTTGACCTCTATCTCCACTCTCATTAATATGGGTGGCCTATTGCTCTTATTAAAAGAAAAGGGGGATATGTGGGAAGCTGCCCTCACATTCACCGTTACAAAATGGTGCTGACATCCTGTGTTCTAAGTGGTAAACAAATAATCTGTGCATGTGCCAAGGGTAGTTCTCCACCCCATGTGCTCTGCCTTCCCCGTGACGACAACTCGGCTGATGGGCTGCAGCCAATCAGGGAGTGACACGTCCTAGGCGGAGGATAATTCTCCTTAAAAGGGGCGGGGTTTTGCCATTCTCTCTTGCTCTCTTGCTCTCTGGCTCCTGAAGATGTAAGCAATAAAGCTTTTGCCAACAGAAGATTCCGGTTTGTTGCGTCTTTCCTGGCTGGTCGCAAACGCGTGTAAGACAAAAGACCAAAGGCCTCTCCTCCCATTGATGGCCGACTAGGCCATCTTCTGCTACATATGCAGCTAGAGACACGAGTCACATTCCATCTCTTAAGTTGCCCGATGTGGGTGCTAAGAACCAAACTGAGGTTCCCTGTAAGCAATATATGCTTTCAATTACCGAGCCATTTCTCCATCTCCAGAAATGATCATTTTGAGTGATAAAGTTCTAAATCAGTGGTACAGTTTGACAAGTTGTAACCCCAACCATAAAGTTGTTTTTGTCATTACTTTATAACTGTAATTTTGTTACTGGTATGAATCATGGTGTAAATATCTTTGTTTTTCAATGGTCTTAGGTAATCCCTGAGAAAATGTTATTCCACCCCCAAAGGGGTTGCAACCCACATGTTGAAAACAATGATTCTAGATAACTGAGAAGAGATATTGAGAGCCCTTAGTACTGCCTTATTCTATTTATTCCTCTTGTGTCTTAAATGTAAATCATTTTGTTTCAGTGTTGGAGACAGCTCTTACCGCCATCCCAAGGGAATAAAAATATATATTTTGAGCCTCACATGTATGAGTTTCATTTACTTCACATTGTCTGTCATAGTTTAGGAAATAAATTTTAGGAAAAATTAGGATATGGTCCTGGAGTGCACAAGAACATGTGTAAATAAACATCAGGGTAATTTGCAGGTATTTTATTGTTCTGTACAATTAGAATTTTATTGTGTCAATAAAAGGCTACATGAGAAATAAAGTTTAATGTTCAAAGGAAAGAAAATGTACTAGATCCACCACCATACTACTTTTCAAGGGGAAGGAAACTGTAGCTCCTTCAGAACAGTCGTCTGAAGTGAGAGAACGAACAAACGTATGGTATATTCAGTATTCTCTAACTTTAGAAAGAATGACAGAAAAAATCTCTCTGAGAAGTCAGGGAGAACTGCTGGCTAGTAAGTAGGTGAGAAAGATAACAATTACTTCCCCCTCTGTCTGAGAAGCTTAGACTTAAAAAGAGGGTGCTGTGTAACCATGACTACAAGGCAGAGGCATAGCACGACTGGACTGTATCATAAATAGATGTGCATGCAGCTTTGGAGAATGTGGTTCTCAGAGGCAGCCTAGCAGGGAGACCAGCAGAGATGTGGCTAAGGAGGGGAGGAGTGGCAAGCACAAACAAGAGCAACAGTAAAACATGCCATGAGGAATACACAGGGGCTTAAGATTTGATGCCAAAACAGTAGAAATAGAAGAGGAGTTAGCATGACTCTAAGGTTTTCCCCACCATTGGCATAAAGATGAGACTGGTCATTTATAGTAAATATTAGTCCCTGACACGTTTTACCTTCTTCCTAGGACACAGTTTCCTCCTTTGAGTATCATCTCATGGTGATTCTTGAATAGCTCTAGTAATGTGTTAATTTACTTATCTCCTAGTATGTATAAATACCACAGATATTTTGATTTTAAAAGAGTACTAATGTACTCCTATGAGGCCTGGAGGCCAAAGCTCTTTTCAAGATGGGGGAGATGTTTCTAATTGCTAAAATGTTATAATCCAACTGAAAGGCAGAAATAAAATCTTCATACTTAAAAACCAACATCTTAACCATATTTACAAAGTAATGGATTTCAGGACGACAGTTTCATTCAGGTATTTCACGTACTTTATGGTTCTCCACCATTACCCTCTCCTTAAAATTGATTTTAAAGAGAAAGGGTCTTTCTATGTAGTGACAACTTTTCCTAAACTGCTGATTCGGCCTCCTGAGTACAGGAAACTATGAAACACACACACACACACACACACACACACACACACACACACACACACAAACACACATACACTTGTGTGTTATTCCTAGGGAATATATATATATATATATATATATATAATTACTAATTATATATATATATGAATAACTTGCTCAGTATGCATGCTACTTGTTTCTTTGTATGTATACGATGTTAGGGATGGTCATTTGCTATTGGATTAGTAATTGGGGGGCTTTTTCCAGGAGAAGACTACTTCCACTACTAGTGTTCCTTAGTTGCTTGAGGTGTACTGTCTATTGTCTAGGGTTGCGGTCCCATGAGATTCCCTTGCCATGTTAATATGTCTATTATTGTTCTTGCTGCCTAGATCTTTTAGATTTTAACCTAATGTTTTATATGCTGCTGTTTAAAAATTTATCAAAGCCACCTTTGTAATTATTTCAACAATATGTTCAAGTTCGTCTTTTTCTTTACCAGTACCTGTTAAAAGAAGTGGGATACATTTAGAAGACAATTTTTTTTCTTAAAGAAAACTTATTAATGTGTTTCTGGAGGGGTACTTGAAATTAATCTCACTGCTCTCAGACATACATATTGTTCTTCTACACAGAGTAGAAAAGTTGAATTAACAATGCTTACAGATTTTATACACAATATAATTAGGATGATGAGATAATTATGATACATACTTACTTTGCAAACAATTCAGACTCCTTTTCAGAAATTCATCCCCTAAGGAGCATGCCCAACTTCGTTATGTGGTAAGATTCAGTTGGGTAAGGCATCTTTTCTGATGTGTCATGTAGAGTGTCTATAGCAATAGAACATGCCAGCATGTCAGCCTGAAAAATAGATTTGAATAAATGAATTATTTTAATATGTTTTCCTTTGACATATTTTTCTGTTTTTAAAAGATAATTATTTTTATTTTACATGTACGATTGTTTTACCTGCATGTATGCATGTGTACTATGTGAGTGCATGATGCCTGTGGAGGTCAGCAGAGGTGTCAGATCCCCTGGAAGTGGAGACAGTTGTGAGTTGAAATGTGATGCTGGTAATTAAACCTGCCAGTCCTCTGAACTGAAGTATATTTTTTTCTAAAATTGTCAATCAAACTATAAAAAAACTATACTTTTATTGTGGTTCTTCTAAATTCATTACTTTGTCAGAAAAGGCAAAAAAAAAAAAAAAAAAAAAAAGTTCCTTTGTAGCAGAGCCAAAGGAAATGCTTCTCTGTTCCCTACCAGACCTCAGTTGGTAGACTGAGCTCTTGAGAAGAATGCTTTTAAAGAGTATTTTCACAAGGCATTGACTAACAATCAAACAAATAAATAAACAACAAAGCAAGGTCCATTTAGAATATACATACTACTTTTGGAAAGTGGATGGGAGATGAAATTTCCCATAGGTTGTACTTAGGAGTTAAGTAAGCTTAATGTCATCAAAGGGTATGACATAAATTTTTTTTCTGGACTCTGGCATTTCTGAGATTAAATTTTTAGTTTTGAGTATGCAAATACATCCTCACCACAGCTTTTATATAACTGTAGCCTTGTTCCTTTTGCTTATGACTGCTCACCCTTGTTAATTGGCTAATGTGAAGTGCTTTTGAGATGCAAAACTAGTGAGCTGTGATAGTATGTGGGGGATAATCATAACCTTCACAAAGGTTCATACTTGGGCTTTGACTGGGAATTGCTTGTGGCCCAGGGATAATGAAAAGTTCTTAAGATTTCTATGTCCCTGCTTTTCAACGACTTTTCTGTTAGGCTGTTCTGGGTCTGACAAGTTACTTTTTAAACAAAATAAATAGTATACTTCTTGCAAGGCTGTAGGTTCTTCAAAGACTGCCCTGCCCAACACTATGGTTTGCTCTGGTGATGGGCCGTAATAGTGATAATAATAAAATAAGCACATAAAAATCCAAAGAGCTAATTTCTTAAAAGTTAAAGGCATATATTTTATTGTGTTATTTTGAAGAAAACTTAGAGTATATTTTTATTTCTTGTTTTCATGTTTGAAAGGTAGAATATATATTTGTTAAGAGGTAGACAAACACAAATGTAACTGATACTCATGCACAGTATATTAATTACTCTTTTATTACTAAGATAAAATACTACAATCCAAAGATATTTAAAGGACAAACAAATTTATTTTGGTTTGCAGACCCAGAAGGTAGAGCCCATCAAGGCAAATGAGGTATGGCACAAAATAGTGATATCATGGTGGCAGGAGCAAGTAGCTGGCTGATTGATTTTTATTTATACAGAGGAAGCAGAAGTAGAGAAAGGACAGAAGTGGGTCGAGGCTATAAAACCTCAAAGCCCACTCTCAGTGAAGACTACACTACCTAAGGTTGCATACCCTCCTCAAACAGCAGCATCAACTTAGGAACCAAGTGTTCAAATACACGAGGACATTTCTCATTCACAACACTACTCCCTTACACACACAGGTTTCTTTCTTTTTAAAGGTAAATGGAATTTATATAATTTTGAGTAAACTACTGAATTTTCTGACACTATATTAGCATGATATTTAAAGTGTATATGTATAACATGTTTCTCATATTGAAATCTTTTATTTAAAAAAATATTGACTTATAATGCTGATATTGTTGGTGTATGTCTGCCTTTTTATGCTTTTGATTCTTACATTTACTATAGCCATACCCTAGAATCTCAGTCTCATCATTAGTCCATATGCCTAAGCTACAGCTCCTTTAGGGGCCCTTTCTGGAATGTGTGCAGTCAATTCTGTGGGGTACATAATTCTCAGAGACTACAATTACCTAGACTATCTCAGAAAGATAAAAGATATTCCATTTAACATTTGTTATTAGCTGGGAATCATTTCTTACAGTAAATTGCAGAAGAACATCATTGATATTAATGATTTACATCCAAAATGTTCTCACAGGCTCATATGTTTGAACAATTGATCTCTAGCTGGTGGTCCCTGTTTTGGTGGTTATGGAAGCTTTTAGGGGTATAGTGAAAGAAAGATGAAATTTCAAGACCTGTAAGTCATATAAAGTACTCAGAAGTTGCTGGTTGTTTGTGAGCCTAGAGGCTGCCTGGGGCTAAGAAAAAAGAAAAACAAACCTGGGTATGCCCCATAGTTAAAACATTCCTGGGAACAGCTTAACCTTAAAGATAAAGAAGAATGTGAGGATATAACAGGGCTATCTAAACTGAGTCAACAACTCACAGAACTCTGACACCCTGCATGTACATGTAATTTTTCTGCTGATGTTTGAATGAGCCTATAGTGTGTCGCTATGCTGAATTCCACACCCCTAAGCCCCTTACCCCATAAAAACCCCTAGCTTTCGAGCCTCATGGCCGACATCCATTATCTCCTGTGTGGGATGCATGTCAGTCATTAAACGACCTCATGTAATTACATCAAGATGGTCCTTCATGATTTTTTGGGTGCACACCAAATTGGGAGTTGAGTGGGGTTTTCCCCATTAGGTCTAACAATAGCACTTACCTGGCAGAAGTAGGTATCCAGGAGATAGACTTTCAAGGTTAGATTTGATATTTGTGCTTCAAGTTCACTCTCTCAGCTTTCTGGTTAGTTGCAGTGAAAGGATCTACAGCCACATCTTCCCATTACAGTGAACCTCACTTCACTATGCAATTTCTGAAACCGTGAGCCAAAATAAACCTTACCTTCCATAAGTTGTTTCTGTCTACCATTTGGTTGTAATATAAAAGTACTAACATACAATCAGATACAAAGGGACTCCATGTAAAGACATTCTTTAGATCAGTTTTCATTACCAAGAAAAATGAGAAAAAGTCAAATGTTCTCAGATATGGATTAGGTGCATAGATCAAAACAACCATATAATGGGTAATTATACCACCATTTCAGGGAGGAGGGGAATGCTTTCCTTCTTTTATTAAGTAGTGAAAAGCAGCTAGAGCCACAAGTCCCTCCATGAGTTTTCTTTGATTGGTGGTTTAGTCCCAGGGAAGTCTGGGGGTACTGGTTAGTTCATATTGTTGTTCCTCCTATGGGGCTGCAAACCCCCTCGGCTCCTTGGGTCCTTTCTCTAGCTCCTTCATTGGGGACCCTGTGCTCTGTCCAATGGATGACCGTGAGCATCCACTTCTGTATTTGTCAGGCACTGGCAGAGCCTCTCAGGAGACAGCTATATCAGGCTCCTATAAGCAAGCTCTTGTTGGCATCTGCAATAGTGTCTGGGTTTGGTGGTTGTTTATGGGATGGATCCTCAGGTGGGGCAGTCTCTGGATGGTCATTCCTTCAGTCTCTGCTCTGGACTCATGGCTCCAGCTGCATATGTAGCAGAGGATGGACTAGTTGGCCATCAATGGGAAGAGAGGCCCTTGGTCCTGTGAAGGTTATATGCCTCAGTATAGGGGAATGCCAGGGCCAGGAAGCAGGAGTGGGTAGGTTGTCGAGCAGGGGGAGGGGGAGAGGATAGGGGATTTTTGGAGGGGAAACTAGGAAAGGGGATTATATTTGAAACTTAAATAAAGAAAATATCTAATAAAAAAGAGGGGATGAATGTTTGGCATAAGTTGTATACTGGTTTATTGTGAGGTTATATGAAATTTACTTAATAAAGATGACAAAAATTTTAAAAAAAGTAGTCAAAAGCAGATGTATTAGTTACTTTTCTTATTGTTCTCACAAATACCTGACGAGAAACAATTTAAGAAAGGAAGTATTTATTCTAGCTTACAGTTGGTACATTCCATCACTGCAAGGAAATCTTGCTAGTGTTGTGGAGCTCAATTTCAATTTACTGTATGACTTGGGTTCACCAAGTCTTACTGTGTTTAAAAGGTAGTATTGCCATGTTTTCCCACAACATATAGTCAGATTTAATCATAAACACACATTATGATATTTCCAGTCACACTGAGGCTTCTTCCCAATGCTCACTGTTAAACTTGTTCTCTGTGTGTTGAAAATGTATATCTCCCAACATGAATCTCTTTTCTTGCCCTGGTACTGATGGGCATATTTTTCCTTTGTAAGTTCTTTGAGGGTTTAGTATAACATGTTTTGTTTATATTTGTACCAAATTTTGTGCCTAAAACAACTTTTCAAGACCAGTTTGTTCTTCCCAAGTACTTATGAATATATGCTCTTCCACCAGAAAGTGGTTGATTTACCCCTCTCCCATCTGCTAATAATTGCCTATAGCCTCAAGACTAGGAGTAGGATTATGTTCCCAACTCTTCTCCCCATGTTGGAATTTTGTTTGGCTTGGGCTTGCATGCTATCGCAATTACCGTAACTTTATAGGTGTAACTAAACTGAGGTGTACAAAAGACACTATTTTCTTGTACTCCTCTACCATCTCTGGCTTCTACATTATTTCTGTTCCTTCTCCAATGATCACTGAGCCTTGAGAAGAGGGTTCAGTATTTATGTTTCCTTTAGGGCCGGGCATTCTTCAGTTTCTTACTCTATATATGTAGACCAGTTGTGAGTATCTGTGTTAGGTAACATCTACTGCAAATAGAAGGTTCTCATATGAGTGTTGAAATTGCATTGATCTATGGGTATAACAATAAGTCATTAAAGATACTATATCCATTTATCAGCATAATAGTAGTAGGTTCTCCCTTGGAGCATATGTCCTGTCTAGCCACAACTTCATAGGAGCTCACAGAGACTGAAGCATGAACAGGACTGAGTTAGGCCCTCTGAATATATGTAATAGTTATGTAGCTCGGTATTTATGTGGGACAACTAACAGTGGGCTGCCTCTAAGTCTGTTGCCTACCTCTGGGACTCTTTCACCTAACTGGGCTGCCTCATATAGCCTCAATAAGAGAACATACAAGACTAGTCTTTTTACAAGTTGCTATGTCAAGGCTGGTTGATATGCATGGGAAGAAGCCTTCCCTTTTCTGAAGAGAAAGAGAGGAGGAGTGGATGGGGGGTGGGATACAGAGGTGGGGGGAAGGACTGGGAGGTGGGGAGGAAGGGGATACTATAGTCGAGATGTAAATTAAATGAATAAATTAACTTAAAAGTTTCTGTGTTGTATACAATTCTTTAGTCTTGCTTCTATTTTGCTTTCCATTGGTAAACTTTGTCCTAATTTTCCATTTGATGCTTTTTTTTTTTTTTTTTTTTTTTTTTTTTGGGCAAATACATATACATTGTTTGCTTGGCTGTGGAAGTTAAATGCACTCTGGATTGTGAAACTCTTCTGGGCAGCATCAATTCTTCTGTTAAAGCTTAGTACTGGCTGGTTTTGTGTCAACTTGGAGTTACTACAGAGAAAGGAGCTTCAGTTGGGGTAGTGCCTCCAAGAGATTCAGCTGTGGGGCATTTTCTCAATCAGTGATCAAGAGGGGAGGGCCCATTGTGGGTAGTGTCATCTCTGGGCTGGTAGTCTTGGGTTCTATAAGAGAGCAAGCTGAACAAGCCAGGGGAGGCAAGCCATTAAGGGACATCCCTCCATGACCTCTGCATCAGCTCCTGCTTCCTGACCTGGTTGAGTTCCAGTCCTGATTTCCTTTGGTGATCAACAGCAACATGGAAGTGTAAGCTGAATAAGCCCTTTCCTCCCCAATTTGCTTCTTGGTCATGATGTTTGTGCAGGAGTAGAAACCCTAAGACAAGCACCTTGTAATCCCAGCATTCCAGAGTAAAAGACAGGGGATGCCAGGTTCAAGTTGGCTTGCCACACTAGCTAGAATAACCAATAGCTAGGCTCAGTCAAAGACCTTGCCTCTGTAAATAAAGAGGAGAGTGATTGAAGAAGACACCAGGCCTTGACTTCAGGCCTCTACATGCACATGTGTCCATTCATATGCAGATGCTCCTCCCAAGAGAGTACACATATGCTAACAAATAAATGTGTGTATTCACAGGCCATAGATACACAAGAAAGACAGCAATACATGATGATACCTAACATCGACCTTCGGTCCCCACACATTTATACATTTTATGCATTGGCACTCATATATGCACATGCATACACATATGTATTCACACAGGTGTGAACAGATGTAACTGCAGCCAATGCCACGAAGTAAGAAATGTGTTGATTCAAATAGGAAAGAGCAAGGAGGTAGGGCCTTTCCAGAAGCAGTGTCTCTGATTTGCCAGGAGCACATGCTGCAGCTGAACCATGGAGAAAGTAGAAAGATAAGGTAACTTATGGAAGAGGTAAGCATTTTCTCCAAGAGGCATTTAGGTCTCTACTTAGCAATCTACTGGTACTGAAATATGTTGTATATATGAAGAGCTGACAAGTCTAGGTTCAATGGGGGAAAAAAAAAAAAACCCTGAATGAAATACTAGCCTTCATTTATCTTAAAAGAGTTTCTCCCTTCAACTGAGAAGAAAATGAAAATTTGCATTAACAGAATAGATACCTAGATTTCTATTTAATTTTCCTTTACTGTTTGACTTAGCTAGCAAAATGTGAACTGACCTGATTGTAATTGAGTTGACTTTAATGGATCAAATTGAGAGAAATAAGTGGGTTTAAAATTTCATCGATCAAAAGTCAAGCAATAATATTTTAGCTATTATAGAATATAATACTATCAACTTTATCTCTGAATGAGACAGTGCCAAGTGAGGCTGTGCAGGTGTTACTATGACAATGCTCATCATACACTATTTATGCTACTTGTGATTCTCTGAAAGAGATACCCGCAAGACTTGCAAATTAGTGCACTTAGCTTTTTACTAAAAAATAATGATTTTGTTTCATCCCTTTTAAAAAATAATCACAGCAAAGTTTTAAAGAGGATAATGGTGAGGGAGTTTTCACTGAATCAGTGAAGCTTAATGAAGTATTTTCTAGATTGCCATGTTGCAAGTGGAAAGATATTGGTAAACGCAGACCCAAACTCCTTTAATATTATGATTACATATGTGCTATACTCCTAAATCCATAAAAGAATATTTGTTTTTCAGGCCTTAGTTTTAATTAAAAACAGCATAAATAGACTTCTTATTGGCACACTAGTCAGTTTTATTTAAGCTGCAATTTTTTTGTGGTGTGTGTGTGTGTGTGTGTGTGTGTGTGTGTGTGTGTGGCAGTCACCTACTACTTATGTTCAATGTTAACCCACTTATGTTAAAATCTACCTACTTATCTTAAAAATGCTGCATCTATTTTTTTTTACTGCTATTGCTACTGAAATACAGTGGAAAATAACACCTGATGAGATTGAACAATGCCTTGTAAGTCCCTATTTTGAAATGCCTGTGTCTGAACACCCCCTTCACATAGATAGAGATAGATTCTTGACAATTTGAGTTTATGGACTGTACATGAGCTTACCAGTCTCATAATGGGTAGTAATATTACAGATGTGAATAAGTGGGTATTCACTTCATGTTATCCACGATAGTTCTTTTTAAATGCTAAATTGCAGAAATGCATGGGTCATGTTATGAGTACTATCTGATGCTTTTCTTGTACTTATTTGCTTTCAAAAATTAGAAGCCTTGGTATTTGAGAAAAGTAAAAATTCTGAAAAAATATTTCTTTCATTTATGAAATTCTTATAGGTTCAAATCCATTTACTACAACTGAAGGAAGAGATTACAGGTTTTGCTAAATTTGTTGCTGAGTTATAGAAAATTCACACAGTACATGGAATTTGAGGAATTAAAATATAGTTCTAATTAAAATAAAAACCCGAGGAGAATATTATGTGGTAGTACTGACTGAAATGTCTTTGTCTCCTGGGAAGTTATGTCATTAAACAGGTTCATAGATTTTAGCCATATCTATGACTTGGAGGCAGTAAAACAACAGCCAGACATGAGATTTAACAAACATAGCTGGTGTGTCATGGCAGTGACAATTTTATATAGAAAAGCAAACACACTTAGCTATTGGCTTCAAAATAGAGAGGAGATGCCCAATCTAAAATGTTTTCTTTCACTCCACCTACACATAATAAAGAATCAATTGTGTAAAAGAATCAATTATGTCAATTGTGTAGAAAAATCAATTGTGTCTTTTAACAAAGCAACAAGTTTTAATGAGCATTATCATCTTAGAAGATTTGTTTATCTGTGGAGGACAAAAGACTGGTGAGTTTCTTCAGAGTGAAAAATGTAGTAAGTGTGCAAGGAGGACATCCAGACTATCAAAGCTCAGTGACTTTGAGGTAAGGATTGTTCATAGATTAGATTTATCTTTCTAGATACCTGAGTTTATTGTTCCCTGGCTTCATGTGCTGTCAGAGTTGGAACAAACCTTCTCTCAGGACCCCAGCCAGAGGATCAGCAAGGCATCCACCTGTGTAAGTGCTGGAGAGGTGACAGCTTGCCCAGGTGCAGTGAGATTTCTCTTTTGTGAATCTCAGGGCTCCCATCTGCATCAGCAAGAAGGCCCTTACAGAGATGGCTCCTGGATTACTGCCAGTAATTCCTCTGCAAGGGTAGCTTGCAAATAGGTATGCAAACAGGCCTTACCTAATGGGCCTTTGATGACCTACAGAGATTTGGCTTGGCTTTTCCTTTCTACCCAACCATAGCTTTTATAGACTTGGAAATTCAGAAGCTCCTACAGTTTATAAAACACCAATATTGGAGCTGTTCTATCACCAGGGCATTACCCTCTGTTGGGTACCACACAACAAATAGATAAGTGATCTGAACCCTGAAGGATGCCAAAGAACAGTTTGGCAGAGCCAGGGCAGTGGGGATGTTTTTCAGAGAACACTGAAGAATGGAGGCATATTAAGATATCTTATAATCGATAACAAGAGACTCAGAATGGACACCTTAAAGGTGAGAGAAGGGAAGTGATGGCATATGAGGATGAAAGGAAAGTTCAAGATCATTCAGGACATTTTAAAAGTTGGGAATTTTATTTTAGAAGTGATGTAGACATGGAAGCATTTTAAGAAAGTGACGAAGTTTGTTTTATTTATTTGTTTACTTTATTATGTATTTATTTTAGAAAGACTGACATGGAATAAAGTCAGAGATTGGAGAAAAAGAGAAAGTTATTGCATTCTGCAAGTGAGAAATTGGGATAAGACAGAAATTGGGACAGAAGAAAGAGCTAATTAAAGCAAGTATGTGGATAAAAAGGTGACAGAACTTGATGAACAAATAAAAAGCAATGGCCTGAAGGAACAAGAGAGGCCTGGGCTTCAGGGCTTCTTTAAGAGTGGCTGCGTATCTTTATTTTTTTTAAAGAGAGATTAGGAATAGTTAAGATAGTCCAGATAAGATGATATGATGAATTTTAGAGCTGTCAATTATGTAGAAATGCAAACATTCAGAGCTGTCATCCTAGAGTCTTGGATTTAGGTAGGTATAGGTAAGTTCAGTTGAGGGTAATATAGAGTGTTCTAGGGGAATTTGATGGATAGACAAAAGGATGTTGAGATCGGTTCCCTGAGCATAAGTTGCAGCTTGTTTCTGGCTGGCTGGCTGAAAAAGCCAGTTTCTTTCACCTTCATCATATGACAGCAAAGACAGTCAATTGCTTGTCTTACAGTGAAACCTTTATAATTGTAGGGCTTCTCATGTGGCTCAGGGAGACAGTGAAACAGGGAAGCATCTACTTCCTTTCTTTCCTACTGTTATCTCCTAGCATACATTTCTCAGATATCTTATAATTAGTGATAGTATATAGCAGAAGGGACTAGGGACTATAGTCACTAAAGAGTTAGGGAAAACTTTTCTTACATTAGGAATAATCTGGAACATGGAAAAGCACAAGGCAGAAAGGGAAACCCTTTACGTTCCTGTTTACATACTACATTGTTTTTCTTGGCATCTTTCCCTCATTTGTTCAGTTTTCAAGGCTGTCTTCATCTACAGAGTGAGTTCTAGGCCAGCCTAGTCTTGTCTCAAAAAAAAAAAAAAAAAAAAAAAAGTCTCTGTGAGTTAAAGCCAGCCTGGTCTACATAGTAAGTCCAGGGACAGCCAGAATAACTCTCTAAGACCCTGTCTCAAAAAAGTATAGTAATCGATGAACAAAAACAAGAATAATAAGGAAGCAATAGCAGCAGCAGTAGAAATACATATTTGTATTTCAGAGCAGATATGTTTTCAGAAAAAGAGGTAACATAAAGGACATGCTTTTCATGTTTTCCTATTCTAAACTCCAGCCTTTTCACATTGACATACTTATCAGATAGAAGCATTCACTGCACTGGTCAATCTGTATTTAAGCTTCATGTCAATTATTAAGGTTTGTTTTAGTTAGTTTCTGTTGCTTCGATAAACACCACAACCAATAATAAATGAGGAAGAAAGGATTTATTTATCTTGCAGGTAACAGTCCATCACTTAGAGAAGTCATGGCAGGAGCTCAAGCTAGGAATTGAGACAGACACAATGGAGGAATGCTGCTTACTGGCTTGTGAGTCTGCTTTCCTACACAGATCGGGACTACTTGCCCATGGCATGGGTGGTACTATGCACAGTGATCTGGGCCCTTTCATCTCAATCATGAGTCCAGAAAATGCCCCACAGGACAAACTGGTGGGAATATTTTCTCTGTTAAGTTTCCTTTTTCTTACATGACTCTTGCTTGGTCAAGTTAACAAAACACTAGCCATCAATGGGTTCATTCTAGGTGTTGTGTGTTATACACATTTGGCTACTGGCATAATGACATTTATACCATTACCATCATTACCTCATACAGAATAGTTTCACACCCTAAAAGTATTCCATGCTTCATCTATCCCTCCCTCTGTTAAAGTCACATCATGTGTCTGTGTCATAAAACTTCTATCTATCTTGTAGACTTTAAATGAATACTAAGGTAAGCAGATATAGAGGGTGGAGAGATGGTTCAGTGAGTGGACTGCCAGCCCCAGAAGCAAAGGGACATGAGTTTGGATCCCTAGCACTCATATTAAAATGGGGCTGGATTTCTTACATCTGTAGTTCTGAGCATGTATTGAAAATTCAGACATTGTAATATACATACCTAGGTAAAAGTCTTATGATGCAGGTCACTTATTATGATGCTATATTAATAAAGTGAGTAATTGCTACTTCACTGTTATTGCAAAATATTCAGTTTGATTGGCTTAGTCCTTCAGGTTTTTCCAGAAGGCATCAGAAATAGAGAATATATATCCTGTTTAATCAGATAAATGGATGAAGCTATATCACTGTGTAAGAACATTCCTGAATTCATACAGTCTCCTTTATTACTTGTACCATATGTGTTTCCTGGTATCTAGGGCCAAAATGCTTTGAATTAGAAGCCACCTCTATAATTGTGTTGAAAAGCTTTACGAGCTCTGTGTGTGTGTGCACATATCTATGTGAGCATTTGTATGTGTGCACTACTGCATGTATGTGCTTGCGTTTATTATATCCCAGCATCTCAGACAGAGATAAAAATAGAAGGCCAAGAAGGAGTTAACAGGGAAAGATTACAATGTGTTTTTATGCATGTATGTATGTATGTATGTATGTACGTATGTACGTATGTACGTATGTATGTATGTAATGATTCCCCTAACAAAGAATGTAGATACAGAATAGGAACAGAGAAATAAAAATTAGTTAGAACTGCAATTCACAGGGGCAGAAGAATAGGTCACACTAGTGGTGTGACACTGGTGAAGAGCAGCTAATGGCATCAGGGTCCTCATGGCACAAAACATGTTCTCTTTTCTCTAATAAAAACTCAAGATAAAAAATGCCTCTGATGTCTGTGTTGCTGTAACTCAATAACTTCTCCCTTTACTGAGAAACAGAAGGGTCCAAACAAGGTGTCTAAATTCTAAAAACCAAAGAGAACCAAGATGTGGATATTGAAATTCAATCCTGCTACATCATCACCTAACTTCTCTCAGTGAATATTTGTGTTTAGCAATAGGACTAGATTTAATTACCCAGTCTCTTTCTTAGGATGGTTTGAGAAAAAATAATATTCTGGCAGAGAAAGTAACTGGGTAATCTATTACTATGGTGCTAACAACATGAGCATCTATCTTTGAGTGACAAGAAAATGTTTAGCAATATATGAATTCAACTGATAGTCTTTAAAACACTGTTGCCAAATGGCATCTCTTGCTGTTTTTAAAATATTTGACCCCAGGTGAAAAGCCCTACACTCAGCAGACATAAATTTCACTTTCTAAAGCCAGGCAGTGGTGGTGCACACCTTTAATTCCAGCACTTGGGAGGCAGAGGCAGGCAGATTTCTGAGATAAAGGCCAGCCTGGTCTACAGAGTGAGTTTCAGGACGCCAGGGCTACACAGGAAAACCCTGTCTAGAACGCCCCCTTCCCGAGCCCCACAAAAAAAATCACTTTCTAAATGGACAGATGACAGTATCAGAAAATCCTTGATTCTAGACTGGAGATAGAAATGATAACAATAATGATGGCTGAGGTCAAAGCAGGCATTTCATGATCATTTCCTGTGGGCTTGGAACTCTGGAGAATATTACATGTTTACTCCTTCATTCCTGACAATAATTATTATCTGCCCATATGACAATGTAGATGAAGAACCAAAGATATGCAAGTGTGAAGAAATTTGCACATGTTCTTAGAGCACACATGAACCAACATTTGAATTCTAAATGCCTGGTGCATTCTAAAAGTCCTGCTCCTTTATCAGACACCTGAGCCACTAGCTTATCTTTCTTCACTTCTTTCAGCTGACCATGATATAGGCAGGTATTCCACTTGTGATGACCTATGATCAGGTACCAAGATTACACATCTGTGGACCACTTGCCTGGTTTTAGAGTTGTGGGACATTCTGTGAGACTTTATGAAGAGCCAGGACTTAAAAGAAATATATTCCCATCAATACTCTTAGAATATAATTCTTACAGAATACATAATTTTCTTGTTAGTTTGGAAACAAATTGAAGTAAAAGCCCCTTTCAACTGAATACAAGCATTGTCACTCTATTTTCTATCTGGGGAGGGTCTTGATAATATATCCTGTCCTGGGAATATACAGAATGTCTGATTCTTCTTGCTCTCACTTGTAAAACAGAAACAGTAGAGGTCCCTCAGGTGATTGTTCTTGAGGTCAAAGGAGTCACTGACATGCCAGATGGCATATCTTATGACACATCTGTATGCCGTTGCCATCTACAAATATCTTGGGTCCCATTTATAACTATTCTGGGACACATGTGTAATAGGTTAGACATGCCTGACTGGAAACTGCTTAGGGAAAGTACTTGGCACATAGCGGTCACTCAAAAACTCCTTAACTCCTTTTTGATACCAAACTTTTCATTAACAAAATCTTCATTTTTGCTGAGTATCTAGCATGTGGCCACATCTGGTTCAACTAAGTCAAAGGAAGATTCATTTGCCCAAAAAGTTATATTGCAGTTTGCTCTCTTTGAGCTGATGAAAAAGCAAAGAAACAAAGAATATTTATCTTAAAAATAGAGAAACTGAGGCAGAATAAGGTCAGCAGACATGTTCAGCATTGTGTACATATTTAATATGCATTATTGATAATTCTCAGCATCTGTTCTGCTTATGGTGTGCTAGTGGCTTGTACCAAACCTGTTGTATTCCAGAGAGGACTGTGTTACCATGGAAAACCTGGCCATTCAGGGAGGACAGTGTCCCCATTGGTAACCTAGCCAGGCAGGGAGGAGAGACTCAATTCCCCTAGTGAAACTAGGCCCCATTTACCGTACCCTTTCCTCTTCAGAGTGTTTTATGTGAGCTTTTAGTTTGCTGAGGAAAATTTAATGTGTAGCCTTACTGAGTAGCTTATATTTTAAAAGAGGATTTTAAAAAGTCTATCAAAAAAGAACTAACTGGATTGTGGGGTGATGGTTGTTACAGCTTTTGTCTTTGGTTAGACTGCTACCTTCAGAGGATTCAGTGGTTTTGCCTTGGTGGAACCGTCTTTGTATAGTCATGGTTGGAACCATTCCTAGGTATCTTCCACTGACCAGTTTTGGTTATTGCCACTGTGTTCTTTCTTTCCTCTTCTAGTCATTCACATTCTTAATTAAGCTTGTAGGAATCTGATAAACACTTAGCAGGGAACAAGTTAGTTTCTATTATGAATCCTTTGGGGGGGGGAGTCATGACATTTAATTATGCTTTACCCAATGTGTGTTTAATAGTTGTGTTTTCCTCTTCAATGTTACAAATAACTGGGCATTGCTCTTAATGTTATAATTTAGATTGATGTAAAATAGGAAACTACTTTTGAGGCCAATACCCACATAAATAGATACCTGTTATATTTAAACTCTATTAGACAACATTGCCATTTACTGAGTTTTTTTAGTTCACAAATTAACAATAGTAAATAATTTATGACTTTTCTCATTAGCATAAATATTAAAAGCCTAATCAACTTTATAGTATAGAAATCACTTTGAGAATTCATAAGGAAGCCTACTAAAATTAATCTTCAATATTTTAAATAAGTTCCTTTGTTAGATTATACTTAATGTTAACAGTTATTTGAAAGTCAACTATTTTAAAAGTACTCATTTCTTTAAGAGTAAGTAGAAAGTTTCTCTTTGTATATAAACTTCACAGTTTCAGGTAGGTCCTTGCTACCTCTTGAACTTGACATATTTGCTTTGGAGTTTAGTGTCACTCTAAGTTTGTTGGGAATGCTTTAATTAGTTGTTAGGCTATGTAGAATGCAGGATGACACACCTGAATGTATCATTGTGTTCTAACCTAATTTAGATGGCTTACTCTTAAAGATGAGAAGTGTTTTAACAGATTTTGATCCTTAAAAAACCCTCATTTTTATCCTGTTCATTTGTTGATGAGAAAACTCTGATAGGCTTAATACTATTTCTTTATCTATTACAGAGTCAGCCCATCTCCATTGGGGAACTTGCAATGCTCCATTGTAAGCACAAGTCCTCAGAAATATTACCATGTGATTTGTAAATTTTAGTAAGTGGCAATTTTAGTCCCTTCACTAAGGAAATGACTCTTGTGAAATTATAGGTAAGAGTGTTTCATTTTCAATAAAAGATGAAGAACAGACAAAAGATGTAAACTGTTGATGGGTCTGAAATATGCTAATATGTTAGTAGTTCCTCATAGGCTAGTGCAACAATGTATTACTAACTTTTTTCTCTTTGTTTCCTCTTTTTAATGTAAACTTCTCCTGGTAGAAGACAGTAGGATCCAGAGACTTTCTAACATTTTAGAAGGTTATTATTTTTCTAATATAAAGATCTCTTATTAACCAATGCAACACAAACACATAAAATTGTCCACTTTTATGAGGTAATATGTTTTGATATGTGTATACATTGTATAATGTTAATGCTCAAATCAGGATAGACATGTGTAATTATTCAAACAATAACAATATACTTATGTTATTAACTTAGTATCAACTTTCCTCAACCCTCCCTATTTCCCTTCACTAGCATCTGGTAGCCATCTTCTACTCTCAATTTCTATTAGATCAACTGAGTTTCCATATTTGCCTTTCTCTGCCTAACTTATTGTCAATTAATGTAACAATCTCCAGTTTCATCCTATTGTCACAAATTACAGGAGTTTAAGAACAATGTTACTTCATTTGCAGTAGATGGTACCTAACACAGATACTCAGTGTAGCCATGGGAAAAAAAAAATCCATAAATGATTCACCCAAATTTGCATACTTATGGTGTTAAATATGAAGAAAAATAATAATTAAGGGCCTATTTTATTCAAGTAGAAATGTATGTGAGAACTAAAAGCCAGGAAAATATCTGTCATGTATTCAATTGACTGAATTCCACAATGCTAGCTGTTTTATGCACACTAATCATAGATGATTATGCTTTCCAGAGCATCTGGTCTACCTCAATGACTATGTTTATATCTCATGGGGAGAATGGTGGTGGAGTCTTTCAGTTATTCATGTTTTATGCAAATTATCTGCCATTAATAATTTTTAATTAGAAATATATTGTAAATTTAATATTCTCATATACATAATTTTACAGAACAATACTAGGTTGAGTGACTGGGCATGGTGGCATACACCTTTAATCCATGAACTTGAGAGGCAAAGACAAGAGGATCTCCGTGAGTTCTAGGCCAGCCTGGTCTTTTTATTTTAGAGATACTATCAGATTTGTATTAGAATCACATTTTACCTCTAGATATGCTCAGAAAGAAGACTAGAGTATACTGAGTACATATAAACATTGAATCTTGTTGTATATATTGTCATTTATTTAAATCTTATTTTCACATCTTTATATTGTTTGTGTGTATCTGTGCATGCATGCTTTTATATGTGTTTATGTATGTGAACATAAATGCATGTATTGAGTTCAGAGGACAACCTTGGCTGTAGGTCCTTGCTTTCAGTCTTGTTTTAGTCAGGGCCTCTTCTTGCTCACTACTGCATATGCCAGTATAGCAGGCCCCTGAAATTCTGGGGATTCTGTCTCTGCCTCCTATCTCACTGTAACCATGGTAATGGTTAGTTTTGATAATCTTCTTTCTATAACCTTAGGTCCTGAGAAGATGCTTAACTTGAAATTTTCTGTATCATGTTGGCCTGTGAATATATCCATAGGGCATGGGTTGATGTGAAAAGACCCATTCTAAAAGTAGGTAATACTTTGTGTTAGGGCCCTGGAAGCCAACTGAGTACCTAGCATACATGCATTTATTCTCTTTCTGAAGATGTGACGAGTTGGTTTAGGTTCTTGGCTCGCTACTCTGTAATGATTGACTATAATCTGGATTTCTGAACTAAATTAAAATTTATAACTTTATATAAGGGAATATTATATTATACATCTTCCATCATATATAATGAATGTCTTTAGTGTACTGTTACCTAATACAGCTCCATGAAACTTTAGGATTTTCTTTTGTTTCTATTTTTAGTAGTTTATTATATGTCCAGAAAAGTGGCTGGGTGTTGGTGGCACACACCTTTAATCCCAGCACTCAGGAGGCAGAGGCAGGCAGATTTCTGAGTTCCAGGCCAGCCTGGTCTACAAAGTAAGTTCCAGAACAGCCAGGGCTATACAGAGAAACCCTGTCTCTGGAAAAAAAAAAAAAAAGAAAAGAAAAGAAAAGTGTATGTGTTCACATATACATTGTACTCCACTGTACCATTGTTTAAGGTAGTCAGAGTTATAGTCTCTGTCATTAATTACATAAAAAACTCACTGTATTTTCCTTAATCCCTTTAGCTTCCTTTTCTCTCTTTTCCTTAGAATTTACTTTAATGGATGAATGATTGCTGACTTATGCAGAATTAATATAAGATTTTTTCAACTCTAAACCTGGGCAAAGCCAACATGATGTCAATGTTAATCATACTTTCGGGTATTGTTCTTTTCCTTTTAGCATGTGGTGTGACATTCACCTGATGCTGGGAGGTGGCAGCAAGTGACATCTCCCACTCGGCTGATGAAAAATAACAGATTCTAATGGTGTGTTCTGAGCTCTGTGGTTCTATGGGTTAGGTGTGTTAAATGAGTTCTCAATTGATCCTTTTTTCAATTTATGATAATTTTATTGGAATTTTAACTCATAAGAAAATGAGCTGCATCTATGTTTTATATTATCTTGTTTTTTTTTTTTTCTAATAAGTCCTGTTGGGAACCCTCAGTGAAACAGAAATGGAATATAACAATTGTAAAATATTTTGATCATCTCAGAAGCAGATGCTCTTAAAAATAAAATTAGCATTTTCCATTTTAAATCTTCTGCATAGCCCTTAGGAGATCAAATACTTATTCCAAGTTTAATAGGATCTTCCAGTGAGCATGACTCAGTTTATGCCCAAGGGCACAAAGATTATACCTCTTATTTGGTATTTAGAATTTGTTGACAGCAGAGGAAGATGGCACCTCACAGATCTTCTCCTGTGACCATCCTACAGGATCTATCAAGCTGAACATCTATTTGTGCACCAAACTTCACACGAGAGAGAGAGAGAGAGAGAGAGAGAGAGAGAGAGAGAGAGAGAGAGAGAGAGAGAGAGAGCTAAGGAAACCAGGTGAGTGACTGCAGTGCCTGATTTTAGTATTGAGAAATAAATGTGTGTTTAAGAAGGTAGAAAGGACATATCTCATCATTTCTCCCCCAACTACAAGAATCCTGGCTTTTAGAGATGACTATGGCTTTAGGGAGAGAAAATGGGGTAAGTCTAGGATTTAGACTTGACACACAGGATCAGATCTTTAATGATGAGACCTAGTTCTAGGGAAGACCTAAGGACTCCTGCTACCAGGTAAATATTCATTGTGTGAGTTAAGGGAACTGGCTGGTAGTTATGGCCACCAACCACCCTTCTGACTTCTAATAGCATAGATATAACTGAGAATCCATCTGTGCGAAACTGTGGCACATAGACTAATGAACCTGAGACTTTGTTTCTGGGCCCAATTCTTGGGTTGCCACAGTGATACCCAACAATTAACAGAAACCAAGTTCAAGGTCTGGTTCACAGCCTAGAACTCACAGACAACACTTCTGGATCATCCCATATTAAATGACATCACACATGAGTGTGGCTGGCACACACTAAAGTTTGGACCCATCATTTGAGGCTTACAGCAGTCATGAGAGATACCTGCCCTCTTCCCGATACTGACAATTTTTCTGGAGGTGAGAATTAGGTGCGACTCAGCTTAGTGTCAGCTCTGGTGTCAAGAGACTGTTTCCACACCTCTGTTCCTTAATCTTGAACAGCACAATTATTACCTGGTCAGCGCTGTTGTTCTAGAACATTCCAGGCACCAGGCAGACCTCTAGGCTCAAGAGGAAAAGACTCTTCTATCATCATCAAGAGCTATAGCATGCACTGTAGTACACTTTCAAGAAACGGAGCAGGTTTTTTGCTTATGTGGGAGCCAGCTATGACCTAGTTCCCAAAAATATCTCAAGTTCAGAGAGCACAGTGTGGACAAGATCCCATGTGTTAGGAAGAAATCAGGATAGTATGTACTAGTTTCTGCTCAGACCTTAGTGCTGAATGGTGAAACCATGCACTGTCAGCTCTCCATGACTACTGTCTTCATTTCTGCCTCTGGAACAGCTCCAAAAGTTAACACTTGTAGACTTAGTCTCATCTATTCAGCCTATACTTGTACTTCATTGCAATGGTTTTGGGCCACAGCAGCCATAGGTATTTGGATGTTGGTTCTTCCCCATGGCCATGCTGATGTTGGTGAGTTATGGATTTAGGATATAGCACAATGGGGGTATTGTTGGCATTAGCCAGGACCTAGGCACCTGGGACTGACTGGTTCATCCTTGGTTACTATACCCAGAGCCAGGTAAACTGGTGAAAGAGTGATGAGGTAAGAGTGATTAATGGCTACCAAATTATATTTACACAGGAGCAAGAAGTTCGATATACTATTCATCAGTGAGGAGATATAGATATTAATAATTAATATATTTGAATAATAATGAATAATGAATTGATTGCTAGATAAAAAGCACTGGGACCTGGTACTAATGTGAAGGGACTTTATTTCTATTTCTATTTCTATCTCTATCTTTAACTCACAAGCTCATCTTCGTAGATGTAATACACTAAAGGCAGCTACTAAAGGTTTTGCTCACAAAGTCAGGTCTATGTTATGCAAGCTAGGTTAATATAAATAAAGAGATTCAAACATAGGTTTTAAGAGTGAATGAGGTGAAGTGAATTGTGGAACATGTGTGAAAAAGACTAATCGAAGGGGACCTACACAAGACTACAGAGCAGATATCAAGTAAAGTGTAGAGAAATCCTATCTACTGATATGTCAATGAAGTTTCTTTCAGATTTATACTCATAAATCTTTAGCATGTTAATTTCAGTCTTTAGCTTCATTCATTGACTCTGATGCTTAACTAACTGTGGCTTGGGGAGAATTGCTAATATTCTCTGAGCCACGACTTATACCTTCTGAAAACATTTACTTTGTGCACAGGATATACTTAAGGATTTTAGTAAGCTGTTTGTGTAAAGTTCTCAGAGCAATGTCTGGCATACAGTGTTAAGAGTTATAAACACCATTGCTGTGGTGCCAGAGAACACATAAGTAGAAATGGGCTAGGCAAAGGCACCACCCTAGTTTGGGAATGAATGCTGGTCAATCAATAAGGGTGTAAAGAGGTCCAACTTGTGGAGAGAATGGCAAGTCAGTGTGGTCCAGCCACCTCTACAAGGGTGCTTATTGGGAAATCAAGCTCAGAAAGGAGCTAAATAGAACAGAAAACATGTCAAGGGACTGTATTAAATCTAGTGACTCTGGTGACTCTGGAAAGTGGTAAAATGTTTTAATGAAGAGAAAATGTTAATTATTTTCTCCTTTGAAATACAATAGTATAAGTGTCACATTTTATTTAAAAGATTCAAGTCTCAAATGACTAGACAAATGAAACTCAAAGTGACTGAAAAATAATCACAAAATTAGATTAATCTAGTATCTATTTCACTCCTGAAATTTCATTAATGCTTTATAAGATTTTTGTAATTTTAAAAAAAATTTGTCATTGGCTAATTAGAAGTGAAACAGTATCATTTGAAAGGGAGAAATTAAACCTTAATAAGGTTTAATGAAAGATGGCCAAATTTGAAATACGAGTAATTTTGTTTTATAGGCATGCAGAAAGTTTGTAGGAAGAGAATACTCAGAGTTCTTTTTTTAAAATTGTCCATCAGCAAGAATAAATGGATGAAGTGAAATATGATACTAAAGAAAGCAATAGTTATGGGAAGAATAGTGTTAAAAGATTGTTGTGAGAAGAAAGGGTTAAAGATGGCTGGCTGTGGATATCAGGTTCACATATCTCTTCCAGCCATTATTTTCTCTTTCTTGTCTGCTTCCTTTCTCTGTGTTGATAGTGATTTTTCCTCCTCTGCTGCTACTTATTAATGTAAACTGCTGAAGTGGCCAAGCACCTTGGTAGGTGGTATGATTGTGGGCAGTGCATGGAAAAGAACTCTCAAATCACAAAGCCGAAACAAGACAGGCATTTGTTTCTGTCTTTTTGGGTCATGTATCTTCATGTTCAGCAGAGACTTGGGCTCTTGCTGAGGCTATGTTCTACCATTTTAGCTGTTTACCTCCATCTTTTAGCTCATCCTGTTGTATATTCTGAGATCAGGAAATTAGAAGGGCAAATATGTGTTTGTGTCAGCACCTTCCATTGAAGAGTCTTCCTGCAGATAGCCTTTCACTGGAATCCCATCTTCTTTTACTGGTTTAGTACTAGACACATGGCCAGATCCTGCTGCAAAGGTTAATACCAAGCAAAATTTTCTATACTTATGTTGCTAAAAATGATAACAAATTTCAGAAGGCTAAATATCTTTGCAATTGCTACCAAAGGTACAGGAACCAAGTTACTGACTTAAGAGTGAATATCATTTTTTTTTCTTGTTTTTTAAATATCAGAGTTTCTATGTGTAGCACTGGTTGTCCTGGAACTCATTCTGTAGACTAGGCTGGCCTCGAACTCAGAAATCTACCTGCCTCTGCCTCCCAAGTGCTGGGATTAAAGGCATGCACCACCACTGCCCAGCTAAGTGTGACTATCTTATTGAGATGATTCCTAAATAAGAAGAAAATTCATAAGTAAAATAATACATATTCATTACATAACATAAAAGCATATAGTAATGTAAAATATCATTTTTTTTGTAATGAAGTCATCAATCCTGATACTTAGTCTTATGTTTTCAATATTTCAACATTATGGATCAGGAGTCATAGGGTTCATTGGAAGAACCTTGAATGCCTCCATAAATCTTTGAACTTAACTGGCCTGACAGGCAATACTCATATATCAGAATTTCAACAGAGTACAGAGCAACAGTTTTGACTGCTAAGTAGAAAGAGACTCATGTTGAATGTTGTTCTTAGACAGTAAGAAGATGCTCAAATCTAGATTTGTAATTCAGCCTGGAAATGTGATTTCATTTATGCTGACTGAATGAGGAATGTGTGGAGTCAGACTGCTTCATTTATAACAGACTTAGACCTTCCAGACACTTTAAAGCAAGACCAAGCTTAGAATACTTGGGAATTTCAAGGCAGGCTGCTTATCATGTTTTTTTGTATGTCTGAGACATGCTCTTAATTAACAATGTGGAGAAAGAAATTCACCCAGGGAGCTTCAGAGTAGCTTAATTGTTATAGGATAGAAGCCTTTCCCAGAAAGGCCTGTTTAAAAAGAGAATGTTGAGCACTTCTATTTGATTAGCAAGGGTTTGAAAGATTTCTTTTAAGATGTTAATATGTACAAGGGAGAAAAAGCCTTTGCTCAAAAATCATAATTAATGGTCTGCATTTAGAAAGAAATATTTAAAATTGCTTGGTATTCTCCTTGTCTTATTTCATCCTAAACATTCAATTTAGAAAATCTCTCTCTCTTTTTTTTGAGAAGTCAAACTAAGTTTTATGATTTAGGGTATGGAGGATTGACTCTAGAAAATATCCATTGGCATTTAAAAAAATCTTTGGAAAAATTAATGATGAGATTACTTCAGGTTAGGCCATGTACATTTAAAGACAGATTTTACCTCTTTATTATACGTGTGTGTTGTGTGTGTGAATATGTATATGCAGCACATGTGTACAGGTGTCTACAGGAGTCATAAGAGGTTGTCTGAGAACTTGGAAGTGGAGTTGCAGGCAGTCATAAGCCACATGATTTTGGGGCTGGACTTAGTCTGGCTCTCTGCAACAGCTGTAAGTACTCTTACCACAGAACCCTTTCTTCAGCAACAATGCCTCCTCCACCTTCCTCCTCCTTTAGACAAGCTGATATTGAAAAAGTAATGTGTATTGAATGCTCATTCTGTATCAGATCTTTCATGTGTGTTACTTTCAACTTTCACAAAATATCTCCAAGGTGCTTTGTTTATTCTCTCTCTCTTTCCCTCTCTCTCTTTCTCTCTCTCTCTCTTCCTCCCTTCCTCCCTCCCTCCCTCTCCCTCTTCTCTCTCTCTCTCTCTGTGTGTGTGTGTGTGTGTGTGTGTGTGTGTGTGTGTGTGGAGAGAGAAAGAGAGAGAGAGAGAGAGAGAGAGAGAGAGAGAGAGAGAGAGAGAGAGAGAGGTTTTTTTGAGGTCATAGGAGTACATTGGATGCTCATCCACTTTCTCTTTTATCCCCTTGAGAGAGGATCTTTGAATGAACCTGGAGTTTGTTGTTTTTGGCTCTCTGGATAGATGGCCCTGGGGATTCCCCAACCTATACCCTGCCATGCCATGGGTTACAGATGAGGAGAGCCATTCCTAGTTTTATGTGGTGTACTGGCTAGTTTTGTGTCAACTTGACACAGCTGGAGTTATCACAGAGAAGGAGCTTCAGTTGAGGAAATGCCTCCATGAGATCCAACTGTAAGGCATTTTCTCAATTAGTGATCAAGGGGGAAAGGCCCCTTGTGGGTGGTGCCATCTCTGGGCTGGTAGTCTTGGGTTCTATAAGAGAGCCGGTTGAGCAAGCCAAGGGAGGCAAGCCAATAAAGAACATCCCTCCATGGCCTCTGCATCAGCTCCTGCTTCCTGACCTGCTTGAGTTCCAGTCCTGACTTCTTTGGTGATGAACAGCAGCATGGAAGTGTAAGCCAAATAAACCCTTTCCTCCCCAACTTGCTTCTTGGTCATGATGTTTGTGCAGGAATAGAAACCCTGACTAAGACACATGGGTTCTGGGGAATCCAACCTGAGGTCCCATACTTGTGTATAAAGAGCTTTTATACACTGAATCATCTCTCCATTCTTACTATTGCTTTTTAAATGATGAAAACACATTTATAAAAAGATAGGCGCTTGCTTTGGCTTTCATGTCTACTAAATGTCAGCTTTTTCAGGCAAAGGGTAAATTAAGGGCTTAGTAATGGAGCTGATTTTTGTAGTAAGACTTTTTCCTCCAACTCTAACATGATCACCATTTACACTAGAGATTTTTGTGTGTTGGTAGCCATGGCAACTATCAGAGTAGGACAATACAAAGAAAGATGCAGCTGTTTCCACTCTTTTACTAAAAGACCTTCACCATAGATTCAGCTATGACTCTCTTCTGCCATAATCCCACAGCAAGTGGATATTGGGAGATGATAGAGTATGCAGGATGTAGAAAGTAAACTGAAATAGGACTTTTTTTTTATGAAATACTCATCCACAATTAGGTGGGACATTTGCAGTGACCTAATTCTTTGGGGGTTATCGATGTGTCTGTCAGTAACTTTTCACCTATGCTGTATGAGTAACCCCAATAAACTTAAAAGTTCACCAAACTGAACTTGGGTGAATCATTGCTTTCATGTGTCACCAGTGCCCCATCTATGGTAGATTCATGTTTCTCCAGGAAAAGCTAACCCAATGCAGACAAGAGTAAATGATTCAATATATTGAGTGAGTGAATATAAAAAGTAGGCATGAAGATTAAAAAAATTACTGTTTTAAAGTAATAGTTCTGCTAAGTTTGAATTTTTGTTATTCAAAATAAAAATCCAGGAAAATGGGAAAGGAAGAAGTTTTAAGACAAAAATATTAGTCTTCACCAACTATTGTTATATAAAGGGATACCAAAAACTTTTAAGTTTCTCATTTTGAGTGTTTATCTTCATTTTATAATGCTCATGAAATGGAGAGAAATATTATGCTCACAAATGTTTCTAAAAAGAACAGCACCCCTGTTCCATTTCTAGACGGCTAATCAACTTATTAGAACTTTAACAATTTTAGAAAGTTTGAGATGTTGCAAGTCTAGAGTCAAATTATCTTAGGTCATCTTTAGTTCCCCTAGATAGCCACTTATTATCCTTCTCTGCACCTGAGTTAACATTTTCATGACCATTAGATAAATCCTTTGGAATGTTTCCAATCAGCCAAAGGGCTAGGATTGCTGTCAGATAATATCTGAGACATGTAACTCTCTCTCCTGCTTTGTCAAAACCTTCCTGCCAAATGTTTTGTTTTCACTAGTGTTTTTTGTTTGTTTGTTTGTTTTTGGTTTGTTTTTTGTTTCTGGTTTTTTTTTTTTTTTTTGGAGACAGGGTTTCTCTGTGTAGCCCTGGCTGTCCTGGACTCGCTTTGTAGACCAGGCTGGCCTCAAACTCAAAAATCCACCTGCCTCTGCCTCCTGAGTGCTGGGATTAAAGGTGTGGCCACCACTCGCAGCTCACTAGTGTGTTTGAAGTGTCTTGATTTTATAACTTTATTCTGTTAGTATAAAAATTCCACCAAACTATTCCCATGTTAAAACATGGAATTCGGGGTAACCTAAGTGTGTATTCCCAAGGCATAATCACTTGTTTCAGAAGAAACTCTAATTCCCCATTGAGGTGAAAGTTGTGTTTTTATATGGATAGTTATTCCAGTTTGTGGAATAAAGTAAATTATAAGTTTTCCTCTCAAAGTCTTATTATGGTTGGAATTTAGACCTGTAACATTTGCAGTAACATCAACTCAACACTCATTGAGGGGTCCTAATGTCATGACAAGCTGATGAAGAAATCAAGCATTTAGGATGGGCCCAGTTGAGCAAGAAGGGAACCTAAATACTACTACATCTTCATGTAGGACCTTCTATTCATGTATAATTTTTAAATGCTTACTGTGTTACCCACAATATAAGGAAATTTTTTAAAAGCCTGATATATTTTACTCTTGACAGATGACAGTCTGGTATACATGGTCTCTTGAGTAAGACTTCTTGACCAAGAAGCAAGTTGGGGAGGAAAGGGTTTATTCAGCTTACACTTCCACATTGCTATTCATCACCATGGAAGTTAGGACTGGAACTCAAGCAGGGCAGGAAGCAGGAGCTGATGCAGAAGTCATGGAGGGATGTTCTTTACTGGCTTGCTTCCCCTGGCTTGCTCAGCCTGCTCTCTTATAGAACCCAAGACTACCAGCCCAGAGATGGTACCAATCACAAGGGGCCCTACCTCCTTGATCACTAATTGAGAAAATGCCCCACAGCTGGATCTCATGGAGGCACTTCCCCAACTGAAGCTCCTTTCTCTGTGATAACTGCAGCCTGTGTCAAGTTGACACACAAAATCAGCCAGTACACTTACCTTTACAGCTTCTACCCATCATGTCCCCCCTTCACCTCTTCCCCCCTCTCTTTTTTTGTTCTCACATTTTCAAAGAAAAATGATGTAATAACTTATAAATAATCCTGACTGTGACCATGGAGACTATTTAAAATACAAAAGAAAAGCTTCACATTCGTAATGAGTCAGTTCATTTATGCTTTTTCTCTCCTTTCTTTCTTTTTTTTTCCTTAAAAGTGTTTTCATTATTTCTTCATATAGTCTGATAGTTAATTTGAAATTATCTTAGATAATTGAGAAGAGATTAATGTTTCAAATCTAAGTTAAATGGGTAAAAGGTCTTTTATCTGAGAGGCAGATCTCTGACATATTAACCTATAAACTTGTTAGTAGAGAAACCTAATCATTTTGGCATAAATAATAGTAATCTAATTTACTAAACATCTTTTTATTAACAAAAACAACACTAATAGAAAAACATAGAAATAAGTGCCATACATGTATTGAAAGCACACAAAGGTAGACAGCATTATTAACTTTGTCTAACAGAAAATCAATAGCGGTGATGGTTTTTAGGTTAGGGCTATTAGTTATAAGGGATTGGAGGAATCATGTTTAATCATCATTTACAAGGACATGGCAAATTAGACAATATATTTCTATATATATATATTTTCAGAAATCTTAATTTACGTCTTAGAGGAGTTCCCTTCTATCCAAATAGCAGCCTTGAACATGAATAAGATGAAGTGGTGTTCTTTCAATAAACTTGTTAAATGCAGTGAGTGCATCAGAGAGACCCCACTATCGATGAATGTAACAAAGGTCAGATTCTACAGGTCCTAGAATTTGTGATTGATGAGAATAGCAGAGATCTGGAGGAGTGACTTATGGCTTTTATAAGCATCAATTTAGAGTTTTCTCACTTAAGGAGAGAACAATAGACATATGATAAATGGCAAGTCGCCTCTGGGGCTAACATCACCAGCATTCACCTGATTTACAATTAATCTGGTTTTGTGTATATTCTCACTTCAAAGGCAGCTCTACTAAGTTACGTTATAAAAGTCAAGGTTGCTATTTTCTGATAGATGTTTAAGTAGAGTCATTTATATTCTGAAACCTATTATGTCATCCTTAGATGAAACTTGATTTTATATTTATCTGACATCAGAGGTATAATATTTAAAATACTATAGCAATAAGTAAATTGTAGCCCTTCTAGTTGCTGCAGCTCCTAAGATCTACCTACACCCATATCAGCTTCTTTTTCCTCTAGCAGAAGTTGACAGTAACACCAGTTGTAATACTACAGTCACAAAGAATCTGAAGAATTTAGAGATAACCTGACTGAAGGCACATAATATAGAGACTACCTATTAAATGAGCCTGTTGACTGCTGGTGCAGGATACCACATCCCCTCCAAGATCTTTAAGAGTGGGATCTCATATTTATATCTTTTTGTTTTGTTTTGGGACAAAGTTTAACAATGTACTTTGAGCATGGGTGTAAAACTATTTATTAGAGAATGGGCTGGGCAGTGGTGGTGCATTCCTTTAATCCCAGCACTTGGGAGGCAGAGGCAGGAGGATTTCTGAGTTTGAGGCCAGCCTGGTTTACACAGTGAGTTCCAGGACAGCCAGGGCTATACAGAGAAACCCTGTCTCAAAAAAAGAGAGAGAGAGAGGGAGAGAGAGGAGAAGGGGAGAGAGAAGAGAGAGAGAGAGAGAGAGAGAATGAATGGTGGACATATCACCCGTATTTACCTGAAGATAGTCACTCCCTTTTCCCAGCATCCAACAAGAATCAGCAACACCTCAGCTCAGGGAGGGAAGGAATTTCATTAGTCTTTCCTTCATATATGACTGACTATTGACAGGCCCAATCAGGTTCAGGTCTAGTGCAGACAGCAATAGCTAGTTTGAGTTCATAATTTTAATGACAGAAGAGTGTTTCACGGTGGACCTTTAATCAATCATACAGCTCTTACCTTCTTCTGTTAAGTTTCCTGAAGTTTTGGATTTGGTGAGCTGATATCGAAGCATTGATCACTCAACAATTTCTTATTCTTAGTACCTTGAGCAAAGGAGTGTCTGTATTCACTGACACTTACTGCAAAACGAAGCTTCTGTGGTCAAGGCTGATAGTTTTACATATTTACGAGAATAAACATAGACTGTTTCATATCATGCTTTGGTAGCAAAACTATAGTAATAAATTGCCCACTAGGGCCCATGACCATCCTGACTTTTATTTAACCATATTTACAGTACAGGCATGAAGTCCCTTCCATGTAGAAGGTCACAAATCTAACCAGAGAGTAGTTGGTTACCTCTGTAAGAGCCATGCCATTATTATATCAGTGGGCACATCTTGCCGGATAGGACAATAGTATAATATTCAAGATCCACAGGATAAACCACTGATAAATTCTTTCCTCCGTATTTGGCACTGGGTCTTGTAAGGAATGGGGGACTGATTTAGGGTGAAAGAGAGAGATAGATAAGAAAGGGTAGAGGTGTAAATATAATCAGAATGTACTATACATGTGTAAAATTGTGAAAAATAAATTTAATCTGTTCACAAATAAAATAAAAATTAGAAATTCCATTTTGTCTAATAGCAAGGCCTCTCTGTCTGTCTGTGTCTCTGTCTCTGACTCTATGTATACATTAGTCATACTTTTAAAATCTATCTATCTATCTATCATCTATCTATATATCTCTATATATCTATCATCTATCTCTCCTACTACCTCTTTTTACCATCCCAAATATATCTAACACTGATCAGTGTAAGCTATAACAATACTGTTAGTATTTAATGTCAAAACATTGAAATTCTCAAAACAGAGTGTATTAGTCAGGGTTCTCTAGAGTCACAAAACTTATGAGCAGTCTCTATATAGCAAGAGAATTTGTTGATGACTTATAGTCTGTAGTCTAACTCCCCAACAATGGTCAGCAGCAGCTATGAATGGAAATCCAAGGATCTAGCAATTGATCAGTCCCACAAGGCAAACAGGGGAAGAAGAGAGAGAGTGCATAATCTTCCTTCTTTCAATGTCCTTATGAAGGTCTCCAGCAGAAGGTGTGGCCCAGATTAAAGGTGTGTGCCACCACGCCTGGACCTGGGACTTGCTTTGTCCTAGATGTCCTTGAACTCAGAGATCTCCCTGTCTTAATCTTCTGGGATTCACAACCACTATACCTCAAGATCTCCAAGCCAAGATCCAGGTCAGAAACTTGTATCTCTCAGCCTTGAGATTAGGATCACAGATGAGCCTTCCATCTGGATTGTAGTTCATTCCAAATATAGTCAAGTTGACAACCAGGAATAGCCACTACATAGAGCAATGCTATATATGGCTTTTTTTTTTTTTTAGCAAAACACAATATTTTATCACAAGTAGCTAGTTCAAAATATTATTACTGAAATTCATTAACAATCCCAGTCAATTTCCCTAATATTTCATGTTTTATAAAAATAAAACTTTTAAATTAAAAAAATGGTTGCATAAAACTATGTTTTAAATTTCCTTTAATCACAGCTTGTTACTTTTGCTTTAACCCCCCCCCCCCCGCCATGGTATCATTATATCATTGGCCACTGCCTCATCCCTTCTTAACAGTCTTTGATGATTATTATTAATTATCAATAGAAGCTAGGATCACCTAAGATTTAAGCCTACTTGAGGCAAACTTGTGAGGAATTACGTTGGTTAGATTAACCTCTTGCTATACCTGTAAGAGGTTATAATGTTCTGGATAATTTAAGTATGGAGACTCACCCTAAAAGTGGGCAGCAACATTTTCCAGGCTTGTATCCTAGACTAGCCAAAAGGGAGGAATCTGGCTGAAAAGAAGCATTCATCATCCTTTGCTTTTCTGACTGTGGGTATGATGTGACCAGCTGCTTCAAAATGGCTTTCTGCCAGTACTTTCCCACTAGGATGGACTGTACCTTTGAATGATGAGCTAAAATAAGCCCTTTCCTCTTAAGTTGCTTTTGCCAGAATGTTTTATTATAGCAATAGCAAAAGTAACTAAGACACAACCCAATCCTGAGTTTTCTGAATATCAGTTCAGAGGAGTCTACCTTTGGAATAAAGATAACTTTGCAAAGACCGTAATATCTCCTTGACATTGGGGTTGTGGTGAGACCCTATGAACACGGGACCTAGTTTGACTAATAAACTACCTAGGGATATTCTATTAGAGTCTGCTAGGATCCTCATGGAATTCAGAAAAGTGGGTGTGTGTGTGTGTGTGTGTGTGTGTGTATGTGTGTGTGTGTGTGTGTGTGTGTGTGTTGGGGTAAAATAAAATATATCTCTATAGTGAGAGTTATATAGTAGGCTCAGAAAGTAGTTGTTCAAACTGCAGACAATAGAAAATAAAAAACATAGGAGATGAAGCTAAAAAAAAAGGGCTTGGAGGAATTTGCTAATGTCCTTGAGAAGTAGGAAGAGTAATAATAGAAGCAGAAAATGCAATTAGAAAGTACTTGAAAATATATTCTATATTTAATGAGCTCAGAGTCATCACTGGACAACACTGATGAATCACTTCCTCTGGATTATGCTGTCAACTTCTGTGTGACACAGTCACTGGAATAAACCTGTTAGTCCTTATTAGACTTGAAGATGTGGAAAGAGGTCTGTGATCTATCTATATTTTGCTCTTGCTGGGAGGCCAGGAGCAGCTATACCCATCTTGGTAGTTTCCTAACAATTAAGTCAGTGTGGGACAGAAAACAGAAAACTGGGTACCAGACTCATAGTAACTAGAAAGCAGTTTTGTACCTTGCTCCTGGGTTTACCTTTCTATTTGAGTAATTGGCATTGGAGGCAAATATTCACTTTATCATCTTTTCTAGCTTATCATTTGTTCTAGCCAATGGATCTATGTCTTTAAAGAGTCATTGAATTTTATAGACTACATTAATGCACCCTTTGGATGAGAGAAGTAAAGACCATCATTTTATACATCTGGGTCTTATTTTCTTATCTCTCTCAGATTCTTTGGGCTGCTAAGAAATAGGGATCCGGTCTGTGACAACAGCTTTTCGCAACTCTTTGCCTCAAACTGAGTATAACTGTTTTGTATCACCAAAGCTCAGTTCTCAGATCTCTTATTTATTAATTATTTTTGTTGTAGTTGAATCCAGGTTCTTATACTTGGTACACTTACACTATCACCCAACTATATTCTTAGCTCTTCTTATTTTTTTTATAACTCACTTTTCTTTTCCAGGTTATTTTTATTTTAAAGTTTAATTAGGACTCTTTCTAAATTTACAGTACCAGTCTTGGGTGCTTCTCTGGCCCTAGATTCTTGACTCAATAACACTCATGACCTCTCTCTCTCTCTCTGTCTATATATATATGTATATATATATACATATATATATAGATACATATATATATATATACATATATATATATGTATATATATGTATATATATGTATATATATGTATATATGTCTATATATATGTATATATATATACATATATATATAGATACATATATATATATACATATATATATACATGTATATATATATACATATATATATATATGTATATATATATACATATATATATTTAGGTTTTCGAGACAGGGTTTCTCTGTATAGCCCTGGCTGTCCTGGAACTCACTTTGTATACCAGGCTGGCCTCAAATTTAGAAATCTGCTTGCCTCTGGCTCCCAAGTGCTGGGACTAAAGGCACGTGCCACCACTCATGACCTCTTATTGGATATCTAATACACAGCCACTCATGACCTCTTATTGGATATCTAATAAACAGCCTGAATTTTGCAAGACTGAAGATAAATTCTGACTGTATTGCCCCACACTAAAAACATCCATTTTGCTGTTCCATTCTTCTCAGTAATTGTTAGCACTATCCATGTAGATCTTTGTGGCTAAAACATATGAGCCGACTTGGGTTTATGTATTTCTCTTATGCATCACATACATCAATACTTTCTGCTGATTTTATTTGCAAAATATAGCTATAATTAGACGTATTCTAAAAATCTGCATGTCTGTTCTCCACTGGAACTACCCTTAAGTTTAAATTAGTTCACATTCCATTTACCACTACATCTTTTCTGCTCTCACCCCCTGATGCTGCAGACTACCTTTTCTGCATTCCTGGAAATCACTAGGGGTTGAAGGAGAGAAGGCTTCCATCTCCACTTCTAGGACATTTTACACGCCCCACTTCTAGATTCTTTTGCCTGTAACTATGCTGCTCACTCCAACCCTATAACCACTGTCTTTCTTGCTATCCCAAATTTGCTGCAGGTTTTCCTCAGATTTTTAAAATTACATCTCCCTTTACATCTTTAAACTCTGAATTTCTATGCCTGTATAATTTTGCTTCTTAAACATCACTATCTGACATTCTAGGTATTTCACAAATATTTCCCCTCTAGAATATAAACTTGATAAGAACATGGATATCTATCCAGTTTGCTCATTATTACAGCTCTATTGACCCATTGGTATTGGACACAGTGTAGGTACTCAGTCCAATTTCTATTTAGCTAAGGAAATGACTCTTATTTCTAAGTGATAACTCATCTGACAAGTGAGTTCTTGCTAATAAACAACAGCAATAATATACCAAGAGTTTAATCAGTATATGTGTCTACAAATAGGTAAATAGTCCATTTAAATTGGTGCTCTTTGAAAATGGTATTCCAACAAAAACATTGACTTTAAATGGTGCATAATTTGCTAACTGTGGGAAAGTTGGCTTTGCCTTAAATCTTTATATGTGAGAATAGTCTTTTGAATAGAAACACAAAGCATATAGTTTTAAAAATGTGTCAGCTATCTTACGTGAGATACATGACTATACAGTATTGGTTAGGAGTTCCATAACTATATCTGCATTTATTCTTGTCAGGAATTTCTTGCAATTGCTATGGTCTCCTCATGCTGGCTAGGACTGCAGAATATCGACTTTAGATGTTTTGGTTTTACCTCTATACAAAGCAGAGTTGTGTCCATGCAGTGGAAGGAGAGGTTGTTTTATATAGCTTCCAATAGAAGTCAAAGAATTTTCCATAATGATGCTCATAAAACAGCATGAAAATATCACTTAATATAAATATATTACCTTTTCCAGAATAAGTAGTGAGCAGGAAGTTGAAAGTTTTCTTATAATCATGTCTACCCGAAAAGCTGAAAGTAGGCTTCCTTTGAGGCACTGGAGGTTTTGCATAAAGGGGATGGCTTCAAAGGTACAGGGAGTTTTTTGTTTCAATGAAGAAAAGAGAACTGGAGACCAACCTGTGTTTACTGTATCTTTTGTATCTTTTTTTTCTTTATTCAGTTTTAAGGATGATTTTATCATCAACAAAATAACTACATTTTTTTGTTAGATTTCCCTTAAAATTTTAGAAAAACTGAAGCTGGTTTAGTCAGCAAAGAATTTAGCTCTCTTATTCCTGAATGAACTCAATGTTACTAAGATAGAAAAGAGAAACTTGAAATTTTGCCTTTCTTATATCTTCAAGTGCTCTAAATTATGTAGCTAGACCTATATGAATTGTGAAATGAATTTAATCATCTCTAAAATTGTATGTCCATTTTAGCATATGCATAGATACATTTTAGTTTTATTAATACAATAAACACATCTATTAAGTTAATGAAATGAGGTAAACATTATCTGTTTTATCATCCTGAAAGTTATACTGTGTATTTCTAAGAATTATATATTCAAAATATGTTGGTATCATTTAAATGATAATTGAAATAAAATAAACACAAATATCTGCAATTTATAAAGAATCCTTTAGAGCTTGTGGTTTACATATTTATTATAAATTAAATAACCAATCCAGACCTAATGGAAATATTTCAGGTGTTTATAAATTGAGTATAGTCCCAGTGGATGCCATTCAGTCTTATTTGATTATGTCTGCATATAAATTTGACATGCTATTTTCTTCTTGGTTTTATACAGCAAGACATAGAAAATTGGTCTGTAGGGAAAGGATTTTTCCCAACTATATTGTTTATGGCTAAATCTGTGACAATGCCATTGCAATACCAAACATTAAGGTCATCAGAGGTAATTACCAGAGTTTCAGACAGTAAAAGCAAGAAGACTGTCAAAACAGAGCAGAAACCTTGTCTCTGGAGATGCAATTTGCATGCCTATTAACCCCATGTTCACCTATGGGTAAGCTAGATTTTGTATTACTTAGAAACCTTTACCAAGAATTAAGCGTTTACAAAAAAAAAAAAAAAAAAAAAAAAAAAAAAAAAAAAAAAAAAGGAGATATTTGATGACTCCGTGGATAAAAAACATCTTCCTTCCTCCATAAGGTGGAAGAATGGATCCAATTTCCAACTTCCCTTTCTTCCCTCTGCATGCTCTATATACATCACACACACACACACACTCTACACAGATAGATAGAATGACAGTATGGTAGTGTACTGGACAGTTTTATGTCAACCTGAGAGGAGAGAATCTTAATTAATAAGATTATCTCATAAGATCAGGCTGTAGGCAAGTCTGTAGGGCCAATAGTTAAACAATCAGATAAAAATTTGAAAACAGGAGACATTAGTTTTTATTGCTTTCCAAGAAGAATTATTAGTATAATCTGAAAATGTAACTGGTACTTAAAAAAAATACTTTACTTAAACGGAACTCTTTCATATTACACAGACCAAAGTAAGTACTATGGATGCTGTCATCCAATAGAAGAAGACTCATTTTCAAACTAAACTTGATAAGGAAATAACTCAGTCACACTCAATGATAGATTATTCCCCAATAAGAGTCAGAACTTCTGGCTAGATAGAATATTAATATTACTTTCATGAAAGGTTTGTTACTTGGGAAATAAGTTAGCAAAATGCTTTTATTTGCTCATTTGTGGGTACTTGTTTTATTTGTTGGGATTTCTCACAAAGTAGTTTTGGCAGACTCATGTAGAACAATTGAAGTTAATTCTTAGAAGAAAGCATATTCCAGGTCTGGTGGTATGAGATGTTCAGTGGGGTTATTAATCAGGTGTTCAATGGTATGTTTTTGGAAGAGGTAAATTAATTAGATGCCTTGGACAGATTGCATAGCTTGAGGTCTGAGCACACAACTCCTTCATTCAGTAACTCAAGTCTATTGATGAAAGAAGAATGATTTCTTCATTCTTCAAAAGAAACATTATCACTGTTACCAAGTAAATATAATTTAGGGGTAAAACCCTTAATCCTTTTAAAGGGACTTATCTTTTTAATTAGAAAGATAAGTACAATTTAAAAGGCCTTATACATTTATCATATTAGGCCAATGCAATTCACGGTTCTTGCTCTATGGATTCTCTCAGATACTAGTCTCTCCTCACTCATTTGCAGACATGAACTGTATGATGACCCTTCTTTATGTTTGACCTTTGACATAGAGCTGGATTTGCTCTGTTGCTTTCAAGAAGGATGATGCTTGAAGATCTGGGCCAATAAGCAGTCTTTTTAAATGGATGAACTTCCCTTAGGTGACTCCAGACAGGAAAAGTATTTCAGTGTTAGTTTCTATCCTGAGAAATTCAGAAGAAATTCTGGCACCTTCCCTGCCAGAGGAGAGGTGTCTGCCCGGCCCGGGAGGCTGTTGCTGGAGCATCTGCAGGAGCCATCTTCATTCCCAGATCCTTCGAAGACTAGCCTGTTTCAGGCCTTCATCTTCTGCCAGGAGGCAAGTCCGAACAACAGATATCTGTGCAACTTCTCTGCAAGAGGAGAGCTTGCCTGCAGAGAGTGCTCTAACCATTGAAACTCAGGAGAGAGCTAGTCTCCCAGGTCTGGTGGTAGAGGCTAACAGAATCACAAAAGGAACAAGCTCTAACCAGAGACAACTATAACAACTGACTCCAGAGATTACCAGATGACAAAAGGCAGATGTAAAAATCTTACTAACAGAAACCAAGACCACTCAAGATCATCAGAACCCAGCACTCCCACCGCAGCCAGTCCTGGGTACCCCAACACACCCAAAAAGCTAGGCCTGGAGTTAAAGCATATCTAATGATGATGGTAGAGGATATCAAGAAGGACTTTAATAACTCACTTAAAAAAATACAGGAGAACATTGCTAAAGAGTTACAAGTCCTTAAAGAAAAACAGGAAAACACATCCAAACAGGTGATGGAAATGAACAAAACCATACTAGACCTAAAAAGGGAAGTGGACACAATAAAGAAAACCCAAAGTAAGGCAACTCTGGAGATAGAAAACCTAGGAAAGAAATCTGGAACCATAGATTCGAGCATCAGCAACAGAATACAAGAGATGGAAGAGAGAATCTCAGCTACAGAAGATTCCATAGAGAACATTGGCACAACAATCAAAGAAAATGCAAAATGTAAAGATATCCTAAATCAAAACATCCAGGAAATCCAGGACACAATGAGAAGACCAAAGCTATGGATAATAGGAGTGGTTGAGAATGAAGATTTTCAACTTAAAGGGCCAGCAAATATCTTCAACAAAACTATAGAAGAAAACTTCACAAACCTAAAGAAAAAGATGCCCATGAACATACAAGAAGCCTACAGAACTCCAAATAGACAGGACCAGAAAAGAAATTCCTCCTGACACATAATAATCAGAACAACAAATGCACTAAATAAAGATAGAATATTAAAAGCAGTAAGGGAAAAAGGTCAAGTAACATAAAGGATGGCCTATCAGAATTACACCAGATTTTTCACCAGAGACTATGAAAGCCAGAAGAGCCTGGACAGATGTTATACAGACACTAAGAGAACAAATTTGCCACCCCAGGCTACAATACCCAGCCAAACTTTCAATTACCATAGATGGAGAAACCAAAGTATTCCATGACAAATCCAAATTCACATATTATCTTTCCCCGAATCCAGCCCTTCAAAGGATAATAACAGGAAAAAACCAATACAAGGACAAAAACTACATCCTAGAAGAAACAAGAAAGTAATCCTTCAACAAACCTAAAGAAAGACAGCCACAAGAACAGAATGCCAACTTTAACAACAAAAATTATAGGAAGCAACAATTACTTTTCTTTAATATCTCTTAATATCAATGGACTCAACTCCCCAATAAAAAGACATAGACTAGACTGGCTACACAAACAGGACCCAACATTCTGCTGCTTACAGAAAAATCATCTCAGGGAAAAAGACAGACACTACCTCAGAATGAAAGGCTGGAAATCAATTTTCCAAGCAAATGGTCTGAAGAAACAAGCTGTAGCAGCCATTCTAATGTCTAATAAAATCGACTTCCAACCCAAAGTCATCAAAAAACACAAGGAGGGGCACTTCATACTCATCAAAGGTAAAATCTTTGAAGAGGAACTCTCAATTCTGAATATCTATGCTCCAAATACAAGGGCAGCCACATTCAATAAAGAAACTTTAGTAAAGCTCAAAGCACACATTGTACCTCACACAATAATAGTGGGAGACTTCAACACACCACTTTTATCAATGGACAGATCATGGAAACAGAAACTAAACAGGGACACACTGAAACTAACAGAAGTTATGAAACAAATGGATCTAACAGATATCTACAGAACATTTTATCCTAAAACAAAAGGATATACCTTCTTCTCAGCACCTCATGGTACCTTCTCCAAAATTGACGATATAATTGGTCACAAAACAGGCCTCAACAGATACAAAAATATTGAAATTGTCCCATGCATCCTATCAGATCACCATGGACTAAGGCTGATCTTCAATAACAACATAAATAATAGAAAGCCAACATTCACTTGGAAACTGAACAACACTCTTCTCAATGGTACCTTGGTCAAGGAAGGAATAAAGAAAGAAATTAAGGACTGTTTGGAGTTTAATGAAAATGAAGCCACAACATACCCAAACCTATGGGACACAATGAAAGCATTTCTAAGAGGAAAACTCATAGCTCTGAGTGCCTCCAAAAGGAAATTAGAGAGAGCACACACTGGCAGCTTGACAACACACCTAAAAGCTCTAGAACAAAAGAAAGCAAATTCACACAGTAGGAGTAGAGGGCAGGATGATATGATACTTTTTGCAGATGATATGATAGTATATATAAGTGACCCTTAAAATTCCACCAGAGAACTCCTATACCTGATAAACAGCTTCAATGAAGTAGCTGGATATAAAATTATCTCAAAAAAGTCAATGGCCTTTCTCTACATAGAGAATAAACAGGCTGAGAAAGAAATTACGGAAACAACACCCTTCTCAATAGTCACATAATATAAAATACCTTGGTTTGACTCTAACTAAGTAAGTGAAAGATCTGTATGATAAGAACTTCAAGTCTCTGAAGAAAGAAATTAAAGAAGATCGCAGAAGGTGGAAAGATCTCTCATGCTCATGGATTGGCAGGATCAACATTGTAAAAATGGCTATATTGCCAAAAGCAATCTACAGATTCAATGCAATCCCCATCAAAATTCCAACTCAATTCTTCAACAAATTAGAAAGAACAATCTGCAAATTCATCTGGAATAACAAAAAACCTAGGATAGCAAAAACTCTTCTCAAGGATAAAAGAAACTCTGGTGGAATCACCTTGCCTGATCTAAAGCTGTACTACAGAGCAATTGTGATAAAAACTGCATGGTACTGGTATAGTGACAGACAAGTAGACCAATGGAATAGAATTGAAGACCCAGAAATAAACCCACACACCTATGGTCACTTGATCTTCGACAAGGGAGCTAAAACCATCCAGTGGAAAAAAAAAGACAGCATTTTTAACAAATGGTGCTGGTGCAACTGGTGGTTATCATGTAAAATAATGTGAATTGATCCATTCCTATCTCCTTGTACTAAGGTCAAATCTAAGTGGATCAAGGAACTCCACATAAAACCTGAGACACTGAAACTTATAGAGGAGAAAATGGGGAAAAGCCTCAAAGATATGGGCACACGGGAAAAATTCCTGAATAGAACAGCAATGGCTTGTGCTGAAAGATCGAGAATTGACAAATGGAACCTCATAAAACTTCAAAGCTTCTGTAAGGCAAAAGACAATGTCAATAAGACAAAAAGGCCACCAACAGATTGGGAAAGGATCTTTACCTATCCTAAATCAGATAGGGGACTAATATCTAATATATATAAAAACTCAAGAAGATGGACTCCAGAAAATCAAGTAACCCCATTAAAAATGGGGCTCAGAGCTAAACAAAGAATTCTCACCTGAGGAATACTGAAAGGCTGAGAATCACTACACAAATGTTTAGCATCCTTAATCATCAGGGAAATGCAAATCAAAACAACCCTGAGATTCTACCTCATACCAGTTAGAATGGCTAAGATCAAAAATTCATGTCACAGCAGATGCTGGTGAGGATGTGGAGAAAGAGGAACACTCCTCCAGTGTTTGTGGGATTGCAAGCTTGTACAAGCACTCTGGAAATCAGTCTGGTGGTTCCTCAATAAATTGGACCTAGTACTACTGGAAGATCCCACAATAACTCTCCTGGGCATATATCCAGAAGATGTTCCAACCGGTAAGATGGACACATGCTCTACTATATTCATAGCTGCCTTATTTATAATAGCCAGAAGCTGGAAAGAACCCAGAAGCCCCTCAACAGAAGAACGGATACAGAAAATGTGGTACATTTACACCATGAAGTACTATTCAGCTATTAAAAAGAATGGATTTATGAAATTCCTAGGCAAATGGATGGACCTGGAGGGCATCATCCTGAGTGAGGTAACTCAATCACAAAAGAACTCACATGATATGTACTCACTGATAAGTGGATATTAGCCCAGAAACTTAGAATACCCAAGATATAAGATACAATTTGCAAAACACAGGAAACTCAAGAAGAATGAAAACCAAAGTGTGGACACTTTGCCCCTTTTTGGAATTGGGACCAAGGCACCCATGGAAGGAGTTACAGAGATAGAGTTTGGAGCTGAGATGAAAGGATGGACCATCTAGAGACTGCCATACCCGGGGATCCATCCCATAATCAGCCTCCAAACGCTGACACCATTGTATACACTAGCAAGTTTTTGCTGAAAGGACCCTCATAGAGATGTCTCTTGTGAGACTATGCTGGGGCCTAGCAAACACAGAAGCAGATGCTCATAGTTTGATGTTGGATGGATCACAGGGCCCCCAATGGAGGAGCTGGAGGAAGTACCCAGGGAGCTGGGGGGATCTGTAACCCTATAGGTGGAACAACAATATGAACTAATCAGTACCCCCCAGAGCTTGTTTCTCTAGCTGCATATGTATCAGAAGATGGCCTGGTCGGCCATCAGTGGAAAGAGAGGCCCATTGCTCATGCAGACCTTAAATGCCTCAGTACAGGGGCAGGCCAGGGCCAAGAGTTGGGAGTGGGTGGGTTGTGGAGAGGGTGTGGGAAGGTGTGGGGGACTTTTGGGATAGCATTGGAAATGTAAATGAAATAAATACATAATAATAATAAAAAAATAAGAAAAAAAAAAGAAAATCAGAAAAATTCATTACTTCTTCAATGGATGCAGTAGTCAAATATGCTGCTAACAGGATAGACCTGAACCATTGAATTCCTTTTGGTCATTTTGCCTCTTTCACTTGTGTAGCCTATGCTATATGAGAAGAACAATGTTCCTCATATATGGTGAAAAATCCATCTGTAGCATTAGTCACACATCTAATTAAACATTAGAAGTTTACTTGGAGTTCTCATAACAACAGCAAAAAGCAGTAATAGATGTTACACAGGGCAGTGATCCCTTCAATGATGATTATTGGCACATCATAGGTTGCAGATACAAAGCAAAGCATACAGCATGTGTAATTGTAAAAGCAATGTCATCAGATACCTACATCGTATAAAGGCTGAAGAGGATATCTGGAAATGTTTTCGTAGCTTTCATACTACACAGTGTATTCTGGCATTCAGCTGTGCTGAGTGCATGAGAATAGCACATGGTTAATTTGAACATCCAGATAGAGGATACATCCTCTCCACTGTTCCAAAAGAGATTCTTTGATTTATAATGACTATGTAAGACACCCCATCTCATTCTTGGGAGCTAGATGTTCTTCTTTGGGAATCATATCAGCTACTGCATCAACAACAAAGACAACTACAACAACAACAACAACAACAACAACGAAGTAACTGTTCTCAAAGCAAAGCAAAAATTCACGTTTCCTCTTATACTCTCAAGTAAAATTTATTAATTTTACAAATTTACATTCTGTCTCTGTCTCTGTCTCTGTCTCTCTCTCTCTCTGTCTCTCTCTCTCTCTCTCTCTCTCTCTCTCTCTCTCTCTCTCTCTCTCTCTCTCTCTCTCTCTGTTGTCGCTTCTGTCTCCGACTAGCAGAAAAGAGCGACGACACAGCGTTCTTCTCAAAGCAGTTTATTCAGGAACCTTACAACATGCATGCAGGAAAAAAAATATCTCTCTGCAGGAATCTCTCTCTCCTGTCCCCAATCGCAATCCCTTATATAACCCCTCTTCCATGCCCCATCAGCCTAGTCCACGTAATAGCAGTCCATTGGCCAGAATCATCACTCGTCATATGGTCTGATCTTGCATCATGGTGCACCTGCCCAGTTCTCACGATGGACGTGGCTTATTTTCAGGTGTATGAGGAAGTCAAGTGCAAGTCATAAGACTTGGCTGCACTCCTGGGCGCCATCTTGGGACTGCTGCCACACCTGCTCCTCACACTCTGTGTCTCTGTCTCTGTCTCTCTCTTTGTCTCTCTGTCTCTCTCTGTCTCTCTGTCTCTGTCTCTCTCTGTCTCTGTCTCTCTCTGTCTCTGTCTCTCTGTCTCTCTGTCTCTGTCTCTCTCTGTCTCTCTGTCTCTCTCTGTCTCTGTCTCTGTCTCTGCCTCTCTCTCTCTCTCTCTCTCTCTGTGTGTGTGTGTGTGTGTGTGTGTGTGTGTGTGTGAAAGCTAAAGGTGAATTTCCCTCAATCACTCTCTACCTTATTAACTATTACAGTATTTTTCACTAACCCAGTAGCTTATTGTGTTGTATTAGCCTGCCATTATATTCCAGAAAGCCTCTTGTTCCACCACCCCAGCTCTGAGATTGTAGGTACATAGTTTGTGACTAACTCCTTTCCATGAGTTTCAGGTCATAATGCTTGTACTGCAAGCACTTGGGCCCCTGAGACATCTTTAGAGTACCAAAACAGATGATTTCGAATATCCTCATTGGAAGCCCTTTTGATTGGCTAGGATACTAAACACCATTTAGATAATGGAGTTTCAGACAAGTAGTATTTTAATGCGAGGGAGGCTGACCAGTGAAATAATCTAAAGTGTACCTTGGCATCTTGGCAACTTCTGGGCAAACATGCTCACAGCTGTATACATTTTTAGTGAGACTTAAATAAACATTCTAATAAAGAGAAATAGAATCAAGATCCAGGTGACAATGACTCTAAGGCTCTAAATAGGCTGGCAGGAAATGGAGGCAGATGTTTTTGGGGCGGGTAACCGATGCTAATCACTATTCATAGGCATATGGCATATGATCAGTTTGTTGAATACTTTTTCATATTGCATGTGTCATTGTAGGTCCAGATTTTCGAACAATCATGGAGGAGAAAGAAACAACAATTTTTATTTTTTTGTAAAATGAAACTTTTCAAAGAGAATGTCTCAAAATACAAGAAACATTTAAATTTCTACATATAGCTGAAGATACAAGTTCCATTTTAGTAGATTCAATTATGTCAATGACCTCAAACCTTCACTGGTTGTAAGAGTTGGAATGACAGATACCCTTTTGAGAGCTGAGCTCACAGAAAGATACACCTATGTTAAAGATTCTATGATGCTGATGACTAATCAGAGCTTCTTCAGAGTAATGGGTTGGAATGATGCAGATCCAGAGGCAAATTATCTTGGACTATTTTGAGTTCTCTTAGTATCTCTTTATTGTCTACCTCTATGTCTGACATAATAGCCTTTCAACCAACTTTAGGTAAAATTTTTGGAAAATATTAATAAATCAGTATCTTCTATTGATTTAAAAACAAAGAATGTCATCGTGTAACATTGAGAATCTTTAAGTTTTCCTCTCTTTGCTTCAACATACCTAACAAATGCCATCACCAGAAAATGTTAAAAAGGATGCTTTGAATTATGACTTTCTTTGGTTTTTTTAAACTATAAAAATTTACGGGCCAGGCGGTAGTGGTGTAACCCTTTGATCCCAGCACTTGGGAGGCAGAGGCAGACGGATTTCTGTGTTTGAGGCCAGCCTGGTTTACAAAGTGAGTTCCAGGACAGCCAGGGCTACACAGAGAAACCCTGTCTTGGAAAAAAAAAAACCAACAACCCCCCCCAAAACCAAAAAACAAAACAAAAACCAACCAACTAAACAAACAAACAAACAAAAACCAGCCCCCCCCCAATTATGGAATCATTTCTGAGTTGGAATATGGTATCTGCGGAAACCTAAATTTGTGTTGCCAAGCCATGGCCACTTATATTTACCTCAGAATAAATATTACATTGTGTTTTTTGAATCAGAGGTAGGTTTTGTATGGATATGTTTTTAGTCATACTTAGGTACACTGAAAATTTTCCAGAAGTTTTAAACTAAAGTGGGATCCACTGAAGAAGGGAATGCATCTAGTGAGGCCCTCATGATTTGGGAAACCGCCAGGTTCTTACATTGAACTTTGAACATTGTTCTGCTGTGGTTCTTACATTGAACATTGAACATTGTTCTGCTGTGGCTCTGTTTGGGCACAGATGCTATCATCCTGCCGAGCTTAAGTGAAAAGACTTGGGAAGGCAGGAGAAAGAACATATGGATAGTATAATGCACTGCCCAGGATCAAGGAAGGCATGGAAGTGGGAACTTTGAAAGAAACACCAGGTGGGCAGTTGTTGACACAAGCAATAAAGTTTTGACAGACCCGAGGTTGCCCCAGAAGAAGTAATCACATTCTCTCTAAGCTCATCTTTAAAAACAAGCTGTTGACCACTCAGCATATAACAGACCTGTTGCCAAAAGAAGAGATATATTTGGGTGATATGGTAGACATTAGCCCATCCCTGAGCTCTGTTTTTCAGTCTTGGCCATCATCATGGCTGTGATCATTGGAGGTAGATAGGGAACAAATTGTACTTAGCTTTGAACCAGTGTAATGAGAGGCTTCAGGGACCAAGGCATCAGGCTAGGATTTAGAAACAAAGACTCAAGTTTTATTTTTAACACCATCTTGAGGGTAAGCTTAAGTGACCATGTTATCATCTTCATCATAATGTTCATTCATCATTAACACCATTACTACCATCATCTTTATTGCTTCTGTGAATTAGGTACTGTGTTAACATATGACACGTTATCCATCTTGTCCTTGTAAATGTCTAAGGCAGTCCTAATTCTGTGACCCTTGAAAACAGTTCCTCATGTTGTGATGACCCCAACCATAAAATTATTTTTTGTTGCTACTTCATAACTATAATTTTTTGGCTGCTTAGGAATCATAATATAAATATCAGTGTTTTCAGATGGTCTTAGACAACTCCTGTGAAAGGGTCATTTGACAACCAAAGGGATTGTAACCCACAGGTTTTGAACCACTAGTCTAAGGTGATTATTGTTGATATTATAAAATCTTTTATAAAAGTGCAGGAAACTGAGACCTGACTTAGCATGTAGATAGCAGAAGTAGCACTTGATTGCCTTTTAGCAAGAGTCTATGCCTAAATCACTACATGATACTGCTGTATTGTGTAGACTTCCTTTCTTCATCCATTGAACTATAAAATTGGGATCAACAGTTTCTAAATATTTTCTTATCAACTTCTAATTCTAATGAAAAATAGTTTATTTTTAAATTTTGTGTGTGAGTGTGTACATCCATATGTGTATTTTATTGTACATATGAAACTAAGACCTGTAGAGGCCAGAGGAGGTGTTGAATTCCTAGAACTGAAGTTACAGGTTATAAACCATCTTATGTAAGTCACCTGCTGTGGGTGTTGGACTTCTTCAAGAGCAACAAGTGCTCTTAACTTCTGAACCATTGCTCTAGACCCTCATTTTGGTGTTTTATTTTCTTTGTTGCTCCATAATGACTCCACAATAATCTCTGAGACATCTCAAGTCTCCCAAATGGACAGTATTCTACAACATATCCATTCACTATTTTTTCTTTCAATAGTGAAATACTCTTTCTACTGTTCTTTTAAGGCATATTGTAATCCATGTGTGGCAACTTCTTCATTCTAAAGGAGGCCACAATAAAAATTTTTGAGAAAACAGCAGTATTATAGAAGATGCTAAAGGAAGTGAAAGCCACGGGAACTGTGAAGCTAATATGTTAACTCCACAAGTCATAAACTAAGTAGGACCTTGCAGGGTCATGGCCAGACATATAGTTGTAGCTGTAGCCATCTGATTTGCAGCTGAAAAAAGCGAGATTAGGGAGTTATTAGCAATAAATCTAAGGCACTGAGAGCGCAGGACATTTAGATACAGTGAGCTGAGGGGATGGGTTAGATGTTAAGATAGAAAATTTAGATGAAAGAAGTTTTATTTTAGAAAATATAATCTAAGAAATTATTTTTTACAGTTTTTTATAATTTATTCAAACTGCCTTTACGGCACAGATTTCATGTGACACTCAAGTGTCATTTTCCTGAGTAGACTGGTTAAGTAGTCTGGACCAAATCACAGTTTACATATGATTCTATTAAGAAATGATTCTTTGGGGAATCTATTACACATGTTTCAAATTACCAATTGTCCATCAAACATATGGCACTCTGCAATATCCTTGGTGTTAGGACTGAGAAATACACACATGGTAGCCTAATAAATTTGCCTAGGAATAATGAACCTAAATAATTACAAAATAATATTTCTTAATTATTGCATTAGACTCTAAATTGGAGATTGATTTCACTAATAACTTTATAATGGTCTGTGCTAATCAGATAAAATTAACTTAGAAGTGATATCAAGAACCTCAGTGTGTCGAAGTGGATGCTCACAGTCAGCTATTAGATGGAACACAGGGCCCCCAATGGAGGAGCTAGAGAAAGTACCCAAGGAGCTGAAGGGGTCTGCAATCCTATAGGTAGAACAACAATATGAACTAATCAGTTCCCCCAGAGCTTGTGTCTCTAGCTGCATATGTAGCAGAAGATGGCCTAGTCGGCCATCATTGATAAGAGAGGCCCCTTGGTCTTGCAAACTCTATATGCCCCAGTACAGGGGAACACCAGGGCCAAGAAGTGGGAGTGGGTGGGTAGGGGAGTAGGGTGGGGGGAGGGTATAGGGAACTTTCAAGATAGCATTTGAAATGTATATAAAGAAAAAAAAAGAACCTCAGTGTGTCATCTACAGTGCCATTTGATAAAAACTTCTGGTGCAGTATAAACAAGTATCCAATAGGCGTATGATTCTTAATTGTGTGCTATGTGTCAGTGACTAGGCATAGAACTTTTACTTTCATTTTATTTTAATACATTTAACTTTAAATATTCACATTTAGATAACCTATAGGGTTCTGTATCTGACAATGTAGAAATTAAAAGATGACTCTTCCGGAGTCTAGTTCTGACCTTGAGATAGAAAAATCGCTATATTATTATACTCTTAAGCCTCTGAATTACACAAAGTACAGATCTTAAAATAAACCAATTGTGTATTTCAAAATAGCTTGAGGGAAGGATGTTGAATGTTCCCAGTGCAAATAAATGAGAAACACAGTGGCTGATGTGCCATTCACCTCCATCTGATTACTGTGTCACTTCTGCTCTCCACAAATGTATGCAATTGTTATTCAGTAGAAAAGTTTACTTACAAAACCCTTTGGGTTCACAAAGTCCTTAGTTGTCTCATGCCAAATAAATGAACCTATTCATTTACCTTTTTACTGGCTAGTTTTGTGTCAACTTGGCACAGCTGGAATTATCACAGAGAAAGGAGGTTCAGTTGAGGAAATGCCTCCATGAGATCCAACTGTAAAGCATTTTCTCAATTAGTGATCAAGGGGGAAAGGTTCCTTGTGGGTGGGACCATCTCTGGGCTGGTAGTCTTGGGTTCTATAAGAGAGCAGGCTGAGCAAGCCAGGGGAAGCAAGCCAGTAAGGAACATCCCTCCATGGCCTCTGCGTCAGCTCCTGCTTCCTGACCTGCTTGAGTTCCAGTCCTGACTTCTTTCAGTGATGAACAGCAATGTGGAAATGTAAGTTGAATAAACCCTTTTCTCCCCAATTTGCTTCTTGGTCATGATGTTTGTGCAGGAATAGAAACCCTGACAACCCTCAAGATAGTTTTGGAAAGTTCACCTGTCCCCTGCAAAATGCAAAGAAATTGTTTGAAATCATGTGGTTGAAACAGTTATTTGACAGCACAATGAACTTAATACAGCTACTTGTATTATGTGGAACTCAGACAATATTTTTTATATTTACCACTTGGCTAAAGAAAACCACAGATTTCTGTGATCTGAGTAGTGTACTGATGTAAGTTAAAAAATTATTTACTCCAATTGTTTTGTTCTATCACTCCATTATTTTAACTCTCTTCTCCCATGTTTATGTAGTTCTGGACACAATTTTGGTTTCTCGACCCTCTCTTCACCTATTTCATACTTCTTTACATTTGTCTTATTGGCATACTTTTTGGGTAATTTATTTGCAACCAACTTCGAGCTCATTTTAAATTTTCCTTCAGCTAGCTATAATTGATTTTCTTTTTGATCTATCTGCTAGGTTTTACATTTATAAATATTTTATAATTTCTAAAAATTATCTTCATTTATTTAAAAATATTAATTTTCACACTCCATTTCTTTCATTTAATTACAGTAGCAATTTAAGTACATGGAATATTTACTGAAGCATTTGAAAAAGAATAATTTCTTATTCTTTTTCTGGATATTCGTCTTAATGTACTTGTAGGTATGTTGATTTTGTTGCCTATCACCGATTACACTTATACCCTTCACAGTTTTCTGTTATGAAACTTGATATGAGATAATTCTTTGAGATCTGGATTTGATACATTCAGCTGCTAAATACTTTTATTGTCTCTATTAGTCATCTGATCATGATGCCCATTTGGTACAACTTCTTAGTCTTTGTTAGCAACTTAACTCTGAGATATTGAAGTTGAAACATAGATTATAAGGGCAAAATTTTGTTTCTTCCTTCTAAGAAGGACTGATGCATCCACACTTTGCAACCAAAGAGTACACATGGCTCCAGCAGCATATATAGTAGAGGATAGCCTTATCTGGCATTAATGGTAGGAGAGGCCCTTGGTCCTGTGAAGGCTCAATGTCCCAGTGTAGAAGAATGCCAGGGAGGTAAGGTGGGATTGCGTGGGTGGGAAGCACCCTCATAGAAGCAGGGGGGGGGGTTGTGGAGGGGAAACCAGGAAAGGAGATAATATTTGAAATGTAAATAAATAAGAATATTCAATAAAAAAGAGCAAAATTGTGCTTTGAAGTCAGGGAGACTTGAGGAGGGGAGGTGAGTTGTCAATCTCTCCATTTGGTAGATTTAATTCTTATTTATCTTCCAGGATTTTCTAGAATTGCTTGCAAAGATCTTCTATACATCCTTTCATTTGAGTTTTGTTACTTATCTTGTAGGTTTTTGTACTGCCAATGGGACTGGAATTTAAAATGAGCATGGCTGGACAGATGCTTCCTGGAAAAATCTGGTTTTCAGCTTCTCCTTCAAGGTGGATTCCTGTGCACTTGCTTTCAGCTTCAGAACATGCTTGGCTTTCTTGCTTTCACAGGAAATTGTCTAGAAAATGTTTTTAATACATTTTTAATTCTTTAGATCAAAGAGAACAGTGCTCTTAGGATCTGGTATAAAGAGTGAAAGAGGGCCATTTTTAGTTGCTGATTTGGAGGCATTTGTTCCTGGCCACATCCTCTAGGTCACACATGTCCGTCCTAAACAATGTGATGGTCAGAGAAATTGATAGCTAATAGCATTTCTTCTTAAAAGGGAATTTGGCAAGTAGAGACATTAACCTACTATGCTTTGAAAGTAATTGACACCCTTAGTTTCAGACCAGAATTTCCACCCTCTCAGAGATTCTACAATCATCTTTTTTGAGTCAACAAATATTTATACTCTTAGAAAAAAAATATTCATCTTCCTCTCTAGGTTACTGGGCTGTTTCTCACCAGAACTGACATTTTTCAGTGGACCTCTTTACGAGAGACATGTCTATGGCAGTGGCCTTAGGAACCACTTGGAAGTGCAATAAGATGAAAAAGACAGAATGTTAATATACTGAGTGATATTCTTGAAGATCAATTAGTATATATAATTTATTTTAACCAAAATAAACACAAGTATATTCAAATGTTACAGAGCAAGATATACACATTAAGTACAATATCATAGCCTTGATCCATGTTGCTTTGTCTACTTGGTGGCAAGTTCCTGTGCCAAAGTTTACTTTTATATGAAACATTATGAGCTAACATTCTTTAAATAGACTTTTAGTTGTGTCACCAGTATTTGACATGGAATTTCAAGCTGTGATTACACTTACGTAATAAAAACCATCATCTCTAGATAAATCTCTTTTTCACATGATGCTATGGAAAAAAAGCATAGACTTCACCCCACAGATTTCAAAACTCAAAGATACAATGCTGTTTGTATGTAGTGCTTGTTGCTATTAAGATTTCTGGGTGGTTTACAAAACAGAACTTTGCACATTTTGAATGGGGAAAGGATGTAAGCAGCAGTCAGTATTAATACAAATCTAAGGATCTTTCTTAATAGCATTGAACCATATCATTAGCACAAGTCCTAAAGGTCCTCTGGGGTGTGTGTGTGTGTGTGTGTGTGTGTGTGTGTGTGTGTATCAAGAAAAATCTCTCTTGTTCTTGTATACCCTCAATAAATTAAATATGTTCATAAAACAAACAACCCTGTAATAGTTCCTCTCCGGTAGCTGAGGAGTCAGACACTCTGTGGAGACATTCCTAGAAAAATGTAAGTACTTAGGGAGGAATGAGGTATGCTGGCACTTTCAAAATACCAGAGAGACAGTAAGGATATTTCTTACACTGAAAACATTATTTTTGTTCTAGGCATGCTCATAGAAATATTCATGATTCTTTACATATATGTATGACTCTGCTTGAGATTCTATGCAGTTACTATGAGAAAGGTACTCCTATGACTGTCCTCTGGCCCAACAGGCTGTTATGGCACATATGATGGGAATTGGATGGAGACTGAGGTAATCCTTTTTTGGAATTGGCTGTATTTTGAGCTGGGTTGGTAAGCGGTCCACATACCTTAAGTATGCTCCCACTGCCAAAATGGGGAGTTACGACTCATTGGTAAAATGGGGAAGGTCTTTTGTGCTACTGATCAGTTCATGATCCACCGTGGGCTCTGTATGCTACTGCTTAAGGGGAAGTATCACTTGTCTTAACACCAATACATAATGTAGAATGCTTGCTTGCCTGTCCGTTTCTATGCTGAGAGGCCTTTGAATGGCTCTTCTCCCTGAGGAACTGCCAATATGAAAAGGAACAACTACTGGGATCTAGTGCTGGGCTTGACCTGAACATCATTGTAGGCTTCTTGAAAATATTTATTTAAATCCTTTAAAATATTTATTTACTAAATTTTGAGATAGAATCTCATGTAGCTCACACCAGCCTCAAACTCTTTATGTAGTAAGAACTGTTCCTTCTGATTCTTCTGTTTCCATCTCCAAGAACTGTAATTATAGGGATATACCAGTACTTCTAGTTTGTGCTTTGCTAGAGATGGTACCTAGATATTCATACATGCTAGGAAAACATGGTATGAACTGAGCTGTTTCCTTAGCCCTTGATTGAAAAATGTTGTTAGCTGCCGACAAGATCCATTCACAAGGCTTCCACCCAAGCTCTCGTCTTCACAGTCCTCAGCTACATGTAGAGTTCCTACCCATGTTTGTCTACCAGGATGGGTTGAGACCTTCTAAAACAAGCCTTCATTGAAGTTGTTTCTGTTGGATATGTTGTCATGGTAATAAAAGAAATAACTAAGTAATGAGAGAAGTACCTAATGTTACAACCATGATTCCTGCTGAAATGGAATCTGCTCCTTAGAGTTCTTTATACACATACTCACATCAGATATAGATATATCACAGAACATAGCTTATCAGTCCCTAGAGTTAGCAATCCAGTAGGTCTGTTTTTCTGTACTAACACAGGAAGGAATGAGTGTTATATATTTGAAAGATAAACTAAGTGTAAGCACTTAGAGGTTTTTATATTTTTCCAAGATCACTTCTTTCTTCTAACTTGAGAACATCTTCCTTTGGCATTGTCTATGAATACACATCCCACTTAGCTTTTTTTGTGAATGAATCTGTATACCATAGGAGTCTTTTAAAAATAAAAATTACTTTCAAAATTGCTTCAACAACTCAAGCATGCATGGTGTGCTAAATAAAAATAGATTAAAGTATTATCATCAAAGTGCCATTTTAAGTGCTGAGAAAAATGGACACATCATTTTGATAAATAATGGTAATGTTGAAGGGATATGTAGATTTTCCCTTTTTTCTTAGGAGATGCAAACCCACACCCGTTAAAAAGAAGTCTGGGATGATGTCATGGTAGGCTAGTTCTGTGCCAAGGAAACATTCATTATCATCTATTTTAACAAAAGTGCTGATGGCTACTTCTCTATAATAAATTCTTCTTAAGTAATAGACCTGTGTCTTTGGTATGGGGCTACACTTGAATATCTGAACTTAGCACTTTTAGTACACAGAATACTGCGTTGAAATAGTACTAAAAGCAATAATAAGACCTATGGGGATGATGCCTGTCCTTAAATAAATAGTCTTTGTACTGAGCAAAACTCAAAACACGTTTCTTGAGTCCCCCTGCAAATGCTTTCTTGATGAAGTCCAAAATACCCTGTTTCAAATTATTTATAACTTTTAATATCAACATGGGTTTTATCTGAAAAGAGCTCAGAGGCTTCACCTAGTCAGCTCTCTTATTTGTAAAAGAGACAAGAGGACAACTTTGGCTGAAGTACTTGAGTTCTCTTGTTAATGGTTCCAAGAAAGGAGTAGACGGTCTAAAATAAATTCACTCTATTTTACATTTAATCCTTGAGAACTTGGAAGGGTATAAACCAGCTGGAGGCCTTCTTGTGTCAGGCAGTCTTCTTTCAAAAATGAAGGTTGCTCTGCCACCTCCATAGCTATTTCCTCTTCTTTGCATCTTTCTAGACTTCACTCCTGGAAATATGCTCTATACATAATAGTTCTTAATAAGTGAAATTTACTTGAAAGTTTTCCTTATTGAAAACGACGACACCATTGCATACACTTGCAAGTGTTTGTTGCAAGGACCATGATATAGCTTTCTCTTGTGAGACTAGGCAGGGGCCTAGCAAACACAGAAGTGGATGCTCACAGTCAACTATTGGATGAATCACAGGGCCCCCAATGGAGGAGCTAGAGAAAGTATCCAAGGAGCTAAAGAGACCTGCAACCCTGTAGGTGCAACATTATGAACTAACCAGTACCCCGGAGCTATTGACTCTAGTTGCATATGTATCAAAAGATGGCTTAGTCGGACATCACTAGAAAGAGAGGCCCATTGGACAGGCAAACTTTATATGCCCCAGTACAGGGGAACACCAGGGCCAAAAAATGGGAATGGGTGGGTAGGAGAGTGGGGGGGTGGTGTGGGGGACTTTTGGGATAGTATTGGAAATGTAATTGAGGAAAATACGTAATAATAAATAAATAAATAAATAAATAAATAAATAAATAAATAAAAACAGCAAAAAAAAAAAAAAAAGCATGATTGACATTAAACAATGCAGTCTTGATTCTGTGGGAAATAACCCCAAGACTCCAAGATTTGCAAAAAAGTAGTTTAGTGAGGAGTTTGTCAGTCATGGGTGAATCCCTTGAAAAATTAGGAAAGTGTGACTGGGCATGAGAAGATGATAGTTTTCAGGAGTATCTTGACTGGTTCTACACATTGCTTTGTTGTCCTGCTAACTATTGCTGGAAAGAGGGACATGTTGAGAAAGGCAGTATATCCTTTAGAGTTCTCTTTCTAAGCATCAAGTCATCAGTTTCCAACATTATTAAAGGGCTATCTGGGGTACACTACTGCACCCATAACAAATAAATATTTGTTGAGTGAATTAGCAGTTACTGCTTTTAAGTATAGGTGATTTCCACGTTGTTGAAGCAAGGAGGAAAAGAGATGATTAATTTAAAAGCAGCAGCATTGTTTTTAAAAGCTTAAGAACACAGTGGAAACATGAGAATATTGTGATGCCTCTACATTTGAATGGTGGGATTGAGAATTATAACAGGGGTGCACAGGGTAGATTTGGGAAACCTCTCTAATCCTTGAGACTGACAGGCCATTGCCTGTTTCCAAGATAGGGTGATTGTTTTTTTGCTTCCCTCTCCATCTTATACTATGACTGTCCTGCTTCCATTTACTGCTTTTTGTAGTAATATGACATGGATCTACACTTTTTCTTCTGACCTCCCTACTCCTGAAACTTAATATATACTTGTTTATCATTAATTAAAGATCTAGGTCAAGACTCTGCTTCTTTAAGCTCTTTCTGTGTCTTCTCTAGGTACTAGGTAGTATTTGAAGTTTCCTCTTTTACTTAGCCTCTCTATTGAATATGTTCTGTATTTGAAAAACCTCCCTAATCCTTGAGACTGATGGCCATTGTCTGTTTCCAAGATAGGAATTTATTCATTGATTGCATGTTTGACTCATTTTCTCAGACTATAAATCTTTGGCAATAAGAAATTCTGTACTTATTTGAGTGACTTCCACCTAGCATTGTGTTTGGCAAATATTAAGTATGCAAGGCTGTCTATAAACAGAGTTAATGGATTACATGATAGTTGTGTAGGATTATAGAAGGTAGAGGGCACTTGGAGGGGGTATACTATAATTTAGCAGAAAAAAATGCCCATGAAGGAACACATGAAATAAATCTAGGAAATTATGTGGCAGAGGACTCACTTGAGCAGCTAGAATTCAGATTGAGAGGACTCTGAACACTTGTCTAAGAAGTTTGGTATTGTTCTTGGTTTTTTAATATCAGCATGCACACAAAGTCTCCTTTAAACCTAAGTCAGTGAGTCATTAGTTGAGTGAAAGGATCATTTAAGCAATTACTACAAGTCACTCAGATAAGGCAAAAGCATCTTCTTGAACAAGCACTGTAACATACAGTCCACAGATAGGCAGCATTGGGGTACTAGATAGGTAAACCCAGGCCAGGTCCAAAATGGAGCATGGCTGGTCATAGCAGGCAGTGCAGGAAGCCACATGGGAAACACGTGACAGGAAGAAAGCTGTATTATCTCTTGGCAAGACACCAATATGATCCCACACCTTGCCATCTTGAAGGCCTGCTTTCAGATGGGTGGAATGAGAATTTAGAGAACTTGGCAGCAGGTAATAGGTAGAGTCCAGCAAGCCAGCTGGCAGTAGAACTCTCTGGATGAAGTAATGAGAGAATAATGAGAAACCAACCACAAGACCAAGGTTTGGAAGAGAATCCATTCCACTCTGTGTGAATACCAGAGAGAATGACATTGGAGCCATGTATCCTAAGACTGTAATAGCAAGCGAAGCAACATGACAGTGTGGGGTTCTGAAAGTGATATACAAGGAGTGAGGTGATTACAGTAACAGGGCAACATCAAATATGCACGAGGCATACTCAGTAACCTCTAATAGAAAGGGTCTCTTGAGACACAGAGAAAATAAATCAGTCTTCAAGCCTGGAATGTGTTTGGGATACAACCATATAGTTACTAGTTTGATAGCAACAGTGCGCATTCTGTGGAGACTTTGTAGTTGTCATATCAGGTTACGGCAACCAAAGGATCTAGTCTGTTATTTGCCAATGTTTCTTTGCCTCAGGTTGCTACTAAAGAGTGCTGTTATCTACTCCCATGGTTTCTGCTTTGAGCTCCTGGTTTGTGTCTCTCAGTGTCTGTTTGCAATTCCTCATGATTAGTTTCCACTGAAGCAGGGTTCTCAAAAGAGATTTTCTTTGGCGGAGCGAGAGAGAAAATTGGCTGGTCTGTCTCAGTCACCCACCAGGCTCCTGACATACATATAACCTCTTTCGCTAAGCTCAAATATCATCACTGGCTTTACCAGCTATAGTCCTTTTTTAAATTTTGTTTATTAGATATTTTCTTCATTTATATTTCATAAGGTTTTCCTGAAAGTCCCCTATACCCTCCCCCTGGCCTGCTCCCCAAACCACCCACTCCCACTTTCTGGCCCTGGCATTCCCCTATACTGGGACATATGATCTTCCCAAGACCAAGGGCCTCTCCTCCCATCTGTGGCTTACGAGGCCATCCTCTGCTACATATGCAACTAGAGACACAGTTCTGTGGGGTACTGGACTGGTTAGTTCATATTGTTGATCCTCCTATAGGGTTGCCGACCCCTTTAGCTCCTTGGATACTTTCTCTAGCTCCTTCTTTAGGGGCTCTGTGTGCTTGTTTGGTTTCCTCTTTCCAAGCAGAGGAAAGATTAACATGCCTAAAGACTCATCATGTACTGCTCTACTGCAGTGAAGATGAAGCAAGAAGAAAACCAAAATGGGAGTTACAGGAAGTCTGATGGTATGTTGATCCAAGGTCTACAAAGTTAAAACTACAGGGTAGATGGTTGCAATGAGACTTATATGAGGAATATTAGACAGGAATGGTTGTTAAGCAATCCAGGTAGCTTAGTATGTCTACTCTTTATCCATAGAATTCCTTTAAAGAATCTTTCAGGAAGATTCTGTATGTTCTAGGAAACTAATAAAAAAAATGCTGAGAATTGAAGTATACCGGCCTCTGTTTTGTACTGTACTATACAATGGCCACAAACAAGGAGTTTAGCATGAAAGTAGAAACTCCTGGTTTGTTTAAGATGGTGTCAAATATAGGAACATCACCAGAAAACACATGAGTTAAAACACTAGTGATATTTAATATAAAGCTCCAATTTATGCTTAGCTCAGAAAACAAAGATGGTTTAGAATGCAACCACCCCATTCAGACGGGTACAAGGTATAATGAATATCTCTGTGTCAGCACCTCATTAGTTATTAGAGGGAGAAAAGCAATCTGCCAGCATTTAAGCACAGGCAGCTTGCTAAATGGAATCAGGACAGATCAGCTATGAGATGCTCTCACAGCATCAGATGTTGGGATCGGAAGACTGTGAATTACAGGGCACTTCATGCTGCAGAATGATTCTGGGATAGTATGAATTGCAGAGTGAGACTGACTCAGCAAAGGAGGAAGGAAGGAATGGGGAGGAAGGACACAAATGAAAACAAAACCAACAAAATGTGTAAAAAAAAAAAAGATATTTTACCCATTGTCCCTAAAAGAACAATCTACCTTTTGTTTCCTCATTATATGGTCCCCATTAGTTTGTTTGTTTGTTTGTTTGTTTGTTTGTTTATTTATTTATTTATTTATTCACTTTACCTCGTCATCACAGCTCCCTCATCCTCCCAGTTCACCACTTTCACAGCTCCTTTCTTACCCATCCCTTTTACCTCGGAGAAGCAGGAGGTTCTCCCCTGGCTAACAACTCACCTTGGTACCTCAAATCACTACAGGACTAGGCAATCCCCTCAACTGAGGCCAGACAAGAGAGCCCAGTTAGAGGGACAGGATCCACAGGCAGGCAACAAAGTCAGGAACAACCCTTCCTCCACTTGAGGGGCCTGCATGAAGACCAAGCCACTGATCTTCTACATATGCGTGTGTTTGTGTGTGTGTGTGTGTGTGTGTGTGTGTGTGTGTGTGTGTGTGTATGTGTGTGTGTTAGCTTCAGCCCTTGTATGCTCTTTGGTTGATGGTTCAGTCTCTGGGAGACCCTAAGGGTCCAGGTTAGTTGACTCTATTGGTCTTCTTCTTGAGTTCCTATCCTCTTTTGGTTCTTAAAACCTTTTACCAATTCTTCCACAAGACTTCTCAAGGTCCTTGTTTCAGTCAGCTTCTTGTCTTTTATAATTAACAAAATGTTTTCCATTTTTTTATCATACGTCATTTTTAACAAGACCTTTGGGCATAAAGCATCATCTAGGCACACATGTCTGATAGTTAAGCCAGACATTAAATTCAATGTCATCCGCTTCATTCCTCTCTCAGATGTCAGGAAGGGCTAGACAATGGGAGAAACACACCATGAGCACACCAAGTCATTTCTATATTATTAATATATGCTGCATTTAATGCTATTCAAGGGCCTGTCATAGAGTGAAATCGAATTTCTGTCAACTTTGCAAGCTGCTCAGCTCCTTGAATTCATTGTGCAGATACTAGCCTTGGATTATATCGTAAGGTCACAGTAACAATTCCCAAGAATATGTCCTATAATTTTCAGCAACTTTTATAGGAAAGTAGATAAATACATTCTAGTCATTGAGAGTTTCACCACATAAAGAGGCTAATACTTTGTGTCTATTTTTATCACTGTATTTAAAAATCTCACCATCACATCCATATCCTAAATATATTGCTTCCAGAGTCACTGTCCAAACTTTCTCTTGAATTTTCATATTCAATACACACACTAAAGATTACATTGAACTGGGAGAAGTAAAAGTTGGAAAAGTGAATCACTCAGTGTATAATTTGGGAAGGATGGCTATGTACCATGCACTTTGCTGGCACTGAAGATGTAAAACTATGAACAAGCTGGAAGTGGCTCTGTTCTTATACCCTGCCAACTAAGTAATGCATGAAAGTAACCTCCATTAGTGTTCTTAATAAAATAAATTTCTACAAAATAAGGAACTTAATATAAGGTAGCCAAAGAACTTGAAGTAGGTGTTACTGATGGAATAAGTGTCAGTAGGTCAGGAGAGACAATTGCAAACAGAACACAATGAGTTCACAATGATGAGTTGGAGAAGGGCTTGAAATTAGATGAGCCAAAAGAATCCAGCCTTTTAGGCTCAGGCAGTGTGAAATGGAAAGAGGTTTAAGATGCCTTTGAACTCTGTGATCTGTGTAACATGCTCATTTTAAGTATTGTTGAAATCATTTGATGAGTTTGTAAAATATCAAGTTTTGTATTCTTTTTTTTTTTTTTTTTTGTATTATGATGTGAATGTCCAAAATGCCAAAAGATTTCAGGAAAGGGAGAACAGACTAGATAAAAGACTATAAGTTCAGAGTGGTTTTGTGAGGTTTCCATCCCTTAACAAGGTTATCTGGGCAGAACCTCAGGTTCAGTCAAGTTCGTGGCCAGACAGCATAGCAGATCTCTGAAACATTGGATCCTGGATCTCCTGCTATTTCTGCCAAAGGAGTGACTTATCCCATATTCATTCCTCAAGAAGGCACAGGATAGGGGCTTGTTTCAGGGGCAAGCCCATATATGTGCCAGCTGTTTGTTTCTTGTGTTTTTTTTCTTTTTTCTTAATATTTTTTGCCTATTTGTTTTCTAAATAGGAAAGTGTATGGGTAGAGAAGAAAGGTGGATTTGGGAAGAGTTGGAAAAGGGGAAACTGTGATTGGAATAGATAGTATAAAATATTTTTTAATTAAAAAATTTAAAGAAATGCCTAACAGACTTTCTTATCTAGAATAAATGACTTTTCAGTATCACTATAAAAGAACTTTTGTATGAGTTATGCCTGCCTGAAGGTAGATATTCACCCTCTTTCATATTGAATTAAAATTTACATTGGTGTTTGCTATTTTTTATTTTATTTTTTTAATTTATTTTTATTTTATTTATTTATTTATTTTATTTTCCTGTATTAACATCCAAATTGCCACAGATCCCATTGATATTTCCAATGAGACATGGCTGGCTATTATAGGTGATTTGAGAATGATGGCAACAAGCAGACTATGCTAACTCTGAAGAGAGACTTTTTCAGTTAAGTGTTCATATTGATCGTGGTCCTGGAATTGTTCACAGTGAATAAACCAGTCCAGTGATTCCCTTGTGCACCAGTTCTCTCCAAACAGCCACAGATTTGTAACTATGGAAACTGAAGTGTAAAAGTAATTAGTGGGCATTTCCAACAAGTAAGTCTGGTTTTAATCACATTGTCTTTAGGTAATTTGCATACATCGTCTAATTGTTGGAGACAATAAATAGCTTTTCCTGGTCTCTAATGAATAATTACCTGAGCAGAAAGACTGGATTTTTGTTAATGACCCAAGAGATTCAAATGTATTCAACACACACCCTGCTAAGACTAGTTCTATCTTTGGGAGATGGAATGCAAAGAGATAAATAAAAGAAAACCATGTTTTCACTAAGTTCACATTCCCTTATCCTTGTTAGCTTGTCTTCAAAGAACATGAGTACAAGTCTCAGTTTTGTTCTCTCCACAAACAAATTCTAGACAGAATGATCAAGTTTCCAAGTCTTTCCCAAATGTTAACAACAAAGTGGTAGCAGTCTGTCTTTCAGATGAGCAGAACAGCAGGTCCTCCTGGCCTCTTGAGAGCACTAGCAGGAATCTTCCTTGTCCTGCCGGCTATCAGGGATCTTTGCTTTCTGTGACTCAGACAGCTCTGCATCTCTTTTTTTTAATTCGATTCCATGACTTGGTTGGCCAAACTAGAGTGCAGTACAAAAGTGAGGAGAAGCTGTTTTTGTGGTTGAGCTATAAGGATGGTCACTTTCTTTGAGTGTTCTTTCTTTCACTGGACTCTTTTTGCATCATTTTCTTTTCTTTGCAGGGTCAGTTGCCATGTCTCAACACATGTGGTAAAGAAGCAAGGCCATCTGACCAACACTGCTTGAATAACTAAGTCTTCAACCTGAAAGCTCTCAGAAAATGTATTTGGGCCAACAGCCTGGGAAGTGATCTTCCTCAAGTTGTGTTATCAGGTGATATTTTAAGTTTTCAGTGATGGTTCAGGGCATAGTTTATTATAAGTGTTGAGAAATTAGAATATAAGCAAGCTTCCATAATTTGAGTTTTATGGTTTTGAATGTTTCAGGTCTGTGATATAATTATTTATCTTTGCTGAATTGTTGAAGGTATGCGGCATGCATCTGTAATGAATGACACATACAACGTGCCAGGAATTTTATGATGATGGAACAAATGAGCAGAAAGGGATGGAAATTGGGAGGTAAGACTGGTATAACATGAGAGTTTAGAATTAGATACGATGGGGATTTTAGCATATGCTATGTGCAGACTGATGCCTGAGAATCATATTTAATCTTCAAGGTCCTTTGTATGTCTCATTTATACGAACAGAGACAGGATCAGCTAATGTCAGAGAAGAACTTGGCATCTGAGGTACACAGAACATTTTCTAGATCCTGTCCTTTCAAGGCAGGAGTGAGAGAAAACACTTCTGCAGCACAGATGTCCTTAGCTATGGCAACTTATGGTTTCACATGGAGCTTGAAGCTTATTTCTTTCTTTTCTTTTTTTTTTTTTTTACATTTTTTTAATTAAGTATTTTCCTCATTTACATTTCCAATGCTATCCCAAAAGTCCCCCATACCCACCCCCACAATCCCCTACCCACCCACTCCCCCTTTTTGGCCCTGGCGTTCCCCTGTACTGGGGCATATAAAGTTTGCAAGTCCAATGGGCCTCTCTTTGCAGTGATGTCCAACTAGGCCATCTTTTGATACATATGCAGCTAGAGAGAAGAGCTCCGGGGTACTGGTTAGTTCATATTGTTGTTCAATCTATAGGGTTGCAGTTCCCTTTAGCTACTTGGGTACTTTCTCTAGCTCCTCCATTGGGGGCCGTGTGACCCATTGAAGCTTATTTCTTGTTGGATCCAACATTGGATTGACATGATCAGGTAGCTAAGGATTATGTTATATCAGGAAGTCTAACTATGATTGCTAGTGGATGGAATACATAAAGAAGTATGGTCAATTCTAGAAACACAATGGCTTTCTCTTCCTCTGAATATAAGGTTTATAGGATCTCTCAGGTTGTTGTATGTTTTATAAGCCTTTCACCAATATCTATGTTTTACCTTTGAGGAAATGTAGGGAACCAGCACAGCCTGGTCTGTTTCAGCTTTGTGGAATCCCAGCTTGTCTGTGTCTATAATGAAGCCATGAGTGAGAGCCAGCAAACCTAAATCAATTAAGACTCTCTCTTGTTTCTAGCTCACTAATTATAAGTAACATTTTAGTAGGGTACTTAAACTTGCTCTTCTGAGTGTGTTTTCACCAATCCACTCCTCCAGCAACATTCAATATGAGTGGGCTTATCGTTTCTGCCCATGAGTAAATTTTTTCATACTTACATTTCTGTCTCCCAGGGTACCCACCATAGTACTCAAATTGTGTAGTGATTTATTTGTAGATGACTGACTGACTTTTTGGCATGAGGCATATACATACAACTATTAAGTTTTATATTTTCCACATAGTATCTGATGAATTACATGAAGTGTTGAATATTTTATTGTCAAATGGCTTTTGTGTTAGATAATTTTACCCTACTGTAGGTTAATATCACTGTTCTGAACACATTTAAGAGAGTCCAAATTAAGGCTTCACTTTTAGTGAGGTTGTATGAAGAACATTTTTTTTCATTTTTATTAGATATTTTCTTCATTTGTATTTCAAATGCTATCCCGAAAATACCCTATACCCTCCCCCTGCCCTGCTCCCCTACCCACCCACTCCTACTTCTTGGTCCTGGTGTTCCCCTGTACTGGGGCATATAAAGTTTGCAAGACCAAGGGGCCTCTTTTCCCAATGATAGCCGACTAGGCCATCTTCTGCTACATATGTAGCTAGAGACATGAGTTCTGGGGGTACTGATTAGTTCATATTGTTGTTCCACCTATAGGGTTGCAGACCCCTTCAGCTCTTGGGTACTTTCTCTAGCTCCTCCATTGGGGCCCTGTGTTCCATCTTATAGATGACTGTGAGCATCCACTTCTGTATTTGCCAGGCACTGGCCTAGCCTCACATGAGACAGCTATATCAGGGTCCCTTCAGGAAAATATTGCTGGCGTATGCAATAGTGTCTGGGTTTGGTGGCTGATTATGGGATGGATCCCCGGGTGGGGTAGTCTCTGGATGGTCCATCCTTTTGTTTTAGCTCCAAATGAAGAACATTTTCAACATATGCTATTTTCAATCTGCGATGTGTTTATTAGGGCACACACCTTTGTGAAATAAAGCATATGCATATACTTCACTTGAAGAAAAAATTATCCAGAGATGATTCTTTATTGGATACTGTGAGCTTTCTCTCATACATGATTTTGACTCAGTACAATATTACCTTTCTTTCTTGTATTGTGAATGAATAACACTATTCAAGGCTTAGTACCCTTTAAGTATCAGAACAGATGTTAGAACCAAAGGTTGTGAGGTACAAGCCTGAATAATTTCCCCAAACTACTTGCTTATTGTGGCTTCACTGCTCAATCTGCAAGATTCTTCTTTGTGTGATGTATGACCTTTCCGATTATAAGACACTGATGGGTTTAAAGAAAGCCCTGAAAAATTAGAGTATATTTATGATCCTTGAACTGGTACAAACAACTTCTATCATTTTAATTTTTTTATTTTAACGTTGAGATTATAATATAATTACAAAATTACTGAATTCCTTTTCCTTCCTCCAATATTCTATATGCTACCTCCCTCTCTCCTCCAAAATCAAAACATTCCCACACCTAAGGTTCAGGGAACATTAAGAAATAGGGGCAGATGACTTTAAGAGTAGAGGATCAGGAAGTGTGTCATGAGATTGTGTCTCTTAAAAACATCAAAAGCTACACTCATTAAGTTTTTAGCATGCTTAATGGGAGCCAAAGACTTCACAAACAGACATGCCAGAGTAAGCAAGGAAAAGTCCAGGAGGCCTCATTTACCTTTAAAAATTATTTTTATTTTAATCATGTATATGCATTTGTATCTCTGTGTGGCTATATGCATACAGTTGTAGTTATCTATGGAGGCTAGAAGAGGGCAATGGATTCTCTGCAACTGGAGTGCCAGGTGGTTTTGGGAAACAAGTGGGTTTTCTGTAAGAGCAGTGCACATTCTATTGAGCAGTTGAGCCATCTCTGGGGCTCCAGGGTTGTATTTTAGATCATGCAACCTTTCAACCTTTAATTGTGTGTTCACGTTGACATGGAATTCTCTATCTGTTTTAGTATTTGTTTTTTTTAGAAATATTGATAGCACTGATCATATACAATTAACTAGAAGAATGAAAGTTACATCCATAGCTCTGATTATAAAAAAAAAGTAAAGTCTCTAAACATGCAACCATCATTTTATACTATATTATTTATAAAATGCTTTTACTTTTTGAAAATTTCATACAATATTTTTTATCATATTATTTCCTCTCCATCAATTCCTCCCAGATGCTCCCTAACACAACACCATGCTCTTTTCTCTTAAAAAAAAAAAAGGAAAACAAAACAAACAAAACAAAATGGAACAGAATAAATCCCCACACAAAACAGAGTCTGATTTACATTTTCTTAAAAAGTACTTTTATATGTGTGGGTGATTTGCCTGCATGAATGTCTATGCACCATATGTGTGCCTGGTACCCATGGAGGCTAGAAGAAAGTATTGGATTCCCTGGAACTAGAGTTACTGATTTTTTTTTTAACCTTTGTTTTCCAATGATGTGGTTGCTATGAATCCCTTTGGTTCTCTGGAAGAGCATTCAGCACTTCTAACCCCTGAGTTATCATTCTAGCTCTGATTTGCATTCTTTTTTTTTTTTTTTTTGTTTATTATGCATTTTATATTTTTATTTTTTATTAGATATTTTCTTTATTTACTTTTCAACTGTTATCCCCTTTCCTAGTTTCCCCTCCAAAACTCTCCTATCCTCTCCCCAACCCCCTGCTCCCCAACCCACCCACTCCCACTTCCTGGCCCAGACATTCTCCTATACTGGGGCATAGAACCTTCATAGGACCAAGGGCCTCTCCTCCCATTGATGACCAACTCGGCCACCCTCAGCAGCATATGCAACTGGAGTCATGAGTCTCTCCATGTGTTTTCTTTGATTGGTGGTTTAGTCCCAAGGAGCTCTGGGGTTACTCGTTAGTTCATGTTGTTCTTCCTAGGGGGCTGCAAACCCCTTCAGCTCCTTGGGTAATTTCTCTAGCTCCTTCATTGGGGAATCTGTGCTCCATGTAATGGATGACTGAGAGCATCCATTTCTGTATTAGTCAGGCACTGGCAGAGACTCTCAGAAGACAGCTGTATCAGTCTCCAGTCAGCAAGCTCTTGTTGGCATTACAATAGTGTCTGGGTTTGGTCTTTGTTTATGGGATGGATCCCTAGGTAGGGCAGTCTCTGGATGGTCATGCCTTCAGTCTCTGCTTGGAACTTTGTCTCTGTAACTCCTTCCATGGTTATTTTGTTTCCCCTTCTAAGAAGGATCAAAGTGTCCACACTTTGGTCTTTCTTCTTCTTGAGTTTCATGCATTTTGCAAATTGTATCTTGGGTATTCTGGGCTTCTGGGCAAATATCCACTTATCAGTGAGTGCATATAATGTGTGTTCTTTTGTGATTGGGTTACCTCACTCAGGATGATATCCTCCAGATCCAACCATTTGTCTAAGAATTTCATTAATTCATTGTTTTTAATAGCTGAGTAGTACTCCATTGTGTAAATTTACCATATTTTCTGTATCCATTCCTCTGTTGAGGGACATCTGGGTTCTTTCCAGTTTCTTGCTATTATAAATAAGGGTGCTATGAACATAGTAGAGCATGTGTTCTTATTACAGATTGGAACATCTTCTGGGTATATACCCAGGTGTGGTATTGCTGGGTATTCCAGTAGAACTATGTCCAACTTTCTGAGGAACTGCCAAACTGATGTCCAGGGTAGTTGTACCAGCTTGTAATCCCACCAACAATGTAGGGGTGTTCCACCCTCGCCAGCATCTTAAATCACCTGAGTTTTTGATCTTAGCCATTCTGACTGGTATAAGGTGGAATCTCAGGGTTGTTTTGATTTCCATTTCCCTGATGACTAAGGATGTTGAACATTTTTTTAGGTGCTTCTCAGCCATTTGGTATTTCTCAGTTGAGAATTCTTTGTTTAGATATGTACCCCATTTTTTAACAGAGTTATTTGGTTTTCTGGAATCCAAGTTCTTGAGTTCTTTGTATATATTGGATATTATCTCCCTACTGGATTTAGGATTGGTAGAGATCTTTTCCCAATCAGTTGGTTGACCTTTTGCCTTATTGACAGTGTCCTTTGCCTTACAGAAGCTTTGCAATTTTATGAGGTCCCATTTGTCAATTCTTATCTTACAGCACAAGCCATTGCTATTCTGTTCAGGAATTTTCCCCCTGTTTCCATATCTTCAAGGCTCATCCTCACTTTCCCTTCTATAAGTTTCAGTGTCTCTGGTTTTATGTAGAGTTCCTTGATCCACTTAGACTTGAGCTTTGCACAAAGAGATAAGAATGGATCAATTCTCATTCTTCTACATGCTTACTGCCAGTTAAGCCAGCACCATTTGTTGAAAATGCTGTCTTCTTTGCACTGGATGGTTTTAGCTCCTTTGTCAAAGATCAAGTGACCATAGGTGTGTGGGTTCATTTCTGGGTCTTCGATTCTATTCCATTGATCTACCTGTCTGTCACAGTACCAGTACCATTCATTTTTTAATCACAATTTTTTTGCAGTACACCTTGAGGTCAGGCATGGTGATTCTGCCAGAGGTTCTTTTATTGTTGAGAATTGTTTTTGCTATCCTAGGGTTTTTGTTATTCCAGATGAATTTGCAAATTGCCCTTTCTAATTTGGTGAAGAATTGAATTGGAATTTTGATGGGGATTGCATTGAATCTGTAGATTACTTTCAGCATGATAGCCATTTTTACTATATTGATCCTGCCAATCCATGAGCATGGATCTCTCCATCTTCTGAGATCTTATCATATGATCTTTCACTTCCTTAGTTAGAGTCACACCAAGATACTTTATATTCTTTGTTACTATTTTGAAAGGTATTGTTTCCCTAATTTCTTTCTCATTCTGTTTATCCTTTGTGTAGAGAAAGGCTACTGATTTGTTTGAGTTAACTTTATATCCAGCTACTTCATTGAAGTTGTTTATCAGATTTAGGAGTTCTCTGGTGGAATTATTGGGGTCACTTATATATACTATTATACCATCTGCAAATAGTGATATTTTGACTTCTTCCTTTCCAATTTGTATTCCTTTGATTTTCATTTGTTGTCCAATTGCTCTGAGTAGGACTTCAAGTACTATATTTAATATATAGGGAGAGAGTGGGCAGCCTTCTCTAGTCCTTGATTTTAGTGGGATTGCTTCATATGTCTTTCCATTTAATTTGATATTAGCTACTGGTTTGCTATATATTGCTTTTATTATGTTTAGATATCAGCCTTGAATTCCCATTCTTTCCAAGACTTTTATAATGAATGGGTGTTAGATTTTGTCAAATACTTTCTCAGTTTCTAACGAGATGATCATTTGGTTTTTTTCTTTGAGTTTATTTACATAGTAGATTGGATTGATGGATTTCCATATATTGAACCATTCCTGCATCCCTAGGATGAAACCTACTTGATCATGGTGAATTATCATTTTGAAGTGTTCTTGGATTCAGTTGGCAAGAATTTTATTGAGTATATTTGCATCAGTGTTCATAAGGGAGGTTGATCTGAAGTTCTCTTACTTTGTTTGGTCTTTGTATGGTTTAGGTATCAGAGTAATTATGGCTTTATAGAATGTATTGGGTAGTGTACCTTCTGTTTCTATTTTGTGGAATAGTTTGAAGAGTATTGGAATTAGGAGGTCTTTGAAGATCTGATAGAACTCTGCACTAAACCTATCTGGTCCTGTTTTTTTGTTTTGTTTTGTTTTGTTTTGTTTTGTTTTGTTTTGGTTTGGTTTGGTTTGGTTTGGTTTGGTTTGGTTTGGTTAGGAGACTATTAATGATTGTTTCTGTTTCTTTAGGATGTATGGGACTGTTTAGATTGTTAATCTGATCATGATTTAACTTTGGTACCTGGTATTTGTCTAGACAATTGTCCATTTCATCCAGGTTTTCCAGTTATGTAGAAGTTACTGATGATTTTTTTTTGATTTGTTCAGATTCTTTTGTTATGTCTCCCTTTTCATTTCTGAGTTTGTTAATTAAGATACTGTCCCTGTGCCCTCTAGTTAGTCTAGCTAAGCATTTATCTATCTTGTTGATTTTCTCAAAACAAAACAACAAAACAAAAACAAAACAAAAACAAAACAAAAACAAAACAAAAACAAAACAAAAACAAAACAAAACAAAAACAAAACAAAAACAAAACAAAAACAAAACAAAAACAAAACAAAAACAAAACAAAAACAAAACAAAAACAAAACAAAAACAAAACAAAACAAAAACAAAGCAAAAACAAAACAAAAACAAAACAAAACAAAAACAAAACAAAAACAAAACAAAAACAAAACAAAAACAAAACAAAAACAAAACAAAAACAAAACAAAAACAAAACAAAAACAAAACAAAACAAAAACAAAACAAAAACAAAACAAAAACAAAAACAAAACAAAAACAAAACAGCTCCAGGTTTGGTTGATTCTTTGTATAGTCCTTTTTGTTTCTATCTGGTTGATTTCAGCCCTGAGTTTGATTATTTCCTGCCTTCTAAGCCTCTTGTGTGAATTTGCTTCCTTTTGTTCTAGAGCTTTTAGGTGTGCTGTCAAGCTGCTGGTGTATGCTCTCTCCAGATTCTTTTTGGAGGTACTCAGAGCTATGAGTTTTCCTCTTAGGACTGCTTTCATTGTGTCCCATAGGTTTTTATATGCTGTTGCCTCATTTTCATTAAACTCTAGAATGTCTTTATTTTATGTATTTCTTCCTTGACCAAGGTATCATTGAGTATATTGTTGTTCAGCTTCTATGCGTATGTAGGCTTTCTATTATTTATGTTGTTATTGAAGATCAACCTTATTCCCTGGTGATCTGATAGGATGTATGAGATCATTTCAATATTTTTGCATCTGTTGAGGCCTGTTCCATGACTGATTATATCATCAGTTTTGGAGAAGGTATCATGTGGTGCTGAGAAAAAAGTATATACTTTTGTTTTAGGATAAAATGTTGTATAGATATCAATTAAATCCATTTTTCATAACTTTTGTTAGTTTCACTGTGTCTTTGTTTAGGTTTTATTTCCAGCATCTGTCCACTGATGAGAGTGGGGTGTTGAAGTCTCCCACTATTATTGTGTGCAATGCAATATCTCTGTATTGAGCTTTACTAAAGTTTCTTTAATGAATGTGGGTGCCCTTGCATTTGGAGCATAGATGTTCAGAATTGAGAGTTCATCTTGGTAAATTTTACCTTTGATGAGTGTGAAGTGTCCCTCCTTATCATTTTTGAGAAGTTTAGGTTTGAAAGTCAATTTAATTTTATATTAGAATGGCTACTCCAGCTTGTTTCTTGGGACCATTTGCTTGGAAAATTGTTTTCCAGCCTTTTACTCTGAGGTAGTGTCTGTCTTTGTCACTGAGGTGTGTTTCCTGTATGCATCAAAATGTTGGCTCCTGTTTACATAACCAATCTGTTAACCTCTGTCTTTTTATTGGGGAATTGAGTCTATTATATAAGATATATTACAGAAAAGTCATTGTTGCTTCCTGTTATTTTTGTTGTTAGAGTTGGGATTCTGTTCATGTGGCTATCTTCCTTTGGGTTTGTTGAAAGATTACTTTCTTGCTTTTTCTAGAGCATAGTTTCTTTCCTTGTGTTGGAGTTTTCCCTTTATTATCCTTTGAAGAGCTGGATTTGTACATCTTTGGAAAGATAATATATAATTTTGGTTTTGTCATTGAATACCTTGGTTTCTCCATCTATGGTAATTGATAGTTTTGCTGGGTATAGTTGTCTGCGTTGGCATTTGTGCTCTCTTAGGGTGTGTATGACATCTGCCCAGGATCTTCTGTCTTTCATAGTCTCTGGGGTTAAGTCAGGTGTAATTCTGATAGGCCTGCCTTCATATGTTACTTGACCTTTTTTTCTGTACTTCTTTTAATACTCTGTTTTGTGCATTTGTTGTTTTCATTATTATGTGATGGGAGGAATTTTTTTTTCTGGTCCGGACTATTTGGTTTTCTGTAGGCTTCTTGTATGTTAATGGACATCTCTTTCTTTACGTTGGAGAAGTTTTCTCGTATAATTTTGTCGAAGATATTTACTGGTCCTTTAAGTTGGAACTCTTTTTTCTCATCTATACCTATTATCCTTAGGTTTAGTCTTCTTCTTGTGTCCTGGATTTCCTGAATAGTTTGGGTTAGTATCTTTGCATTTCACATTTTCTTTGATTGCTGTGCCGTTTTCTATGGAATCTTCTGCACCTGAGATTCCCTCTTCTATCTCTTGTATTCTGTTGTTGATGCTTGCATCTATGACTCCTGACTTCTTTCCTAGGTTTTCTATTTCCAGAGTTGTCTCCCTTTATGATTTCTTTATTGTTTATATTTCCATCTTTAGATCCTGGATGGTTTTGTTCGATTCTTTCACCTGTTTGGGTGTGTTCTCCTGTATTTCTTTAGGGGATTTATTTATGTCTTTCTTATAGTCCTCCATCATCTTCATGAGAGGTGACTTTATCCATATCTTGCTTTCCTGGTGTGATGGTGTATCCAGGACTTGCTATGGTGGAAGAGTTGGATTCTGATGATGTCAAACAAACTTGGTTTCTGTGCTTCTTCTGTTCTTATGCTTACCACCTGCCATCTCATTATCTCAAGTGTTCCCTGCCCTCAATATATCTGATTGGAGCCTGCCTTTCCTGTAATCCCAGTTGATTCAGAACTTCTCAGAGTCCAGCTTTTTTTGTGGTCCTGTGATTCTGGAATCCTATGATGCTGAGATTCTGGGTGTGTCAGAGTACTTGGTAGTCAAGCTTCCTCTGAGACCCTGAGATCCTGGTGTGACCAAACTCCCAGGATCCTGGGATCCTAAGATCCTGGGCATATTAGAGCACCTGGAAATGGTACCTCCTCTGGGGACCGTGGTTCTGTGTGCTGAGTTCTTAAGCAAGGTAGACCAACACTGACCAAAAGGAACCTGAGCCACTGATCGGGTGTTATTCCTGTGTCTGTGCTCCAGCTGTTCCCAGGCTCCCTTGTTCTGTTGGAACAGATGTCATATCCTGGGTGTGCTAGGGTGACTGTGGGGTGGAGAGTCCTCTGCAGATAGTGGTACTGCTCTCCAAGTTTAGGCCCAAGGCAGCCTGGTGCTGGTGCCGACCAGAAGGCCTGATTTGCATTCTTCTATAACATAGTATTTAAAGTCTTTTATCCATTTAGGAAAATCCTCTGAAAATATTGCTTTTGCTACTACAAGTGTTATTTTTTTTCTTATTTTGAGATGGGATTTCATTAGCCCATGTTGAGATGAAACTTTCTAAGTAGCTGAGGATAACCTTGTTCTCCCATCATCTGACTTCCACCTTTCATGTGCTGAAATTACAGGCATGGGCCATGATGCATGGCAGACGTTAGTGTTTTGAAACTGAGAAATGCTTCTTGAATATAAATCGAACATAGTAAAAACTGACAAAATGTTGCTAAATTGTAAAACTGATATCATTACATGGATATGAATTTTAGATGAAAATGCAAAATAGAAAGCAAAACCATTAATGTTTAATAATTTATAAAAACACTCCAGGGTACATAATAGTTACTAATTCATTACCAGTTGTTGAAAACACTAACTAAAATTGGAAGAGAAAAGCAACGAGATTCATGAAGGCATCAGTAGCTGAGCCAATATTGTATGGATAATTGGTGAGCAAGAAATCAGAAAAAGGCAACTGTTAGAAAACTAAACAAGAAGTATTAGACATTTAGAAAACAACATGAAAAATTTCAAGAACATTCTAATAGCTGAAGAAATGATTATGCCTAGAGAAACTTCAGACATGATTTCATTGGCCTCCGAATCTTCATTTTTTAAAAATTAGGTATTTTCCTCATTTACATTTCCAATGCTATCCCAAAAGTCCCCCATACCCTCCCCCCCACTCCCCTACCCACCCACTCCCACTTTTTGGCCCTGGCGTTCCCCTGTACTGGGGCATATAAAGTTTGCAATTCCAATGGGCCTCTCTTTCCAGTGATGGCCAGCTAGGCCATCTTTTAATGCATATGCAGCTAGAGTCAAGAGCTCCGGGGTACTGGTTAGTTCATAATGTTGTTCCACCTATAGGGTTGCAGATCCCTTTAGCTCCTTGGGTAATTTCTCTAGCTCCTCCATTGGGGGCCCTATGATCCATCCAATAGCTGACAGTGAGCATCCACTTATGTGTTTGCTAGGCCCCGGCATAGTCTCACAAGAGACAGCTATATCAGGGTCCTTTCAGCAAAATCTTGCTAGTGTATGCAATGGTGTCAGAGTTTGGAGACTGATTATGGGATGGATCCCTGGGTATGGCAGTCTCTAGATGGTCCATCCTTTTGTCTTAGCTCCAAACTTTGTCTCTGTAACTCCTTCCATGGGTGTCTTGTTCCCAATTCTAAGAAGGGGCAAAGTGTTCACACTTTGGTATTCGTTCTTCTTGAGTTTCATGTGTTTTGCAAATTGTAACTTATATCCTGGGTTGAATCTTCATTTTTAAATGGTTTAGTTTCAGTAATTTTGTTTTCAAGTCAAATCTTGGAATTCCCAGGTTTTATTTCCAATAATCTATTGTCCTTTTTTCTTTCTATTTATTTAAATTTCAAGGCATTATGTGATTTTCACATCATTCTAATTTTTCCTCTTTTGTACCTGTGAATGAAACAGATAGACAATGTCTTAGAATTTTGTCTTTTGACATCTTATTTCCATGTGAGTTTTATACCTAGAGGAATTTTTTCCTGTTTGACTAATTCTATGCTTTTTGTCCTGGTCCATTTTCTCCTTTAGGAGTCTCAGACTTCCGCAGATCCTCATAAATAATAAACATCCAAATAACCCAATTAAAAAATGGGACTCAGAACTGAACAAAGAATTCTCACCTGAGGAATACCGAATGGCAGAGAAGCACCTGAAAAAAATGTTCAAAATCCTTACTCATCAGGGAAATGCAAATCAAAACAACCCTGAGATTCCACCTCACACCAGTCAGAATGGCTAAGATGAAAAATTCAGGTGACAGCAGATGCTGGAGAGGATGTGGAGAAAGAGGAACACTCCTCCATTGTTGGTGGGATTGCAAGCTTGTACAACCACTCTGGAAATCAGTCTGGCGGTTCCTCAGACAATTGGGCATAGTACTACCGGAGGATCCAGCAATACCTCTTCTGGGCATATATCCAGAAGCTGTCCCAACCAGTAAGAAGGACACATGCTCCACTATGTTCATAGCAGCCTTATTTATAATAGCCAGAAGCTGGAAAGAACCCAGATGCCCCTCAACAGAGGAATGGATACAGAAAATGTGGTACATTTACACAATGGAGTACTACTCAGCTATTAAAAAGAATGAAATTATGAAATTCCTAGGCAAATGGATGGACCTGGAGGGCATCATCCTGTAACAAAGGCACTCACACAATATGTACTCACTGATAAGTGGATATTAGCCCAGAAACTTAGGATAACCAAGATATAAGATACAATTTGCTAAACGTATGAAACTCAAGAAGAACAAAGACCAAAGTGTAGACACTTTGCCCCTTCTTAGAATTGGGAACAAAACACCCATGGAAGGAGTTACAGAGACAAAATTTGGAGCTAAGACAAAAGGATGGATCATCTAGTGATTGCCATATCCAGGGATCCATCCCAAATTAGCTTCCAAAATCTGACACCATTGCATACACTAGCAAGATTTTGCTGAAAGGACCCTGATATAGCTGTCTCTTGTGAGACTATGCTGGGGCCTAGCAAACACAGAAGTGGATGCTCACAGTCGGCCATCACTGGAAAGAGAGGCCCATTGGAATTGCAAACTTTATATGCCCCAGTACAGGGGAATGCCAGGGCCAAAAAGGGGGAGTGGGTTGGTAGGGGTTTGGGGTGGTGGGCATGGGGGACTTTTGGGATAGCATTGGAAATGTAAATGAGGAAAATACCTAATTTTTAAAAAAGCACAAAAAAATTAAAAATAATAAACATCATGTCTTTAGGGCAAGAGTCATGATTACTTTCATCTGACATCTAAACAAAAACCCTATTTATCTCTGTAGCCCCTGAGAGAGGTAACATTTGTAATTAATATTTAAAAAAACTGTTTTTAATTAATTCCTTTACTGCTCAACATTTTACTACTAATTTAAAAAGAAAAAAAAAATTAAAGTGCATGATGATTCAGTGGTTAAGAGTATTTGTTGCTTTTCCAGAGGATCACAGATTTGATTCCTAGCACCCACATGGTGGCTAACAATTATGTAAATCCAATTACAGGGGTTCCAACACCTTTTCTGGCCTCCATAAGCACCAGACATGGATATGGTACATCCAAAGCATGTGAAGCATCCATACACATAACAGTAAATAAATGTAAATGTGTAAATTCTAATAAAGCAATTAAAAGACATGATTATGATACACTATTAGCTCAGGCAATTAGTGCTATAAATTTGCATGAATTATGACCTGAACAGCTCTGATTTTCTTCCCCTTGTCTCCCATGGTTGGAATGGAGTTAAGAACATTTCAAAGCATTCATACAATTTTCCATTATCAATAGGATTGTTATAAAGCATATTGCAATAGGTGTTGAGAATCCTTATTAGAGAACGTGGTGTCAAAAGAACAATGCCTCTTCCCCTTAAGAAGAAAGACATATTAAATGGAGCCTAATCTGACTAAGAGGGAAAATGGAACTTCTTTGTACTGAATGACAATTGCACTCTACCTTTTTTATTTGAGTAATTAGTGAGTCAACATCACTCTCATAATCAGGTAATTGAAATAAAGGAACAAGTAATTAGGGCCTAAATTTATTAGACATAATGCTAACCCAGTTATTATGAACCTTAAAATATAGAGTGCATTTCCACCTATCATTCTATTCATTATACAGAGTTAAAGCAATCCTGGAACTCTGCATTTTCAGAAAAGTTTTTTAAATAAAGTGGACATGGATGATATACTATACCTCCATCTTTAAAAAATGTTTATTTATGTGTGTTTGTATACCTAAATATATGTGTATCTGAATATGTATGTAAGTATGTGCATGTGCACGCAGGAGACAGTGGAACTCAGAAGAGGTGTTTGATCTCTTAGAAATGGAGTTACAAATGTTTGTGAGTCACCATGTAGGTGCTGGAATCCCAATTTGTGTCCTGTGCAAGAGCATTAAATTTTCTTAATGGATGTGCTATCTCTCAAGCCCTAACACACACCTAGGTCTTTCTGAAGTCAACTGAAGCTCTTTATAAATTCAGTAAGATCATGCCTTTATTTCTTATAAACCTACATGAATGCAATTAAGTTAAAATGTCTCTGGTTAATAAGAGTTTTAAGTTTCTAGAAAATGAAAAGTGCTGTGAAGACTCTCTGGGACCTGCTCTTGTTTTGGTGCTGTGTTTTATGTTGTAGACACAGATGTTGGGATGCTCAGCCTGTTAAAGTATTGGAACTAATGCCTGTGGGTGTTGGAGTATTGCCCATTAGGACTTGTTACTCTAGGACTCTCAAGAGTTTGCTGTTTTTGTTCTATCTGCTTCAGTTGTTTCTGGCCCCAGTTGCTCTCTACAACTCTTCAGCTGACCACCTATGGACACCACCACCACCATTTGTGCCTGTAGAATGTTAACAGCTCTGGCTTCACTACTAAAGATAAAAGTAATAGTAGCCAATAAAATGTCAGCTAAGGGAAGTCTTTTGTGATTGGGTTACCTCACTTTGGATGATATTTTCTAGTTCCATCCATTTGCCCAAGAATTTCATGAAGCTATTGTTTTTAATAGCTGAGTAGCACTCCATTGTGTAAATGTACCACATTTTCTGTATCCATTCCTGTGTTGAAGGACATTTTGGTTCTTTCTAGCTTCTGACTATTATAAATAATGCTGCTATGAACATAGTGGAGCTTGTGTCCTTGTTAAATATTGGAGCATCTTTTGGGTATAGCTGGGTCCTGAGGTAATACTATGTCCGATTTTCTGAGGAACCACCAGACTGAATTCCAGAGTAGTTGTACAAGCTTGCAATCTCACTACCAATGGAGGAGTATTCCTCTTTCTCCACATCCTCCCCAGCATCTGCTGTCACCTGAGTTTTTGATCTTAGCCATTCTGACTGGTGTGCTGTGAAATCTCTGGGTTGTTTTGATTTGCATTTCCCTGATGACTAAGGATGTTGAACATTTCTTTAGGTGCTTCTTTGCCTTTCCTCAGTTGAGTTTCCTCAGTTGAGAATTCTTTGTTTAGCTCTGTACCCCATTTTTAAATAGGGTTATTTGGTTCTCTGGAATCTAAATTCTAATCTGAATCTAATCTGAATTCTTGATTCTTTGTATATATTGCATATTAGCCCTCTATCAGATTCATGGTTGGTAACGATCTTTTCCCAATTTTTTGTTTCCTGTTTTGTCCTATTGAAAGTGTCCTTTGCCTTACAAAAGCTTTTCAACTTTATGAGGTCCCATTTGTCAATTTTTGATCTTATAGGATAAGCCATTCTTGTTTTGTGGCATTTGTTTGAGGCTCTTTCCCACTTTCTCTTCTATTAGTTTCAGTGTATCTGGCTTTATGTGGAGTTCCTTGACTTAGACATGAGCTTTGTACAAGGAGATAAGAATAGATCGATTTTCATTCTTCTACATGCTAACTGCCAGTTGACCCAGCACCATTTGTTGAAAATGCTGTCTTCCCCCCAAACCCACAGCCCCCACTGGATGATTTTAGTTACTTTGTCAAAGATCAAGTGTCCATAGATGTGTGGGTACATTTCTGGGTCTTCAGTTCTGTTCCATTGATCTGTCTCTGTACCATTACTATGCAGGTTTTTGTTTTTGTTTTTGTTTTTGTTTTTGTTTTTGTTTTTCTCACTATTGCTCTGTAATACAGCTTGAGGTCAGGGATGGTAATTCCCCTAGAAGTTCTTTTATTGTTGAGAATAGGTTTGTTATCTTAGGTTGTTTGTTATTCTAGATGAATTTGCAAATTGCTCTTTCTCACCTTATAAAGAAGTGATTTGGAATTTTGATGGGGATTGCATTGAATCTGGAGATTGCTTTTGGCAAGATGGCCATTCTTAGTATATTAATCCTGCCATTCCACCAGCATGGAAGATCATGAAATTCAGTAGGAATTTCACCTTGAGCAAAGTCTTGTCTTGGTTCCTTCCTTATCTCGAGCAGCCTAGCCCTTCTCTCCCAGGTTTCCAAAATGCCTTTCCAGCCTAGAACTCAGGCCTGTGATCTGCTGGCCAGACACAACAGAAGATCTTTCCATCTTTTGAGATCTTTGATTTCTTTCTTCAGAGACTTGAAATTTTTGTCATATAGATCTTTGACTTGCTTTGTTAGAGTCACACCTGGGCATTTTATATTTTTTGTGACTATTGTGAAGGATGTGAGAACACACATAGCTTGTACCCACTGATAAGTGGATATTATTCCAAAAACTTGGAATACTCAAGATACAATTTACAGAGCACATAAAGCTCAAGAAGAAGGAAGACCAAAGTGTGAATACTTTGGTTCTTCTTAGAATGGGGAACAAAATACCCATGGGAGTAGATACAGAAACAAATTGTGGAGTAGAGACTGAAGCAAAGGCCATGCAGAGACTGCCCCACTTGGGGATCCATCCCGTATATAGTTACCAACCCCAAACTATTGTGGATGCCAAGAAGTACTTGCTGGCAGGAGTCTGGTCTTCTTTGAGGCTCTGTCAGAGCCTGACAAATACAGAGGTAGTTGCTTGCAGCCAACCATTGGACTGAACACAGGGTACCCAATCAAGGAGTTAGAGAAAGTACCGAAGGAGCTGAAGTGGTTTGCAAAACCCATAGGAGGAATAACAATATCAACCAACCAGATCCCTTATATTTCCCAGGGACTAAACCACCAACCAAAGAGTACACATGGAGTGGCCCACTGCTCCAACTGCATATGTAGGAGATGGCCTTGTTGGACATCAATGAGAGGAGAGGCCCACGGTCCTGTGAAAGCTTAATGCCAGGGTAGGAGAATGCCAAGATAGGAAAGCAGGAGTGGGTGGGTGAACACCCTCATAGAAGCAGGGGGAGGGGAAGGGGATAGGGGGTTTTAGAGGGGAAACCAAGAAAGGGGATAACATTTGAAATGTAAATAAAGAAAATATCTAATAAAAATTAAAAAAACAGAGAAGCCCTTTTTTATTTTATTGGTTATTTTATTTATGTACATTTCAAATGTTATCCCCCTTTCCATTAAACCCCATTTCCTCTCCTCTGTCCTGTCCCCCCTGCTTCTATGAGGGTGCTCCCTCCCACGGACTCCCTCCTGCCTCAGTGCCCTAGCCTTCCCCTAGGCGTAGTCATCCTTTGCATCAGTCATGAGATTGTTCATTATACAAATGAAGGATTGTATTTGAACCAATCATAGGCCTTTGTTGGACCTCTAGGGCAAGTGTTTTTTTTCATTTCTGGCCTGGATCAAGTGTTGCTAGGGTTCCCTATGTTTTGTAATAGAAAAAACTTTGGCATACACTATTTGAAACAATTTTATCTGAATTGTGACTTCTGGAGACCCAGTTGTGTTTTGGTAGCAAGCATCTGTGGAGTAATCTAGATTCCTTATGGCACCTGTGGAGTGTTCAAAGCAGCTATGCCGTCACAACTCTCAGTCTAGGCATTTGCTAGGGATTAACTTCTTGCTTGACAGTCCTTTGAGAGATTTCATATGGAATAAATATTTGTTTGAGTCTGATTCCATGATAACATTTCTGAAGGATATTATTGTATTATAAATTGAGCAGTTTTAGTTTTGTCAATGCATATAGGATAAGTATGGAGAAATATGAAAGCACACCTTTCACCAAATTAGCATGTCTAACTCATGTGCAGTGACTATTCCCTTCTTTTTGCTCTTTAATTTGAGACCTGGTCTAATGTAGTAGAGTGATCTGGGACATTACTGGTCTATAACAGAGAGGAATAGAACATGATGCATTGAGTAGTGGCTCCTTTGTATATCTACTCAGACTACTTTAAAATTTGCTTTAAAATTGTCAGTTTAGTTCCATAAAATGTACTAGCTCAAATTTTATTAGATAATTCCAACCTCAGTGTCATCTTTGTTTGGCATTGGTTAATTATCCTTCTCCATGTAAATATTTTTGGCTGTTTGCTGAGTGATTTTGGATTACTTCTTGAACATATTACATATGGATTCTGGAAGCTTGACTTCATACTGCTAATACTCATGATTTGTGGAACCTGAAAATAGTTTAGTTCTTAGATGTAAATATGTAGAATGCATGCCGATATGTTTTTACAAATGTTAAGCAAGTTAGGCTTTGAATATTTACAAACTTTATAGACAATGAAATATTGTTATTGAGACTTGTCTTATTTACTTTAGTTATATAGGTTAATTTGTAATAGATAAAACAAACAAAATTTCAGCTTTTGTGACAAGACTTATTTTCTTATATAATAAGGTATACGAATGCATTGGTATGTATAAAATGGTCAGGGGATAAGGATATAACTTCCTAGTGGCTTGATCAGTGCATTAATCTGTACTGTATATTTGTGTGCTCTGAACTGGCATGGGAGTCTTGGATATACCCTTACTAGGTCTAGTTACCATCTGTAGGAAGGAACCCAGCACTTCTAGATTCACTTTCATCCACACAACACATTGCATGAATGAAAGTTTCTTTTCTTCTAGGTTCCAGGAAATAGTTCTCTTTGTCCTACAGGTGTATTTCCTGTCCTGGGGGAATTGTTGAAACCTCAGAAGAGTAGAACCCATTCTCATAAGACCGTATGTAGTATTGGCTCTAGGAATCAATGTTCTTAAGATCACATGAGGGTATCTAAGAGAGATGAAGACCTGATTTTCCAGTAGGAAGCTGAGACTAGAGCTACCAATAGAAGGGTAAATGGATATTAGGATGGCATAAACACCTGGTTTCCACTAGAGTCCTCTTCCAATTTTGAACCATGAAGCATGGTTTGATGCTAGTTTTCTTTTCAGACACCCAGAAAGTATGATGATTCCTAGAATGCCTTAGGATTTCTGGAGTCATCTCCCAATTCATCCTGGGGAATGTCTTGTATTATGTCACAAGGTACAAGTGGAGGAGAGTGTTGCTTTATCTTCATATGTGTGTGCCCACCTCCTTTTCTAGTGTTCCCATATCTGTTGCTTGCTGAAACTCTGAGCTGTGTGTAGTTCTCATGCTCATCATGGGCTTGTGCCTTCATGTCTGTCTTTATCCTGTGCTGTCTCCTAGGTCTACAAACTTGAATAAAAATGTTTCAGGCTTAGCTTGGGCCCCAGTGGCTCAAGTTTATCACAGCTCTTTCTCCCTTCTCTTTTATATGTTTTTGATTGCACATTTTTATGTTATGATAATAGTTTTGGTTTGTCCATTAGCCTCTTCCACAAGTGCACTAATAACAGGAATTGTTAAATGTAAATCTTAGCAAGTCAGTAATTATTGTTTATGCAGATAAGCATTTATTCATTTATTTGCTGTTTTCATTTGACATGTAAACTTTTTGAAGGTATAGTTATATTATGACTAGCTATAGTGTTACAGATTATGCCTAAAACCTCTCATCATTTGATAAACAGTTGCCTGTGTGTCGTGTCTTTACAAAATATATTCACAGTTGATTTACAAAGGAAGATTTAATAATAAACATGGCTTTTTAATATTCAGCTTTACCCTTATAAATCATTGGAAAGAAGGAATTAGTGAGATGGGGGTGGGGGAACAACATCCAGAGGAGGAAATAAGACCGGAAAAGTGGGGTGAGTAATATGAGAGAGGAGGACAAAAATCTGAAAGTGTTTTATTTGAAAAATTGATGTTTAGCATGGCTGTATATGTACTTTAATGTTGTTTACTTGAAAGTAAAACTGAAGTAAAATTATCTTAAAAATGACAAATGAGCACCATAAATTATCCACATTTTCCACAGCTTGTGTACAATCCTGGTGTCTGCAAATGATCTGTATGCAGTATGATAAGCATGCCCCATTGGGTATAATTATATGATTGTTTATTGAATAATTGCTCTCCTTGTCAAGTGTTTGATTGAATATCTGCCTGCTGCCTGTAATATTTTCACTGAGTAATTGTCTGCTGTGGGTAATACCTTCACTTAGTAATTGCTTGTTCTGAATAATATTTTCACTGAATCATTTACCATTCAACATATTTTATCAAATGATTTTTCTTCTTGTGAGTCATGTTACTGTAAGCTTGATGAGCATGCCTTGCTGAGTTCCATGTTTTCTTTATATTAGTTAGAGTCTAGATATGAAACTTCCCAAGTTCCTGTCCTGTAATCTTTCTAGGATGCTCAGAAGTTATGTAACAGCTTTCTATTCGTAAGTTTATATAATATATGTATATATATATTTATAATTGCATGCATACTTTTATTTTATTTTAATTTATTTTTTATACCCCTTATTCCATTCCCTGCCTCCCACATCCACCCTCCGACTGCTCCACATCCCACACCTCCACCACACCCCACCCTGTCTCCACCTAGATGCCCCAATCCCCCACCCCACCTGACCTCTAAATTCCCTGGGGCTTCCAGTCTCTTGAGGGTTAGGTGCATCATCTCTGAATGAACACAGACCCAGAAGTCCTCTACTGTATATGTGTTGGGGGCCTCATATCAGCTTGTTTATGCTGTCTGTTTGGTGGTCCAGTGTTTGAGAGATCTCGGGGGTCCAGATTAATTGAGACTGCCGGTCTGCTTCAGGATCTCCCTTCTCCTCAGCTTCTTTCAGCCTTCCCTAATTCAACAACAGGAATCAGCTGCTTCTGTCCATTGATTGGGTGCAAATATCTGCATCTGACTTTTTCAGCTGTTTTTGGGTCTTTTGGAGGGCATTCATGCTAGGCCCCTTTTTGTGAGTGCTCCATGGCCTCAGTAATTGTGTCAGGCCTTGGAACCTTCCCTTGAGCTGGATCCCACTTTAGGTCTGTCACTGTACTTTCTTTTCCTCAGGCTCCTCTCCATTTCCATCCTTGTAATTCTTTCGGATAAGAACAGTTATGGATCAGAGATGTGACTGTGGGATGGCAACTCTATCCCTCACTTGATGTTCTGTCTTCCTGCTGGAGGTGGGCTCTGTAAGTTCCCGCTCCCTACTGTAGGGCATTTCATTTATCCTCCTATTTCCTGAGGTTGCCTGTTTACATTCTTTCTGCTGGCCCTAAGGGCTTCAGTCCTTTTGTCTCATCCAATACCAGATCAGGTTTCCCTACCCTCCAACTCTCCCCCACCTGTCTCACCAAAGTTGATGATTTTTCAAAGTATTATTATCCAGTAATAAAGTTGTTTTTAAATGCAACTTTGGAGTGAAATGCTACAATCAAAGGAAAATAAAATGAAATTCTGCTTTTGTTGGGAAAAAAATTAGCTTAGTGTTAGAAAAAAAGAAGAGTAATCTAAGACAGATATGTGTGAACATTTTGATGAAGTTGTCCCCAAAATTGTTTGGAGATATCTGGGATCAGTTTTAATCACTGTAACATTGACCAATCTCATACAGATTTTCCTGATAGAATAAAATCAGGGTCCTTTCAGCAAAATCTTGCTAGTGTGTGCAATGGTGTCAGCATTTTGAGGCTGATTATGGGATGGATCCCCAGATAAGGCAGTCTCTAGATGGTCCATCCTTTCATCTCAGCTCCAAACTTTGTCTCAGTAACTCCTTCCATTGCGTGTTTTGTTCTCAATTCTAAGAAGGGGCAGTGTCCACACTTTGGTCTTTGTTCTTCTTGAGTTTCATGTGTTTTGCAAATTGTATCTTATACCTTGGGTATTCTAAATTTCTGTGCTAATATCCACTTATCAATGAGTACATATCATGTGAGTTGTTTTGTGATTGACATAGCTATCTCTTGTGAGGCTATGCAGGGGCCTAGCAAACACAGAACTGGATGCTCACAGTCAGCTATTGGATGGATAACAGGGCCCCCAATGGAGGAGTTAGAGAAAGTACCCAAAGAGCTAAAGGGATCTGCAACCCTATAGGTGGAACAACAATATGAACTAACCAGTACCCCCCGGAGCTCGTGTCTCTAGCTGCATAGGTATCAGAAGATGGCCTAGTCAGCCATCAGTGAAAAGAGAGGCCCATTGGTCTTGCAAACTTTATATGCCTCAATACAGGGGAATGCCAGGGCCAAGAAGTGGGAGTGGGTGGGTAGGGGAGTTGGGGGGGAGGGTATGGGGGACTTTTGGGATAGCATTGTGTAAATGAAAAAAATACCTAATTAAAAAAAGAAAAAAAAAGAATAAAATGGTTATATAAGTGAAAGTAGTATGAATTGGCTACTTATTAAACACCAAGCACAGAGTACGTAAAGGAAGGAGATGACCCAAGAAGTGAAATATCTCCCACTTGTCAAGCATCACAGGTGAAAGTGCTCACTTTTTATAATTTAAAAAGAGTTTTAGAGATTGGCAACTAGAAGAGTGTGCTCTAGCTTTTCCATTCAGCTACTTGTGTTTAAAATATGGAAGTGGATGGGGTAGAATAATAGGAAGGTATTCACTGCTTTAAAACTCTTTCATGTTCTCTTACTGGTGCTACCGTGGCTCTGTTACATCTCTTTGCAGCATCTAAGGAATTTTAGTTTCTCAAATGTTCCTGGTGTAGTTCAGCTCTTAAGATCACCCCTATGACTACTCATAAACCCTACTTTCTACTCCTACATATGGCTTTCCCCTAGCAGGCTCTGGACTCATGGAAAAACTCCACATGGCCAGTGTAGGAAGTTTCAATTATGAAAATGAGCCATTTCCCTTTTGAAAAAAAGTACAGTTATTATATATTATTGTTTGTTTTTTAATAATGCTTACAGAAATTAGAGAGAGGTACTTTCAAGGTTAGTCCTGTTTTGTGTGGAGAAATTAAATACCCCTGCTGAAATACAATAAGGAAGACCTCTTTTATTTATTTCATTTTTAAATTTTACACTTCAGCAGTTTCACACATGTACAACATATTTAGGCAATAACCACCCTCTACTTTTCTCCTCTAATTACTACAGAAACATCATCACACATCCCCTCTTAATTTCTTTGTTCTCTTCAATCTCTCTCTCTCTCTCTCTCTCTCAATCTCTCTCTCTGCCTCTCTCCCTCTCCCTCCCCTTCCCCCTTTCTCCCTCCCCCCCCTCTCTCTCTCTCTGCCTCTCTCCCTCTCCCTCCCCTTCCCCCTTTCTCCCTCCCTCTTCCTACATCCATTGAGTTTGATTAGTACAGCTGATGGGCACACATGTGCACTGGCAACTTACCATGAGTTACATATATCAACTTTCAGTATCCTCAACTACAGGAGGTCCTCATAAGTAACTCTCTTATCTGTGCTGGATTGTTGACTGACTTGTTCTTATGAAGGTAGCCACAGCTGCTGTGAGTTCATGAGTGCAATAACTATGTTGTTTATAAGATGGTTTCATTGTTTATTTGAATTTTATCTAAATCTATTAATTTTTGTAGGACACTTAGCTGAATATCAGTAGTACCTTTTATGAGACATTGTTAAATCTTATGTATACTTCTCATGATAGTTACCAATTTTATGTCTTTTCTCCTTTGAATAAATTGTGATCTCATCAAAGGCATAGTTGATGATTTTTTTTTCCATTTTTTATTAGGTATTTAGCTCATTTACATTTCCAATGCTATACCAAAAGTCCCCCATATCCACCCACCCCCACTCCCCTGCCCACCCACTCCCCCTTTTTGGCCCTGGTGTTCCCCTGTACTGGGGCATATAAAGTTTGCAAGTTCAATGGGCCTCTCTTTCCACTGATGGCCGACTAGGCCATCTTTTGATATATATGCAGCTAGAGTCAAGAGCTCCGGGGTACTGGTTAGTTCATAATGTTGTTCCACCTATAGGGTTGCAGATCCCTTTAGCTCCTTGGCTACTTTCTCTAGCTCCTCCATTGGGAGCCCTATGATCCATCCATTAGCTGACTGTGAGCATCCACTTCTGTGTTTGCTAGGCCCCGGCATAGTCTCACAAGAGACAGCTACATCTGGGTCCTTTCAAAAAAATCTTGCTAGTGTATGCAATGGTGTCAGCGTTTGGATGCTGATTATGGGGTGGATCCCTGGATATGGCAGTCTCTACGTGGTCCATCCTTTCATCTCAGCTCCAAACTTTGTCTCTGTAACTCCTTCCATGGGTGTTTTGTTCCCAAATCTAAGGAGGGGCATAGTGCCCACACTTCAGTCTTCATTCTTCTTGAGTTTCATGTGTTTAGCAAATTATATCTTATATCTTGGGTATCCTAGGTTTGGGGCTAATATCCACTTATCACTGAGTACATATTGTGTGAGTTTCTTTGTGAATGTGTTACCTCACTCAGGATGATGCCCTCCAGGTCCATCCATTTGGCTAGGAATTTCATAAATTCATTCTTTTTAATAGCTGAGTAGTACTCCATTGTGTAGATGTACCACATTTTCTGTATCCATTCCTCTGTTGAGGGGCATCTGGGTTCTTTCCAGCTTCTGGCTATTATAAATAAGGCTGCTATGAACATAGTGGAGCATGTGTCCTTCTTACCAGTTGGGGCATCTTCTGGATATATGCCCAGGAGAGGTATTGCTGGATCCTCCGGTAGTACTATGTCCAGTTTTCTGAGGAACCGCCAGACTGATTTCCAGAGTGGTTGTACAAGCCTGCACTCCCACCAACAATGGAGGAGTGTTCCTCTTTCTCCACATCCATGCCAGCATCTGCTGTCACCTGAATTTTTGATCTTAGCCATTCTGACTGGTGTGAGGTGGAATCTCAGGGTTGTTTTGATTTGCATTTCCCTGATGATTAAGGATGTTGAACATTTTTTCAGGTGCTTCTCTGCCATTCGGTATTCCTCAGGTGAGAATTCTTTGTTCAGTTCTGAGCCCCATTTTTTAATGGGGTTATTTGATTTTCTGAAGTCCACCTTCTTGAGTTCTTTATATATGTTGGATATTAGTCGCCTATCTGGTTTAGGATAGGTAAAGATCCTTTCCCAATCTGTTGGTGGTCTTTTTGTCTTATTGACGGTGTCTTAAGCCTTGCAGAAACTTTGGAGTTTCATTAGGTCCCATTTGTCAATTCTCGATCTTACAGCACAAGCCATTGCTGTTCTGTTCAGGAATTTTTCCCCTGTGCCCATATCTTCAAGGCTTTTCCCCACTTTCTCCTCTATAAGTTTCAGTGTCTCTGGTTTTATGTGAAGTTCCTTGATCCACTTAGATTTGACATTAGTACAAGGAGATAAGTATGGATCGATTCGCATTCTTCTACACGATAACAACCAGTTGTGCCAGCACCAATTGTTGAAAATGCTGTCTTTCTTCCACTGGATGGTTTTAGCTCCCTTGTCGAAGATCAAGTGACCATAGGTGTGTGGGTTCATTTCTGGGTCTTCAATTCTATTCCATTGGTCTACTTGTCTGTCTCTATACCAGTACCATGCAGTTTTTATCACAATTGCTCTGTAGTAAAGCTTTAGGTCTGGCATGGTGATTCCGCCAGAAGTTCTTTTATCCTTGAGAAGACTTTTTGCTATCCTAGGTTTTTTGTTATTCCAGACAAATTTGCAAATTGTTCCTTCCAATTCCTTGAAGAATTGAGTTGGAATTTTGATGGGGATTGCATTGAATCTGTAGATTGCTTTTGGCAAGATAGCCATTTTTACAATGTTGATCCTGCCAATCCATGAGCATGGGAGATCTTTCCATCTTCTGAGATCTTCCTTAATTTCTTTCTTCAGAGATTTGAAGTTTTTATCATACAGATATTTCACTTCCTTAGTTAGAGTCACGCCAAGATATTTTATATTATTTGTGACTATTGAGAAGGGTGTTGTTTCCCTAATTTCTTTCTCAGCCTGTTTATTCTTTGTATAGAGAAAGGCCATTGACTTGTTTGAGTTTATTTTATATCCAGCTCCTTCACCGAAGCTGTTTATCAGGTTTAGGAGTTCTCTGGTAGAATTTTTAGGGTCACTTATATATACTATCATATCATCTGCAAAAAGTGATATTTTGACTTCCTCTTTTCCAATTTGTATCCCCTTGATCTCCTTTTGTTGTCGAATTGCTCTGGCTAATACTTCAAGTACTATGTTGAAAAGGTAGGGAGAAAGTGGGCAGCCTTGTCTAGTCCCTGATTTTAGTGGGATTGCTTCCAGCTTCTCTCCATTTACTTTGATGTTGGCTACTGGTTTGCTGTAGATTGCTTTTATCATGTTTAGGTATGGGCCTTGAATTCCTGATCTTTCCAACACTTTTATCATGAATGGGTGTTGGATCTTGTCAAATGCTTTTTCTGCATCTAACGAGATGATCATGTGGTTTTTGTCTTTGAGTTTGTTTATATAATGGATTACATTGATGGATTTTCATATATTAAACCATCCCTGCATCCCTGGAATAAAACCTACTTGGTCAGGATGGATGATTGCTTTAATGTGTTCTTGGATACGGTTAGCGAGAATTTTATTGAGGATTTTTGCATCGATATTCATAAGAGAAATTGGTCTGAAGTTCTCTATCTTTGTTGGGTCTTTCTGTGGTTTAGGTATCAGAGTAATAGTGGCTTCATAAAATGAGTTGGGTAGAGTACCTTCTACTTCTATTTTGTGAAATAGTTTGTGCAGAACTGGAATTAGATCTTCTTTGAAGGTCTGATAGAACTCTGCACTAAATCCATCTGGTCCTGGGCTTTTTTTGGTTGGGAGACTATTAATAACTGCTTCTATTTCTTTAGGTGATATGGGACTGTTTAGATGATCAACTTGATCCTGATTCAACTTTGGTACCTGGTATCTGTCCAGAAATTTGTCCATTTCATCCAGGTTTTCCAGTTTTGTTGAGTATAGCCTTTTGTAGAAGGATCTGATGGTGTTTTGGATTTCTTCAGGATCTGTTGTTATGTCTCCCTTTTCATTTCTGATTTTGTTAATTAGGATTTTGTCCCTGTGCCCTTTAGTGAGTCTAGCTAAGGGTTTATCTATCTTGTTGATTTTCTCAAAGAACCAACTCCTCGTTTGGTTAATTCTTTGAATAGTTCTTCTTGTTTCCACTTGGTTGATTTCACCCCTGAGTTTGATCATTTCCTGCCGTCTACTCCTCTTGGGTGAATTTGCTTCCTTTTTTTCTAGGGCTTTTAGATGTGTTGTCAAGCTGCTAGTATGTGCTCTCTCCCGTTTCTTCTTGGAGGCACTCAGAGCTATGAGTTTCCCTCTTAGAAATGCTTTCATTGTGTCCCATAGGTTTGGGTACGTTGTGGCTTCATTTTCATTAAACTCTAAAAAGTCTTTAATTTCTTTCTTTATTCCTTCCTTGACCAAGGTATCATTGAGAAGAGTGTTATTCAGTTTCCACGTGAATGTTGGCTTTCCATTATTTATGTTGTTATTGAAGATCAGTCTTAGGCCATGGTGGTCTGATAGGATACATGGGACAATTTCAATATTTTTGTATCTATTGAGGCCTGTTTTGTGACCAATTATATGGTCATTTTTGGAGAAGGTCCCGTGAGGTGCTGAGAAGAAGGTATATCCTTTTGTTTTAGGATAAAATGTTCTGTAGATATCAGTCAGGTCCATTTGTTTCATAACTTCTGTTAGTTTCACTGTGTCCCTGTTTAGTTTCTGTTTCCACGATCTGTCCTTTGAAGAAAGTGGTGTGTTGAAGTATCCCACTATTATTGTGTGAGGTGCAATGTATGCTTTGAGCTTTACTAAAGTGTCTCTAATGAATGTGGCTGCCCTTGCATTTGGTGCGTAGATATTCAGAATTGAGAGTTCCTCTTGGAGGATTTTACCTTTGATGAGTATGAAGTGTCCCTCCTTGTCTTTTTTGATAACTTTGGGTTGGAAGTCGATTTTATCCGATATTAAAATGGCTACTCCAGCTTGTTTCTTCAGTCCATTTGCTTGGAAAATTGTTTTCCAGCCTTTTACTCTGAGGTAGTGTCTGTCTTTTTCCCTGAGATGGGTTTCCTGTAAGCAGCAGAATGTTGGGTCCTGTTTGTGTAGCCAGTCTGTTAGTCTATGTCTTTTTATTGGGGAATTGAGTCCATTGATATTAAGAGATATTAAGGAAAAGTAATTGTTGCTTCCTTTTATTTTTGTTGTTAGAGTTGGCATTCTGTTCTTGTGGCTGTCTTCTTTTTGGTTTGTTGAGGGATTACTTTCTTGTTTGTTCTAGGGGGTGATTTCCGTCCTTGTATTGCTTCTTTTCTGTTATTATCCTTTGAAGGGCTGGATTCGTGGAAAGATATTGTGTGAATTTGTTTTTGTCGTGGAATACTTTGGTTTCTCCATCTATGGTAATTGAGAGTTTGGCCAGGTATAGTAGCCTGGGCTGGCATTTGTGTTCTCTTAGTGTCTGTATAACATCTGTCCAGGCTCTTCTGGCTTTCATAGTCTCTGGTGAAAAGTCTGGTGTAATTCTGATAGGCCTTCCTTTATATGTTACTTGACCTTTCTCCCTTACTGCTTTTAATATTCTATCTTTATTTAGTGCATTTGTTGTTCTGATTATTATGTGTTGGGAGGAATTTCTTTTCTGGTCCAGTCTATTTGGAGTTCTGTAGGCTTCTTGTATGATCATGGGCATCTCTTTTTTTATGTTTGGGAAGTTTTCTTCTATTATTTTGTTGAAGATATTAGCTGGCCCTTTAAGTTGAAAATCTTCATTCTTATCAATTCCTATTATCCGTAGGTTTGGTCTTCTCATTGTGTCCTGCATTACCTGGATGTTTTGAGTTAGGATCCTTTTGCATTTTGTATTTTCTTTGACTGTTGTGTCGATGTTCTCTATGGAATCTTCTGCACCTGAGATTCTCTCTTCCATTTCTTGTATTCTGTTGCTGATGCTCGCATCTATGGTTCCAGATCTCTTTCCTAGGGTTTCTATCTCCAGCGTTGCCTCGCTTTGGGTTTTCTTTATTGTGTCTACTTCCCCTTTTAGTTCTAGTATGGTTTTGTTCATTTCCATCACCTGTTTGGATGTGTTTTCCTGTTTTTCTTTAATGATTTCTACCTGTTTGGCTGTGTTTTCCTGCTTTTCTTTAAGGGCCTGTAACTCTTTAGCAGTGCTCTCCTGTAATTCTTTAAGTGACTTATGAAAGTCCTTCTTGATGTCCTCTATCATCATCATGAGAAATGTTTTTAAATCTGGGTCTAGATTTTCGGTTGTGTTGGGGTGCCCAGGACTAGGTGGGGTGGGAGTGCTGCGTTCTGATGATGGTGAGTGGTCTTGATTTCTGTTAGTAGGATTCTTACGTTTGCCTTTCGCCATCTGGTAATCTCTGAAGCTAGCTGTTTTAGTTGTCACTGTTAAGAGCTTGTTCTTCAGGTGACTCTGTTAGCCTCTATAAGCAGACCTGGAGGGTAGCACTCTCCTTGGTTTCAGTGGGCAGAGTATTCTCTGCAGGCAAGCTCTCTTCTTGCAGGGCAGGTACCCAGATATCTGGTGTTCGAACCAGACTCCTGGCAGAAGTTGTGTTCCACTCACTAGAGGTCTTAGGATCTTGTGTGGAATCCTGTGTGGGCCCTTGCGCGTGTTGGGCAAGACTCTGCTGGCAGGTAGCCCGGGGCTCGAGTGGAGTGGAAGGGGTTTGTGCCCCAGATCAAGCCCGGGTAGCCTGCTTCCCTATGTACCGCAGTCTCAGGTTCCGCGCGATTGGATTGGGGCAGGCGCTGTGTTCCACTCACCAGAGGTCTTAGGGTCCTGTGGGGAGTCCCGTGTGGGCCCTTGCGGGTGTTGGGCAAGACTCTGCTGGCAGGTAGCCCGGGGCTCGAGTCGAGCGGAAGGGCTAGTTGATGATTTTTTAAAGTATTATTATTCAGTACCTCTCTCCTGAATATATAGAATAATCTATTAAATTATTTGATGCCCATTTAATTTATGCTTACTACATACACTATATATGCTTACCACAAGTAGTTCTGTTTCTTACTGGTTCAATTCATAGGTGACTTTTTTTTTTTTTAAAGACGGGATACAAATCCATTTCTACTGAGACTATAGTGAAACAAGAACATTTAACATAGCTAATGAAAACTATGAAAGCTATGGTTTTCAGGGACCATAAAATATTATTCTTTCAGCCCTACTATTATATGAATAAGTTTTTCATTCTAAAGAATACTTTCTTAATATAAAATGCCACTGACTCCTTTTAACAAACCATGATGTGTGTCCCCATTAGTCACATGCTGTTGTAGACACTTGGTGTGTATCACTAGAGTTTCTAATAGGATGGATGGATGAATAATAAACAGTAATTATGAATGTGTAAACATTGGTGCTGTGGCAAACAATTAGACCTCAATAATAGAGTTAAGGAATTACAGTTTTTAAGATGTTGTTTACTGTGCATGTGTGTTTGGGTGTATATGATGTGTGCATTTATCACATATTTCAAGATCAGTGAACAACTTTGTGGTGTCATTTCTTTCCTTCAAACTTTAGATGTACTCCAGGGATTAAGCTCAAGCTAACGGGCTTGCACAGCACTCCCCTCTAAGTCTGAGCCAACTTGACTGCCCCAGATATTGCAGTTTTAAATGGAATTTTAGAAAAAAAAACTTAATTTAGGAAATCATCTATAATCACAGGCTTGAAGAGGAAAGGGTATCACATGGATGTTTGAGCAATTAGCAGTCCTAAGGAGGGAATTGCTTGGTAAATTACAGGAAGAGCTATAAGCAGATTGAATATGTGGAATTAAGAAGGACTATAGGTTTAAGAAAAAAAGTGAGGTGTCAGAAAAGTGGGAATTTAGACACCTAGGGTCAGCAATGTTGGCCTTCACAAGGAGTTTGGCTCCTAGGCTAAATGAAATTAGGATCCATTGCAAAGTTTAGAGAGAAAAAGAGTGTTATAGATTGGCTGGCATTGGAGAAGGATCACTCCTGTTACTTTGTTGAAAATAGCCCACAAGGAAGAGATGGCTTCCAGTTAGGAAACATAGTAGCCTGAACAGTGACAAATCAGAGCCTGAAACACACTTGGTTGAGATTTTTTTAGAAAACTAAATAGAGATTTGAGTAGGTAGTTGGATAGGAAAGTGTGGTACTTGCAGGAGAGCTATTTGGCTGCTGATCTAAATTTGGGCATTATTGGCATGTATTTGGCATTAAAAGCCCCAGATGAAATGAGATCATCAGTGAAGGAAGCATAAGCAGAGAGCTACAGACTGCCTCTCTCAGAAATACATTATGTCTTTGAGAGAAACCTTATATATGAAAATAACCATTCATATAAATTTGTCAAGAATGTTAATGTTGAAAAAATAATCTCTTATGCCAGTAAGATCATCCTTTCATGGAAAACAGGGAGGACAATGGAGGTAGACATAATTACAACAAAGTATTCAGTAAAAAAGAAAATTACCATTCAAAACTAGTTCATATAGTACAATAATGAAAAGGAACAACAAGAACAAAAACAAAAACAATAAAAAAAGGAACAGAGCTGTATCACTTCATGGGAGAGTAGAAGTAATTTGTAAAGTTAAAATTTAGTTCTTGATTTGTTGGAGTAATTTTAACTTATATATTTTATATATAAGGTTTCCTATGGCTAACAGTCATTCAATGCAGAATCTTTGTTTAGAACATGTTGTATAACATGTTTAAAAGAATTATCTAAATTATTTTAAATGCATATTTCTGTTTAATCATAGTCATCTTACAAGTATTTTAGAGGCCATGCCTAATGATGAATCCCTGAAATCTCAGCACTCTGGAAGCAGAGGAAAGCAGATCCAAAGGGTTCCAGGCTAGCCAGGGCAATATAATGAAACCCTGCCTCAAAACCATATGACATTCATTCCTGATAATAACTAGTTTCATAGATGAAGTAAGAGAAAAGAGATCACACACTTGACGTAAAGCCTGAGATGAATTAAACACACTGCTTGCTTATATAAATTTGACTGTAGACTAGAGTACCAAGCTGGACTGCTCAAGGACTCTGGCCTTGCACATGTACAAACTGGCTGTACAGTGAGAACCTCTTCAGGTCTTCAGCATCTCTTTAGGACAGTGAGTCATGGGAACTTAGGTCTCTGAAATCACGAAGGTGTGGGGTGGGGAGATCTTTGTTCCTTTTGTCAATGATTCATTTAACACTAATTCATGAAGTAAGAGAGAATTCAGATTTACTAATAAGTTTTAAAAATGATTGATAACTCTTGGGGCTTGCTTCTGTGATTATGTTCCTGGAAACTACTGGGAACTAAACTTTGATGAAATGTAAAGTTCAGCCACATATACATGGAGGTCTATGTGGTTGGCAGAAACAATTATTACCATGACTGCATGGGCAATGGATTCACAGGGACACCCTGGGAGACTTTGAGCTTCTTTGTTGGTCAAAGCCTTGTCATAGTAAGGCAACATGTGAAGACACTGTCGACAACTATATTAGTCACGGCTAGCCTGTACACACATATTCTGTGTGATATGGACATAAATGAATGTAGTAGCAACCCTGCCAATTTGGGGGAGAATGTGCTGAGCTCTCCTCAGAGGGATACATTGCAGGCCTACCTTCCTCCTTCAACTTCCTTGGATCCTCAGGCTATGTTTATATCTGTCATCCTGGATTTACAGACAGGAACCTAGCATAACTGTACTCTGAGAGCCTCTACCCAGTAGCTGATGGAAACAATTGCAGAGACCCATAGCCAAACATTAGACTGAGTGCAGGGAGTCTTAAGGAAGAGTTGAAGGGAGGATTGAGCAACCTAAAGAGGATAGGGATTCCACAGGGAGATTAACAGAGTCAGTTAACCTGGACCCTTGGGTGCTTTCAGAGATGGAACCACCAACCAAAGAGCATACATAGGCTGAAACTAGGCCTTCCCACACATATGTAGCAGATGTGCAGCTTGGTCTTCATGCAGGTCCTCCAACAACTGGAGCATGGGCTTATTCTGACTCTGTTGACTGCCTGTGGATCCTGTTTCCTCAAAGGCTATCTTGCTGACCTCAAAGGAAGAGGAGTTGCCTAGTCCTGGGGTAGCTTGAGGTACCAGGATAGGATGATGGGCAGAGGGAGAATTTCCCCATTCTCAGAGGTAAAGGTAAGTAGTGCAGAGGGAGGAGTCATCTGAGGTGTTGACTTGGGAGGGGTGGGGGGCAAGCAACCAGGATGTAAAGTGAATAAACAAATGAATGGAAAAGAGAAAAAAAACGGAACAACAATGATTGATAACAATAAAGAAATAGATTTTTTGAATAAAATAATTAAAATACCAGGACAGTTTCTACTTAGATTATGTTTTGTTCTTTAGTGTTTTCTAGCTTTCTATGCTCAAGATCTCTATAAAATTTAGAGTGCTTGGTATAAACTTAAAATGGTGGGCCCTAAAATACACTAATAGGAGAATATAATTGTATTTACTAAGTTACAATGTATAAAATCTACGGAAAATGGATTCAAACCCAGTTTCCTCTTAAAATATATAGTAAGTAGGAAAAAAGTGATGCTTTTGCAAAATGATCTAAATGCTTCTTTTTCTTTTTATCTTATACTTTTGAGACATGGATTCTTACAACTTAACGAAAATCAGTTTGTTTCTGAAAAGAAGAAAGGGAAGAATGCAGAGATGATTCTTAAAATGAATTTAGTTATTATTAAATATGGGTTTAGTAGAGTTTTTGAGAAAAATGACCAAATTCCCAAAATGATTTCTGATTTTCCCAGATGTCTGAATCTATGCTATTAAAATCTGTGGGAGATAGAAACTGGTCACATGGGGCAGGAACCTCTTGTAACAATCCTGAGAATGTTTTTTACTGGATGCTAGCCATGCCTGAAGACAGTTCTATTTACCATTTTACTGTTATTTCCTTTCCTAAAAAACACCTCTGCTAGAGTTGTGGATGGCAGCTGGACATCCTGACTGAGCAGCTCATCCTCAGATCTGTGTCTCACCACCACTTCTGCTATAGGTCTACTAAAATGTCCCATTTGCTACTCCATGTAGCCTAGATCTCTTCCTCTTGTCTCTGTTTCCCCTTCTATCTCTGTGCCTTTTTCTCTGTCTCTGTCTCTGTCTCTGTCTCTGTCTCTGTCTCTGTCTGTCTCTGTCTGTCTCTGTCTCTCTGTCTCTGTCTCTGTCTCTCTGTCTCTCTGTCTCTCTCTCTCTCTCTCTCTCTCTCTCTCTCTCTCTCTCTCTGTGTTGTGATGGTCCACAGTCTTTATTCTTTCAAGTTGCAAAGCAAGGACATGAAAGCCACTGGCTTGGGTAGATTTGGTGGCCATCCGGTTATCTGGAATACCCTTGGTTAAGCTGCCTAACATCTGAGAAAGGCTCCATTTCTCTCAAAAATACTTCAGGATTCCCATATCAACAACATATCTGTAAATCAGCTCATTTAACAGCATGGAAGACATTTGATATTATATGGCAGCAACTGTTTTAAAGGTTTATATATTGAGAATAACCCACCAGAGAGGAAAAGGAGGTCCTCCACTATTTCCATAGTATAGTGCAAATTTTATCACTTGATTGATATTTTACTGCTCTGATTTCATTATTTTAAATGCCAATATTTTGTTTGAATTTTATGTTTATTACAAGCTTGTCTGTTTAATCTGAAAAGACAAACAAAGAGAAAACATGTATTTGATACCCTTTGAGAATACTTAGGATAACATCATTCCATACATAGACCCTTAGAGAAGTGAAATCCACTTGCAGAGAGAGGTTGATATTTGTGAAACTTCCTCCTCTCTCCTTTTATTCTTTTTCTCTCTTTTTTTTTCATAAAAATCTGACTATAGTTTACTAATCACCAAATCTTCTGAGTCCTTCTCTTCCTCTCACATCTAGATCCAACGCCTTCTGTCTCTCGTTAAAAAAACAAAGAAACATCTAAAAATAATCATAAAATAATAAAGAAAGATAAAACAAGAACTAATAAATCAACTAAGATAAACTGTTCTTGTAATTTTTTTGTATTTTGTTTTTTGTTTTTTTGAGACGGGGTTTCTCTGTATAGTCCTGGTTGTCCTGGAACTCACTTTGTAGAACAGGCTGGCCTCGAACTCAGAAATCCGCCTGCCTCTGCCTCCCCAGTGCTGGGATTAAAGGCATGTACCACCATGCCTGGCTGTTCTTGTAATTTTTTGGATCGCTGTATATGAGAGAGCATGTCCATCTCTGAGTCTGTGTTTCTAGTGTCTTTTCTTTGATTATTTTTGTTTGTTTTGATAACCACATTTTAAAAGAGGGCTTTAATTAATTTTTTGAGACTTTCACACATGAAATTCTCTCGTCTTTGTCTCACTTTTCAAATCCATGACCACATCTTCCTTATTGTTACATATGTGTACACAGAGATAAGTGCAGCTATCACCTCTTGACATATACATTTGAGGAGTTGCTATAGATTGAAACTACCACTGAGATCCACAACTGGTCAAAATATACAGAATAAGTGACCAGGTGGTTCCCCCCCCCAAAAAAAATTGATACATATACAATGCAAACCCTACTCCTCAGTCTCAGGGAAAATCATGGAAGATGGATGAAAAGATTCTAAGGATCAGAGGACCAAGGGTACCTTCTACTAGGTAAAGCCTTCTAAACCGGATAGCTGTCCCTATAAAATCTCAGCATTGTGGTTGTCAATATATTACCAGTTTGTCTAGGCATCACCAGTTGACATAACAACCCAGATGTGGTGGAATGAGTTTCTAAGAGAGGAGAATTTACCAGATGAGCTCCTTGGTAACTCTCTATTTCAAAGTCATCAACTCCAATTACATGTCCATATGAAAAACACTAAATGGTATCAGTAGGTTGTACATGTATATGTATGCTTGTGTAACAACAGTTATTAAAGAAGAGGCCATAGATTTTAGAGGGAGTTGGAAGACATGGGAGGAATTGGACAGGGAGAGAGGACTGGAAACAATGTAAATACATTATTCATGTATGAAATTCCCAAGACATAAATATTTAAGTAAAAAGGAAAATCTTAAAAGCAACTAAAGTAATACTAAACTTAAAAATAGTGCAGTGAAATTAATGTGAAATGGTTATTTTTCACTGGCTCTGAGTTCTATCACCATATCTCAGCTGGTAGGAAAAAAAAACTCCCATAACCTCTCCTTTTACCTGAGTTCTTTGTGCCCCACTCACATAATAAATGAATAAATGAAGAGATAGATAGATTAGATAGATAGATGATAGATAGATAGATAGATAGATAGATAGATAGATAGATAGATAGATAGATTGATTGATTGATAGATAAAGACAAAATAGAACTAAGGACATTGGTAACTGTTACTATTTCTAGGACAGACACTAAAATAAATACAGAGCAATTTGGGGGGTGTCTTACCTTGCATGTTATTATGTTAAGTAGAGAAATTGATGCTGCTTCCCAACACAGCCTGGCAGCATGTTCGTAGAAAAAAGACAGTCTCTTGGTGCAAACTAGCTGGGATGTGACCGACAACTCTGATTTGTTCTAGAATCACAATCATAAAAAGACAGCTTTGATGAAAACAATATGAAGCTGTCATATAAACTTTAAGATTAAATTTGGTTAATTCAATAACTTGTGGTTTGAGTATGAATAAGTACAGATGTACAAAGGTGGAAGTCAGCCCTCTCCTCCTGTCCTACTTCTCTTATTGCTTCTGTCACTGCATTGCTATGTATGTGAGATTTGTCAGATTCTCCCATCATTACCTTCCATGTCCTTAACAAGTGTTAAGACTGCTGTTACAGAGGTAAGGCAGCACATCTGGATCCCGTACATGGGTTGGAAGGCTCCACTGCAGGGTTGTATGGAAAATACACTTACGTGCTGAGCCATCTCTCTGGTCTTATAATATAAACTTGATGCTCACAGTCAAGCAATCCTTGGATGGATCACTGGGCCCCCAATGGAGGAGCTAGAGAAAGTATCCAAGGAGCTAAAGAGATCTGCAACCCTATAGGTGGAACAACATTATGAACTAACCAGTACCCCCGAGCTCTTGACTCTAGCTGCATATGTATCAAAAGATGGCTTAGTTGGCCATCACTGGAAAGAGAGGCCCATTGGACTTGCACACTTTATATGCCCCAGTACAGGGGAACACCAGGGCCAAAAAGTGGGAGTGGGTGGGTAGGGGAGTGGGGGGAGCGTATGGGGGACTTTTGGGATAGCATTGGAAATGTAAATGAGGAAAATACCTAATTAAAAAGAAACTTGAAAAGGTGTTGCAAAGTACTTAAAAATTATCTGGTGCCTGGGTTCCTTCCTTCCATAAACTAGTCATGTTTCCGCATGAAAGACACTCACACAGCTTTGATATTTTAGTGTGTCTTAAGCAACACAATAGCTAGGCAACTGCCTAGCCTCATGCTCTTAGAATCTACTTTTCCATTGATAACTCAAGTTATTACTTACTATGCTTCATCTGGGCTGCTCTTAGTTCCAACCAGGCACCCTCTGGGCCATGTTCTCTTGGCGCAGAGGTCATGGCGACTCTTCTAGATTTTCTATTCCATGGTTGCTCTGTCTCTCTCTTCTTCTTTGTGGTTTCTCCCCTGAGAAACCTAAACCCCACCTATGTCTCTTCTCTCAAGCTATTGGCTGCTGGCATCTTTATTTACCAATAAGAATGAACAGGAGCAGTAAGAAGAAGTTTCAGACAGTGGTTTCTCCAATTTTAACAAGGATCAGAGTCAAATGTGATGGATTTGCTTCTCACACATGTCCATCATGGGCTAGTTGGGGGCTCGACATATTTCCTTAGTAACCTGGGTTGATGGAAGCTGTACCATTCGAAATGGCATTGCAGATAAACTTTCTTATAAAAATGATATATCTGTGATGTGTAAAATGATATTCTGCTACACATAAATATAATGAGCTAGAAAAACAGATGAAAACCAACAGAGTATCAAGGAGGTTAATTCCTGGCTGAGGTTTGACGTATGTAACTTATTTTTTTGGCTAGTATGTTTCACTTGATATATCTGCTTTCCTTATATTAAGGAGTTTTCTCATTAGTCTGTGCACCCTACTGTCTCTTGTGCTAATGAACCAGAACACTTGCTTTGCAGTTGATTCTGAAAATGAACAGTTACCTACATGCCTTTCATGGTGGTATCTTTTGGCCATTTTTTTTCCTCCAGGGAGTCTTGCTTGACTAAGTGCTGGCTGGCATTTGTGAACTTCCCCAGGCTCTTGTCTTCAGGCAAGAAGATGATTATCCCTTTTGACAAATGTGATGTCTGAACTTAGCACCCAACAGACACCAGCACTCACAATGACAGGGCGATTTGAATATGTGTAGGTGTTCCTGTGGGTTGAGAGCACTTTATTACCACCGCCAAAATATTAACTTACATAGATGTGATGCAGAGGCCTAAAGCTAGAAGACAAGGCTAAAAAAATGGAAGCTTCTTCTACTCCTAACAAATCAGATGTAATGAGGAAAAATTGAGAAACTCAAAATGGAAATTGCTTCCCCTGCAGTGAGCTAAGAAATGGAAAGTTAGCTTCCTCCTTTATTTCTTTCTCAAACTTAATTTTATAGCAGGTTTGCTCAGCATCAACAGAACTGTTTTCTACTTAAGATAATAGTGTCCACCAAGATCATTACAAAAATTCAAAGTACTTTTCTTTTAAATCATAGTACAAAGAGACACTTGGAAACAATCTAACATTTTTATTATGTTTGTGGCCTTTCATGATTCATTGTATCATAGAGGAGTCTTGAGACATTTGAAAAGGATCCCCCTTTCTCTGCTATGAGGATGACTGTTGAGTGTGGTGTGCTAAGGGTTAAGTTCCATTTCTGTATTACTGTCTGATCATGTTCTTGGGTGAAGGCTTCACTATCAGATTGTCCTCCCTTCCAGGTAGTAAGATGTCCATACTTTACATATTTTTACTGTATGTTTTAAAGTTCAATCTGTTTCCAAAATGACTGATAGCTATTCTGTCTTTCAATAATCTGGGGTGATTCCTTGTGCTGATTAACTTCAGCCTGGGTAAGCTCATATTTCCGGTTATATTACTGTGACAAAGAAGATAAATTTATACTCAAAGAAAGGAGATAGGTGAATATCCACTCAAATTATGCCACTTCCATACATATTTTAGTTGATCATTGCTGTCATCAAATGCCAGAAATAAGTTACACATGAAGAAAGGGGTTCATTTAACTCATAATTTAGGACTCAGATCGTTTGATTGGAACATAAAGCCAAGGAGAGATCCAGAGATCAAGGGTTTTGTAACAATTCAGCAAGAACTTATTCCAAGAGACCAGAGTTTCCTACAGAATAGAGGACCCCCAGCAACTGAAACACTTCCCTTTGGCTCTACCTCCTAAATGTCCAATCATATCAATCTGAGGACCATGCATAAATATTTGATGATGAAACAACATTGACATAATAGCATATGGGAAGGTAAGGCTTCTGATGTTGGATGAGAAGACAGAACAGGAGGTGTTGCTTAGTCCATGAATACCCATCTACTCTTCTTGGAGAGTATATTGTATATTGAAGAAATCAACCTGAATCATTTCTCATTATAACCCATTTTCACAATTAAAGGTGGGTACTCATACTTCCCGGGATATTGTTCTGAGATGAGGATAGCCAGGGCCTCTGTGTCCTATATGGTTTTAAGTGTAAGATATGAAGACATCTTTCTCATTGTGAGAAAAAGCCACTATGAGATATTGCAGCATTTTATATCTTCTGATATAAGGGTCCCAGTATTAGGAAGATTGAGAACCACTGCCCTAAAATATTATTTTAATGCTTACACTCAAAAACTCTTGACATGTTCAGCTTTATTGCTTTAGTAAGTTAACCATGTTGATTACCCTAAACACACTCAACTATTTCTTCCTAGGAAATTGGAGGAGGTGGTAATTTAAAGGAGAAGTTTGAATGAACATGAATCAGATGGTGCTGAAGCTGACACTGTTTAAGAATAGAGAGAAGCACTTTGCTTTCTTAATAGAGCTATGAGCTTCAGGGACTCTTGCATTTAAACTAGCTAGCAGGGGACATATTACAGTTTTGTATATTCTCATTCTTGTACTTGTGAGCTTTAAACTTCTCTCCTGCTTGGGCAGTAAAACTTTTATTCTAACTTGTTATTGAATATTTTCATTCTTGCCTCCTCCTTGGAGCTCAGTGTGCTAAAGTGATAATTTTGGGTCCATTTCAGAAATATGGATCATCACAGTTGAATGTACTTTGGGAGACCCTTCTGCATTAAGTAGAGGGGAGAAGAAGAATATAATAGGCAGTCATTTCTTTATATATGATCATGGTTCCAGCCTTCACAGCCCTGTGTTAGACGCAGAGAAACCATATAAGGTAAGCACTTTATAGCCAGAATGACAGGGTCTTATCTGAGACTCACCAGGGAGGAATACCCTTAGAAGCAGATCATTCATATATATATTAGACTATCTTATACAATCTGAAACCTTTAGTCACTGGCTGGCTCTTTTAGTATAAATCAAAATATAAGTACAAACAGGGGTAACTGACTTCAAGCCATGTAAAAATGCTGTTTATTTTTATAAAAATTGTTCCTAATGATTTGAATCTGAAACATCCCTCGGTGGCTTCTGTTTTGAATGCTTGTTCTTCAGTCCATGGAGCTTATCCTCTTCTCTGAGAAGAGAGGGGGTAGGGATGAGGAAGAGAGAGGAGGGGAGGGAAGAAAAGGTCTGAGAGGAGAGAAGGGAGGGGAATCTGAGATCTGGATGTAAAATGAATAGATAAATTAATTAATGGGGTGGTAAACTGGTAGAATTAGATCACCAGAGCAGAACTTCGGGGGTTATGTTGGGTTCCTGGTCCCTATCTCTGTCTCTGCTTCCTGGTCTACTGTGAGATGAACAGGTTCTGCTAAAAGTGCCAACTGTCATCATCAAGCAGTTCTGCCATAATGGACTGAATCCTCTAAAACTGTGAGCCAACTAAGCATTACCTTTCTTAAGTGACTCCTGTTAGGCATTCTGTCACAGAACTCCACACAGTCACAAACTGAGTATAGATCAAAGCATAGTAAATTATAATTACTGCTTACACTTGGATATCAACAAACTGCTGTGCTAAATACAACTCAAAGAAACTTGGGTCTTAGTTTTGATTTTGCTTCTAATTTATTGTAGCTAATTGTAATGTTAGTTGACTTTGTCTCCTTTTCATCAGTAAAATGATATAAGAATGAGATAGAAGGCATTTTTAGGTAGAGAAAATTAAAATATGTAACTCAAAATTTTATAATACTATGATTCTTTTTAAAATTTATTTCTACTTTAATTTTTATGCATGTATAGTATGTGGGAGTGTGTGCTGCATATGTGCAGGTGCCCACAGAGGCCAGAAGAGAACATGGATCTAGAGTTGCAAGTGGCTGTGAGCTGCATGATGTGGGTACTGGTAACCAATCTTGGGTCTTCTGGAAGAGCAACAACTGCTCTTATTCCCTGGGACATCACTCCAGCTACAATTGCCAGGATTCTTAAAACAATATAAAAGTAGACTTAAGTCTTTCCTGATTCCATCCTATAAATAGTTTTGGGATAGATTGTAAAAGAACAACTACAAAAAGGAATCATTTCACCTTTCTTACTGTGTTACTTGGGTTTTTGTTGTTACAAAATACTTGGCACTGGATTCCTTATTTAAAAAGGTTTACTTAGCTCACAGTTTAGAAAAACAAAACTTAAGACATTATAGTTCACCTCCTGGTGAGGCCTGCTTGGCTTTACCATAACATATCAGAGGAATGCAGAAGGGATCACTTTGTGGTGTGCATAAACCTTTATCAATGTGCTCTCACAGAAGTATCTAGGCTTCTGGGAAAATAACACTAGACCTGCCTGAGGGACCTACATTCTATGTCCCAACCCCCTCCTATGTTTACATGTTCTACTACATTTTTGTGTGCAGTACATTGGTGACTGAGCTCACAGTACCCAGCAGCTTATGGAACAATCCACATTTAAACCATGCAGGATTAGTAAGATCAAGTATATAGAAATTAATTTAAAGTTTTATGTTTTCTTTTCAACATTCTTTCAATGTTCAAATACTGACATAAAGGAACAAAAGTTTTTTCTGGTTTCTCAATATAAAATCTCAAAATGAATAATAAAATGACCAAGTGAAAACACATGTTCTAAACAAGGCCCAAATGTAATTTTATTGCAAGAATGAGAAAAGTCACTGCTTCCTATGAGAGTTGATAGAGATGATTGGACTAGTCTGGAAGAAAAAAAAAATCCATTTTTTAAAATGAGTCTGAGAACCAAAGGAAATAAATGCATGCGGTCATTCTTAAAAGGCAAAGTATGTAGTGGTTGCCTGTTTACTTAGTGTTTAAAAAGACCTGATTCATCCCAACATAGAAAAAGGAAAGGACAAAAGAAAAGTCAGAATGATTCCTAATGCCATGAAAGTAGGGCCAAAGGCAATGGAAGACACACAGTCTGTGCAACAGGTATGCACTTCCTATGTGCCAGTCAGGGTCCTGAGATAGCTCATCTAGTCCAGTGAAGAACAGGAGGAGGGAGTCATCATTTCTCAGGCCTTGCCACTTAACTTGTTTACAGGCCTGAGGACTCACAAGAGGACTTGCAGCCAACCATGGCCAGAGGGCAGGGCCAAAGGATAATATCAGGCAGTAAGTATCTTTTCTATCTGAATAATTAACACAGCAAAGGCAAAGAAAGCAGATTAGAGAATACATTGAAAATGAAAACAATGTCTAAAAAACTCAAGAATATACAAAATCAGTGTAACATTCCTTAAGCATGAGTCCATAGATATGCCAAGTGGACAGGAGTAGGGAATAAGACCAGGAAGCCTCAAACATACAGAAAGAGCTACAGGAAAATAAGGAATAATGAGAGTAAGAGAATAGTCTTCCCCAAGGAAGAGTGTACCACACAGTTATTCAATACCATATGTTTAGCCATGAAAATATGCATATAAGAAACATTATAAAGATTGAGTGGGTATATATATATATATATATATGCATGAAATAACAATTAATGAAAAAAGGAGGCCATGAATTTGAGAGAGAAAGAAAGAATATATATATATATATATATATATATATATATATATATATATATATATATGAGGGCTTGGAGAGAAGAAAGGAAAGAGTAAAATGATGTAATTATAACCTCAAAAAATTAAAATCAATATAATGATTTAGAAAATGGGTATCCTCTACAACAAGGGAAAATATATGAAATTGGAACAGAAAGAGCATGGGCCATGACCTCAGCATGATCTCCAGTGGCAATATAGACTCTGGACATTAACACGCATGGCCACAGACATCAATACAGTCCTTGGCTCCAGTAGAACCATGGACCCCAACATGGCCCTCAGAGACATCTTGGACCAGGAACATCAACAATGAGCTCTGGCAACAGAGCAGATCAAGCTCATCAACTTGGCCTCAGGTGAAATCCAAACCAATGACACTAACTTGGATCTCTGCTGCAGCACAAACTATGGATGTCAACCTGGCCTCCAGCAGCAGCCCAGATAACTAAGATCCACTTGGCCTACATGGTCTTTAGAGACAGCATGGACCCAAGAGGTCTTCCAAGGAGATCCAGACCTGAATAAGATTGATTCTTAATCTCGGATATCCTGCCATTTCTCAGAGCTAGGAAGATTCTGTACCTGGGGTTGTATCTGTATCTGGGGTTTTATCTGTTTGTTGGGGTTTGGGGTGGGGCTGAACTTATGCAAGCTCCAGGCTGCTCTACACCATCCTAGCTGCTCTACCCAGCACCAAAATGCCCTCTGGTCCACCACAGCCTTCTCAAATCTGTCAACACTGTTAAGTCTCTAATCCCACCTCGCTCCACCTCACAGGCATCAACCGATTGCTCCACTCCTCCATCTCTCCCATCTCTATCCACTGCACAGGCATTGATCAATTACTCTGCTCCTCCATCTCTCCAATCTCTCTATTGCATACTTGTTCATCATAGTGACACTGGAGATTGTAGTGTGGCATACAGTATACCCTTTTGCTCAAACAGCTTTACATGCGAACATTTAGACTCACAATTGAAAAAGAGGGCCATGAAGGCTTCTGTAACACCCCTTCCCAAATAATAGCCAAGACATAAAAGCACTGAAGAGAACTCTTAAAAATTGTGATAAAGATGGTAAGTGTAGCTTTCCACAATTGATGGTTTCTGGCAGGGGTACAGGTAGGGAAGTGTCTAGTTTTCTTTAAGGGTCTGGCCACTGAGGATTTAATCATGTTTCAGTAAGTATATGTGCAATGGGCAATATAAGTTGGTCCTGAGGTTGCTTTTGTTTGTTTGTTTGTTTGTTTTGTGGTGGTGGTTGTTTCAGGTTTTAATTTCTTTCTTTTTGGGAGGAAGGGTCAGTAGGTCACGAGAGCAAGGAAACCTAGGATGACTGGGAAGTGAGTGTTATTGGAGTCTATTATATAAAATTCCCAAATAACCAATAAAAATATTTAGTTGGAGAAAAAGCACCTGGTTTTAGTCATTTGGAAGCTGTTTCTACAGAAAATGAATTAATGATGTGAAGGTCAGCTTGACAATGTCTCAAAAGTTCACACTGCTCTAATGAGATCAGTTTTCTTCCCAGAACACCAGGCTTCCACATATTTATTCCAATACCAAAGTTAGCAAGCCTGATACATGAAGTTGATGTTCTTTTTTGTCTTTTAAGCTGGTCAAGTCAGCTTAATCTTTGGGACCACTTTGTTATATTTTAGAAAAGAGGTTTTTATCCTGTTTTATTTCTGTGCTTATTCTATTTCCAGGTTGCATTTACTGAAATGTTAGGGGAATTTACTGATGCAAAAAAACCTTGAAATTCTAATAATATCAAAGCCCCCAAACTTGTCAAACAATATAAAACCACTTTTCTCATCCTGTTTTAGTCCCAATGTGTGAAAGAGTTTTGAGGTTGTCATCTTGTCCTCTCACAGAGAGATACTGGATCCATCAGGATACTGTCCAAATACTGAGCCCCAATCAGGTTAAAATATGCTTCCCTCATTCCACAAAAATGTACATTCAGTACAACATCAGTGTTTTATGGTTGAAAAGCTGCAAGATAAAGAGTCTCTCAGAAGATCAGAACAAAGGCAAGCCCCACAGTCAAAACTGGGCAAAAACAAGGTCAGTAAAATTGTCAATTGTCTAGTGCCCATGGCCATAACAAAATATCAAACTCAGTCAAGTCCTGGCAGGATTAAAATAGATCCTCATACAGAAGGTCCACCTTACCTCAGTATATATGTAATGTAGAAAATGTATAGCTTTCAACAATAACAACAACAACAAAGTATAAAAAATGCCCAAAGCAATAAAAGTAGAGTTTGAAAAAATAAATCATCAGAAAATAACTTGGATATGGTACATATGGGAAATTACCAGAAAGGGGATTTTATAAAAGAATGCTTATATGTTAAGGACCATAATGGAAGAAGATGGACAACTTATAAAACTAAATTTGTAATGACCTTAGAGAGTTGTGAAATTTAAGAACCACTTAAAGGCTAAGTCTGGATTTGAAAACTCTATAGCAGAAGAATACTTTTAATAAGCGAATCAGAAGGATCAGAACAGGATAGTGATATGGAGAATGTGTCCATAGGGAGCTTCAAAATCAGTGATTCTCAACTTTTCTGATGCTGAGATCCTCATGTTGTGGTAAGCCCCAACCATAAGATTATCTCATTGCTACTTCATGACTATGATTTTGCTAGTTACAAATTGTAATGTAAATATCTGATTTACAGGATATTTGTGAACCTCTGTGAAAGGCTCATTCACGCCCTTCCCCAAAGGAGTACTGAGAACCACTATTCTAATTTGAAATGGAATAAATATGATCAGATGGTTCATGGAAAATTTTTAGATAACCAAAAGCATACAACGTCATTAGAGGCTTGTGAATTTAAACGATGCAATAGCACCATACTACTAGCGGGAATGGCCATATTTCAAACCACTGACCACACCAAAGGCAAGTGGATATGTGAAATCGGGAAAACACTCATCCATTGGCAGAAATGCCGAACTAATCTAACAGCTTTGGATGACATTCTGGCAGTTTCTTGCCATGTACCTCATGTTCCTTGATGTTTACTCAAATCAATAAAACTCGTTCATCCATGCAAATACCTCCTCACAGACAGTTATAGAAGTCTCACTCATTATTGTCCAAACTTTTGAGAAAGTGAGTGGTTTCAGTTCAGAAGGTGAATGGCTAAATAAACTATGTTATGTCCAGAATATTGGCCCTGAAGCTTGCCGGCCATGGAAGAATACAGAGGAACCATAGATGAATACTACTAAATGAAAGAAAACAATCTGACGGGGCAATCTATTTTCTATACTATATGATTCCACCTATATGCTAGTCTAGAAAAGACAAAATTATAGAGACAGTGGTGGCCAGGAGTTAGGAGAAAAATAGTATAGGGGTATTTTTAAAAACTAAAAATCATCCCATATATTGTATTTGTTGGACACATGACAGTATATATGCACCTTTTATATACATCTTTGTATATATGTATATATTAATATAAATATTATATAAACAAAGTATATAATATTTGTGAAACAAAATATTATATACACATAACTTTAAATACCCGACCCTCTGTTAGAGCAGTAATGCATGCCTGTGGGTTAACCTGTTGACAGAAAGGCTTCATATATCTTCTTGATCATGATGTATTTGCCAGTTAGTTGTAATATTTAAGACAATTATAAAAAAGAGGAAAGCATTCTTCTTTGCCCAGGAAGTAGTTATGAGACATTCATAATTTATATCAAAATACTTCCTGATGCTTATAACCATTAAAGTGATGGTCTTAGAAACATTAATTTGGATGTTTATGGCTGAGGGAAAATTCTACTTTTACAACAGTAGTAGTAGTAGTAAATTAATAATATTACAACTTTTATTGCATTCAGGTTTTTTTCCCCTGCTTCTATAGGAGATGAAACTATAATACTTTAAAGATATTCTTGAAAACTAGGAAATATTATTCTGGTATACTTTAATCTGATTGATAGCCTTGGAAAGGTGAAAAAAAGTCACTTAATAGTTGACCTATAGCTGGTTGTGATTATTTTCTTTCTGGAAGCTCTTTCATTACTTAACACAGGGATGAGTTGGTTTGAAAATGCCAGGAAATATGTGAAACCAGTTGAGAGAACAAGATGTCTAGAGCAGAAAAAGAGGAGGGGATAATAAGGATTCTTTATAAAACAATGACAATATTAATTCTAAGCAATATGTCCTCAAAATATAGCCACATCCTGATCCTTACATTGTATAGATAAAGGAATTTATGCGTGTAATAAAGTATCTTGAAGCAAGGCATAGCAGTACCCTAATTCTAGGTACCAGGATGCTGTGACAGAAGGACCACAAGTTTAAGGCTGGCCTGGGCTACACAGCAAAACCCAACATCACAAAAGATTAAATAAAGCGAGAAAAAAAAAAGTGACTATAGACATTATATGATTTTAAAATATTTATAGACCTCTAATGAAATTTAAATCTTGATTTAACAAAAAATAATCTTGTTGGGATTATATTTAAGCGTATCCAGGGTGAATTATTTTTGTGTAGAAAGTGTGAAAGAAAAACTTCAATTGATATAATAAACACACACACACACACACATACGCACATGTATATGAAAACTAGTAATCTTAAGCTTATTGGGAATGTAAAAGAAAGATATTGTATCCCTGCTATGCACTTGATCAATGTTTCCACTGCAGTAAACTTTAAAAGGTATATACAACTTAAAAAAGAAATCTGCAGGATAACATCAGAAGTCTTCAGGAGCCTCCAGACTTTGGAAGTTACACAGCTGAGTCGAGGCTCCGTTTCATGCATCAGCTTTTCTGCTTGAGTTATTAGCCATTATAAAACAAAACCTACAGGAAAGAATGCAGTTCAAGACTAGATGTTGCATAAAAAGGACTCAGAAGAGGTATAGGTGGGATTAAGGCCAAAAGGCTTAGTGGCTAGTTTTCTTAGAAAAGAGAACAGAAAAAGGCACACTCCGGTAAACTGTTTGTCATTAGAGGTGTACTCTGCTCAAGGGTTTCAGGACAAGCATTTTAGGGTTCATCAGCAAAGATCAAAGTAGAATTTTCAGTGGTATCTGTGATTCAGATAAGGTGACGAGTGATTCAGATCTCACGAGGAGGAGGGTTTGGCAGTTAGAACTTCAGATGAGAAACCAGAAAAAATGCCATCGGTAGAATGAGCCTTGCAATACACCCAGGATGCAAGTGATAAAAGAACAGAGTAAAATCATAAAATGATTGGTAGATGTCTTGATGATATATTTCTGAGAAGGCCTTGTATCTCTCTATAAGTTTTAATTTTACTGAAATTGGAGAGAGGAGGAAGAGGGAAAGGAGGAAAGAGAGAGGAAGGAGGAGGAGGAGACAGAATAGGGGAAGAAGAGGGGAGAGAGGGAAGGAGAGTGAGAGAATATGAACGAGTAAGAATTTAAATGGATGATAGAATCAACAAAAACAGAAGGGTGAAAAGGGTGAGCTCCACATGTCCTGTTGTTTACTATGAGAAAAGAAGCCTATACGAGCACATCCTTCCAGGGAACTTTATCTTGATTAATTTCTGAGTTTTATTCACCTGGAACCTGAGTGTGGCTTCTGTCATGCCAATCTGAGTTTCACTTAAGCCTGAAGTCCTTTTGGACTAGAAATGGAATATTTAACCAGGCTTTGACCTACTGCTAAAGCATAAATCCCAAGCTACAAAACATTTTGAAAAGTGCAATTCACACGTGTTCTCTTGCAACATCTGATTAGTGATACGAAACTAAAATTACAAGTAAACATACCCCCAAATGCCCAAATGGCAACAAGTTACACACTGTGTTTGGAAATGCCCTACAAATAAAAGAAAATAATGTTGAAAAATAGAAAATACATTTAGCTAAATGGAGATGAATTAGATAAAGCAAAAACAAACAAACAAACAAACCAAACAAACCATAGTCTCTAAAGCTATGATTACATTTTTTAAATACCAAGTAAGACCTATGAATATAGTTATTTAAGAAGCAATTATCTAAGGTGTCATAGCAACATATTGAAATACCTATAAAATAAATGAGTATTCAAATACATCCCCATGAAACTGCACAAGCTTATTGAAATTCACTAATTTTTATATAATAAATGCCTGTCTTGTGAGTTAGTCATAACCTTATTAACAGAATGTTTCAGAGACATCACCAAAAGAGAAATTCTAGGCTTGTTTCTGTCATGAAAATAAATGCAAAAATTGCTTTGTATAATGTATAGAATAAAAATATAGTTAGTGTAGGCAGAAAAAAATGTGTACCATGATATGTTGTATTCAGTCCAGAATATCACCCCAAGTTTAAATAAGTGCCAGTTTCCTTTCTTCCCCATTTCCTTGATCCCATGCCTCCTCATTCTTAATTTAGACCTTAGTTTAGTGGAATACATCCTTCAGGCATTTTCTCAGAAATAGCTCCTAGAGATACGTGTTTTGTTGGTTATACATATCTGAAAATATCTTCTCTCATGAATGACAGCATTACCTGGTAGTCTTCCATACCTGACCCTCTGTCTAAGGTACTGAACTGTGAAGAGGTAAGAAATCTTATCCTCCTTGAAATAATCATGGGATAATAATCAGCTGTGAGTGGAAGCCACCTGTTTTGGGCTTTTAGTCCTAACATTTAAGTCATTGCAACCTTCTAATTTCCTTTAATCCACTAAGACAGATCAGTTGAATGTCACTAAGATGATGGAGGCTTGTAACTAAAGAGCTAACTCCTGAGTCGTTGGTCAGAGGGGTTTTGCCCTAGAAAGATTCTTGCTTACATGATTGAGAAGTAAGCTTATATATTTAAACTTTGAGATAGCGTTGGGTAGCTTGTTACTACAGAGTAACTTAGCATGTCCTGGATAATTAAGCGAGGGTTGCAGTTTTGTTTGGAAATAATATTTTCTTGATAATTTTGAAGCATTTCTTTATTGTTCTCTAACCTTCTGACACCGAGTTGAGTTCAAAAATCACATTCTGATTCTTTTGCATAACACCTTTTAACAACTAAAAAGAATAATTTGTTTTTTATTGTCCATGCATGTGCCCACAGAGGCCAGAAGAAGGCAGTGAAATTACAGATGTTTATAACCCCCCTAATATGAGTCCTGGGAATTGAACTCATATCCTCTGGAGTTACAGTATGATCTTTTAATGGTTTAGACATCTCTCTAGCCCCTGAGAACAACTTTCATTTTCTTTCAAAATTAGGCTCTTCTTTTGATAATTTGTTCATAGTATGGTGAAATAAAAATATGACCTGTTGAGTATTTTTTTCATTCAATTTGAGAGTATTCTTACAGGCTTTTAACCCAAAAATAACTTTCAATTCTAGTGAATTTTATAGTATTTGCAAAACATCATTTTATTTTCATTTTGGAACTTTGTTTAGATTGCTACTGTATCATCTGGATTAGTTATCTGATTTTATCTGTATTGCCCAAATTTATATTTAAACTTCATATTCCAAAATACTTAAGTTTTCATATTCCAAATAGTTAAGTTTTAAACACTTTGGTTTCTAATCAAATATAAGTGGTAACCTAGTCAAAAAAGGTATTGAATATGGTTAGAAATTTCTTATGCATGATGAGCCTTAATTAGTGTCTGGCTTATATGCATTTATCTTTTTTTTTTCAGGAATTCATAGAAACCATACCATGAGGAAGTGTGTGTGTGTGTGTGTGTGTGTGTGTGTGTGTGTGTGCGCGCGCGCGCATGTTTTGAGGCTATCTATACTGAAGTATGGGACACCTTTGGTCATATTAGGATTACTTAATCCTTTTGTAATAAGCTATTACCATGTATTAAATATTATCAAGCACAGCATCTTTATGATTAAACTTATCACCTTTCTTGTATCCAGTAGGAGAGGAATTTGTGGTAGGGAGTGTACTGGCTGGTTTTGTGTGTCAACTTGACACAGGCTGGAGTTATCACAGAGAAAGGAGCTTCAGTTGGGGAAGTGCCTCCATGAGATCCAGTTGTGGAACATTTTCTAAATTAGTGATCAAGTTGGGAGGTTCCCTTGTGGGTGACCATCTCTGGGCTGGGAGTCTTGGGTTCTACAAGAAAGCAAGCTAAGCAAGCCAGGGGAAGCAAGCCAGTAAGGAACATCTCTTCATGGCTCTGCATCAGCTCTTGCTTCCTGACCTGCTTGAGTTCCAGTCCTGACTTCCTCGATGATGAACAGCAGTATGGAAGTTTAAGCTGAATAAACCCTTTCCTCCCCAACTTGCTTCCTGGTCATGATGTTTATGCAGGAATAGAAACCCTGACTAAGACAGGGAGAGAAGCAAATACTAGGAGCAAATAAAGCAAAAAAACTCAGTGAAGTAGTAAGAACTATCTGCTATCAGCTGCCTTGAGGTCTCACTAACTTATGTTGGAAGTTTATAGTCTCATCACTGACAAGGAAAGAAGAACTAAATACTTTAAACAGTGCATCAAATGCAACGTTAATTAATGTAACGGTTGTTGCTGCCAATGATTTACGATGACCTCATTTATTAACGTGAGAGATATCATTCATTAAAGTACAGTTTGGGCTCTAATTCAACTCCTTTTTCAAAAGTATTTATTTTTATATGAATACCCATATCCTTGGTTTTATGTAATTTGCTTTGAATTTAGAGTTAAACATTCATGTCTGAAAATAGGCAAGAATTTAATTAGAAACGGTAAGTCCATAGAACTGGCAATTCAACAAGACCAACCTAAGACAAATATGGTAGCTATTTGTGGCCATTGAAGCCAGAAGTTGTGACTTTTGTGTTCATGAAGTGAAGGTGTCTGGGATATAAAACAGCTTTTTCCATCACTTGGTAAGTGGTGTTGTCTTAGTGTGCTATGATTTTGCCAAATGAAACAGAAACATTTTCTTTTTGTTTCTTTTTGAGATTTTATTTTAATTATAAAATATCTCACTTTCCTTGCCTCCCACCAAGCCCTCCCATATTCCCTTCCACAGTCTCCTTCAAATTCATGCCCTTTTAAAATCAATTGTTATTAATGCATATATACATATACACCATATATGTATACACATATATACAATATGTGTATATATATGTATATATATATGCATATATATGTATATATATATATATATATATATATATATATATATATATACATATATATGAGTTTACTGTGATGTCACTAATGTGACAAAACTTTATGTTAATGGGAAGAACTCAAGTGTGCAGTGTGTTAGGAAGTCCTTGGTGAGCCTCTCTTACTTGACTAAGACTCTAGGCTACAGCCATGAAAAAAATCTTTCCCTTTGAAAAAAAAAATCACAGATTAGACAAATTCTCTCCCAACATCAATACAAAGTTTCATTTATGATTTAAGCTGGTCTACTTGTAAGAGATAGGAAGTAAATTAGTGAAAACAAAGTAGTCTGTTTATTTCATCTTTGAGAATATTGGAAGGTGTTTTGTTTTGATATGCTTACCACTTTATAAGATGTTTCTTTTTGTAAACTGAAATTATCTTTCAGTTCCTAAATTAAAAAGGAAACCTGTAATTGTGTGTCACTGTTTTGAATTATTGAGGATATAGATGGAAAGAGAGGTCATTGCAAAGGATGAGCCATGTTATGAGTGTGACCATGAACACTGATGATACATAAACTCTTCTGTGACCCTTCCAAACATGATGATTACACATGGCTGTGCTGGATGGTTTGAAACTTAGATTTTGGGACAATCCAGGGAATAAAACTGTGTGAGCAGAGGCAATAAAAACAGTGTTATTAATATTTTCATTTCCATTAATATGTTCTTATACATTAATTTTCTTTTTCCTACAATTTGCCAATAATCTAGTTAGCAAAATCACAAGAATTATTTCATGCATGTTATGAAACTGAGATTACTTATATAAAATTCAGTAAAACATAAGAAAAAACAGTAAAAAAATTAAACCAGAGTTTTTCGTGTGTGAAAAACAAATACAACAGATATTTTGAGGTTTCTAGAAAATTTTGCAACAAAGAGAGGTGTGTGTTAAAATAGCACATTATGACAGGTTCACCAATGTCCAGCTGCAGAAAGCACACCAACATGATGGCATGGCAGACAAGACAACCTTGGAAAATTAAGAATCACATACAAAAATATACTTTTTGCTTAATAATAAATGATTGTGATGGGAATAATTCTGAAAGCTGAGAAACACAGCATTTAGAGAGAATATAAATCACTTTGGGACTCTCATGTTTGCATTCTTTACTGATAGTTGAAGTGAATATTCAAAGATATATTCTAAGCACATATTGTGTTATGGATCTTGATTAGAAACCTAAGTGCCAGGAGCTTTCTGGCCCGGGCCAGGGTAGTAGTGGAGTCACAGAGTAGGACACTGGTGATGGCTTTAAAGTGTGAGGGTCTCAGGCTTACTTGATAACTTCTAAAAAGTCCTAAAAACTTTCTTGCTCTTTCTGAGGGTAAAGGACTGCTGGCTTAGGTGATTAATACCTGTAGCCTAACATCTGAGGATTAAGTAATGCAGCCTTTGTTCTATCTCAGCAGGAACTGAGGAACTTTCAGCCTGTTATTCAGGAGACACAGGAAGAAAAGACACTTAGAGAAGTGATTATAGAGTTTATTACTAAATTATAAAAAGTTTCCTATGAAAGCTATCTAAGGGGAAAAGCAGAAAGATTCTAAGTAGGGGGGAAAGGGAAAAGTGGGAAAAGATTCCAGTATAAGTGGGGAAAGGCAAAAAGTCTCCTCTGTAGATCTTGCTCCTCTCTTTGTCCTCACTACTTTATACATCTTTCAGAATACATTATCACATGTTACAAAGTTCATCACAAGTTCACACAAAAAATCAAATCATAAATTGAAATAGAAGTTTACAACAGCAAATGTTTACATGCATATCCATTAGGAGTAATTATCTAGCTCAACATCCATCACCTCTCTCAGCTCCACAGGTTCACTGAAAGTTTAAAACCATAACTAAGTTATTAGTGAAGTTTTGTATAGATAAACACAGTCGATATTTTATCTTATGTCCTAACACCTATAATAAATCATTAGTTCCTTTTTAATGACCCCTGGTTAACTCTTTTACAACTTGGAATGTGCACTGTGTAAGAGAAGGTCTGGTTACCATCTAAGAGCAAATAACTGGTGACACTTGGGAGACTGACAGAGTTCTCATTACAGCTTTGACAATCAGAAAAGCACCTAATAGCAGTGCCATTATAAAAGAGCTTAATAATCACAGATGTAATTTTAGGAATTCTTGTAGGTTCATCATTAAGACGTAATTAATCTATCTGTCTATATAGCATCACTACAAGATAGTACATCTTCATGGATCTGTAGAGATCTGCTCCAAAGAGGTGTGTTACTACTTAGTGATTGTTACATATGTTTAACAATAACAGAAAAAGCATATTAATAGCAGGAATCTTTTCTAAAATGAGTCCCTCACAGCCTTGATTAATGAGGGCTCACCTGTCACAGATTATATAATAATCTGAGGCAGGCAACTTCAGGATGATCACGTGCTAGTTATTAGCTTGTCCCATTATGGCTCCTGACACCAAAGGAAGCCTGGTTATCCAGCAATAGTACTTGTGAGTTAGAAACAGTTTCCAGAAGTAAATATAAGTACAAGCACATCATAAGATGCAACACAGGCCCCAGGTCAGATAGGCTGTTTTATTAGATATTTTCTTTATTTACATCTCAAATGATATCCCCTTTCCTAGTTTCCCCTCCAAAAATCACCTATTCCCTCTCACCTCCCCCTGCTCACCAACCTACCCTGTCCTGCTTCCTGGCCCTGACATTCTCCTATACTGGGGCATAGAACCTTCACAAAACCAAGGGCCTCTCCTCCCATTGATGATCAACTAGGCCATCATCTGCTACATATGCAACCAGAGCCATGAATTCTGTACTAAACCCATCTGTCCTGGGCTTTTCTTGGTTGGGAGACCACTAAAGACTTTTTTTTTTTAAATTTCTTTAGTGGATATGGGACTGTTTAGATCATTAATCTGATCCTGATTTAACTTTGTTACCTGGTATTTGTCTAGAAAATTGTCCATTTCATTCAGGATTTCCAGTTGTGTTGAATATAGGCTTTTGTAGTAGTATCTGATAATGTTTTGGAATTCCTCAGATTGTGTTGTTACATCTCCCTTTTCATTTCTAATTTTGTTAATTAGGATACTATCTCTCTACCCTCTGGTTAGTTTAGGTAAGGTTTTATCTATCTTGTTGATTTTCTCAAAGAACCAGCTCCTCGATTGGTTGATTCTTTGAATAGTTCTTCTTGTTTCCACTTGGTTGATTTTGCCCCTGAGTTTGATTATTTCCTGCTGTCTACTCCTCTTGGATGAATTTGCTTCCTTTTGTTCCAGAGCTTTGAGGTGTGCTGTCAAGCTGCTAGTGTATGCTCTTCCGAAGTTTTTTTTTTGGAGGCACTCAGGGCTATGAGTTTTCCTCTTAGGACTGCATTCACTGTGTCCCATAAGTTTGGGTATGTTGTGGTTTCACTTTCATTAAACTCTAAAAAGTCTTTAATTTCTTTCTTTATTTCATCCTTGACCAAGTTATCATTGAGTAGAGTGTTCTTCAGCTTCCATGCAAATGTTGGCTTTCTGTTATTTATGCTGTTATTGAAGATCAGCCTTAGTCCATTGTGATCTGATAGGATGCATGGGACAATTTCAATATTTTTGTATCTGTTGAGGCCTGTTTTGTGACCAATTATATGGTGAATTTTGGATAAAGTGCCATGATGTACTGAGAAGAAGTTATATACTTTTGTTTTAGGATAAAATGTTCTGTAGATATCTGTTAAATTCATTTGTTGTATAGATACCAGTTAAATCCATTTGTTTCATAACTTCTGTTAGTTTCACTGTGTCTCTGTTTAGTTTCTGTTTCCTGAATCTGCCCTTCCATGAGAGTGAGGTTCTGATGTCTCCCATTATTATTGTGTGCAGTGCAGTGTGTGCTTTGAGCTTTATTAAAGTTTCTTTAATGAATTTGGATGTCCTTGCATTTTGGAGCATAGATGTTCAGAATTGAGAGTTTATCTTGTTAGATTATATCTTTGATGAGTATGAAGTGTCCCTCCTTGTCTTTTTGGATTACTTTAGTTTGAAAGTCGATTTTATTCGGTATTAGATTGGCTACTCCAACTTGTTTCTTGGGGCCATTTGGTTGGAAAATTGTTTTCCAGTCTCTTACCCTGAGGTAGTGTGTGTCTTTGTCCCTGAAGTGTGTTGTTTCTGGTATGCAGCAAAATGTTGGGTCCTGTTAAAGTAGCCAGTTTATGTCTTTTCATTGGGAATTGAGTGCATTGATATTAAGAGACATTAAGGAAAAGTAATTGTTGTTTCCTTTTATTTGTATTGTTAGATTTGGGATTCTTTTCTTGTGGCTATCTTCTTTTATGTTTGTTGAAAGATTATTTTCTTGTTTTTTCTAGGGTGTAATTCTGTCCTTGTGTTGGAGTTTTCCCTTTATTATCCTTTGAAGGGCTGAAATTGTTAAAAGATATTGTGTAAATTTGGTTTTGTCATGGAATAGTTTGGTTTCTCCATCTATGGTAATTGAGAGTTTTGCTGGGTATAGTAGACTGGACTGGCATTTGCATTATCTTCGGGTCTATATGACATCTGTCCAGGAACATCTGGCTTTCATAGTTTCTGGTGAGAAATCTGGTGTAATTCTAATAGGTCTGCCTTTATATGTTACTTGACCTTTTTCCCTAATTGCTTTAATATTCTATCTTTGTTTAGTGCATTTGTTGTTCTGATTATTATGTGTCAGGAGGAATTTCTTTTCTGGTCCTGTCTATTTGGAGTTCTGTAGGCTTTTTGATGTTCATGGGCATCTGTTTCTTTATGTTAGGGAAGTTTTCTTCTATAATTTTGTTGAAGATATTTACTGGCCCTTTCAGTCTAAAATCTTCAGTCTCATCTATACCTATTATCCTTAGGTTTGGTCTTCTCATTGTGTTCTGGATTTCCTTGATGTTTTGAGTTAGGATCTTTTTGCAGTTTACCTTCCTTCTGGTCAGAGTACCACACCATTGTCTTTGTGCCTGTTGCAAAACTTAGGTGGACATTTGATTCCTCCTTCAAAGGAGGGAATATTTGGTCCATGGTCCCTGAATGCTGATGTTTCTTCATTTTGCTTGGGATGTAGCTGTCAATAATGTGTTAGGAGCTGCTGTTTGCTTCTATATCCAGACAGGCTTGTTTGACATTTTTACAAGGAACCCAAGGAGATGTTACAATAAAGCTGCAGCAATCATACTGTGAGTTTAGGAAGAGCTTAGTCCATGTGAAACATGCTAGCATGTACCTAAAGAAAAGACAGTCATAAAGAATATCACTTATACTTTCATAGTCTGAAGTCTTGGAAGCCTAACATCAAAGAGTTGGCACCTTCTTGCTTTGTCATAACATGGAGGAAAACTTCACTGATAAGAGAGCACAGAACAGAGGATGAGTGCCAGGAAAAATCAAAAAAGCAGAATTTAGTGTTCATGAGTCATTTTTACAACTGAGAGCTGTAGCCTACCCTAGTACAATGGTCTTAATACACTACAGCCATTTACCTCATGTACTAGCCATGTCCAGAAAGACTTATCTCCCAGTACTATGACAGAGGTGACAAATTTAAGCATGAATTTTAATGGGGACATTGAAAACATAGCAAGATTATTGGAGATTGGAAGAAAATAAGAATTGTCTAGACTATTAAAAGAAAACATAGGATAAAATTAGTGTCAAAATTTCAACATTATTATGGTGGTTTGAAACAGAATGGCCCCTATGGGCTCAAATGTTTGTCTACTTTGTCCCCAATTTGCTGAACTATTTAGAAAAGTTAAGGAAGTATGGACATGGTTAGAGGGGTTGTATTACTTGGGTTGGTCTTTGAGGTTTTAAAAACCTACACCATTCCCAGTTTGCTCTCTCTCTCACTCTCTCTGTCTTGTGCTTGTGGATCAAGATGTAAGCTCTCAGCTACCTTTCCCATGTCATGCCTGCCTGCCTGATGCCATACATGGTCATAGACTCTAACAATCTAATAAACTAGAAACTAAAAAAAAAAAAAAAAAAAAAACTCTTTCTTTTATAAGTTGCTTTGGCCATGTTGTCTTATCACTGCAGTAGAAAGGTAACTAAGACAGTCATTTTTCACAGATGTGAAAAACAAAAACTGATTATAAGATTTGAGAAAGAGAAAAACAAGCCAACATTGGACTGTTTGTTCACAATCTGTGTTACAAAGGGGCCTGAGAACTAAATAGGAGTACAGAGTAAAACAATAGAGATCCTTGTACAAACCCATTTATCTATTAAGCAAATGTTTGATAAGCATGTCAAACATGCATGATATTAAATGGTAGTGGGAACACACACAAACACAAGCAAAAGAATGAAGTTGGATACTCATCTTACACCACGCACAAAACTATTTCAGACCTAATTAGTACATTAAAGACTTAAATGGAAGTGAGACATTATGAAAACACAAGGGTCTTGCAAAACAGGAAGTTTCCATGACTGTGGTGTTGGCTTTAATACCAAACATATATGCAAACAAAGACAAAAAAATTAACAAATAAGATACATGAGAATGAAAAGCTGATGCACAGCAAGGAAATGATCAACAAAATGTAAAACTAGCTAATGGATTGGGAGGAAACAATGGCAAAGTTTGTATCTAATTTGGAACTGGTATCTAAAACTATAAACAATTTAGACAATTTAATAGCAACCCCAAATAACTAGTACCTGTGTTAAATTATGACCAAAAGCAACTTGTAGAGGAAAAGTTTTATGTTATCTTAAAGTTCCATATCACACTTTCTCACCAAGTGAAGTCAGGGCAAGTACTCAATCCTAATAGGAGCTCAAGACAGGAACCTGGAGGCAGGAGCTGATATAGAGGACATGGAGGAGTGCCACTTACTAGCTTCCTATTATAGCTTACTCAGTATGTTTTATTATAGCACTCAGTACCAGCATCCTGACAGTGGCATCACACATAAGGGGTGGGTCCTCTCACATCAATCACTAATTAAGAAAATGCACTACTGACTTGCCTACGGGCCAGTCTTTAGAGATACTTTCTCAGCTGAAAACTCATCTCAAATTTGTGACAAGTTGACATAAAACTAACCTGAGCAACCTGCTAATAATGGTTAAAGAACATAAATATTTGTTTGTTTATTTGTTGCATGTACATCTGTATGGCATGCATGTCTGCATGTATGTGTATTTGCATATGCATGTGTGCACATGTGTATGTAGACTTAAAGTTGTCGTAGGGTATCTTGATTGCATCTCACTTTATTTACTGAGGTAGGATCTCTCTTTGAATCTAGAGTTTGCCAGCACTGGCTGGTCTGCATAGCCTGCTTGTCATGGGGAGTCACTATCTCTGACTCTTAGTGCTTGGATCACAGATGATTGTCATCTTGTCTCCCTTTCCCCATGGATTCTAGGGATCCAAACTCATGTCTTCACACCTTTATGACACACTCTTCATCCATCAAGCCATTCCCCCCCCCCTTAAATTCTTATTTCTAAAGAAGGCACCCAGAAGTCCAACAATGGTGTGCAAAGGCATTATGTACCTCTAATTATGGTTGAAACACAAGTTGAGACTTCTTATGTGTCATCTTACACCTGTGAGAGTAATCATGATTAAAACAACATCAAAATATAACACGTTGGTAGAATGTAGAAAAAAGAATCCTAGACAAATTTTGGTAAGACTATCAGTATAGTTATTATAATACCTAGTTTGGAGAGTGTCTTTAAAAAAAAGCAGAATGATTCAGAAATATTATTATTGAATATAATATAAAGGGAATTAAAATCAACATCTTTACAGATATCAGATTCCCATGCTCACTGAAGAATTTCTTATAATACCCAAGTTTATAAAATCAACATCAGTGTCCATCAGTGAATAAATATGTAGTTGAAGAAAATCACATATACAGAAACACACACACACACTAGAATATTATCATGCCATAGAAGAAAAGAACATTGTCATTTGAGGCAACATGGGGCCTGAAGTTGCAGCTCAGTGTAAATACTGATATGTAAGAGGTTGTAGACTATCCACAGCATAACAATCAAAGAACAAATGAACACACAAATGAAGCTATTGTCTACCATGAAGCTATGTAGATAAACAGATAGTATATTTTATTAAGACACATCAAGCAGGCATAGAAAGATATGTAATCTATGATCCAATTTATATTTGGAAACTAAAATGTTGAATTCAAAAATATATATAAAATACAATAAATTGTATACATTAAATACACTCTTATTTGCCAGTTTAATATTTTCTAATCAAAGAAAAATTGCACACATACAATGTCCTGAAACCTCAAATTCTCTCAATATGTGTCTAATTTTGGTAACCTTTAACAGAAATTCAGCCTTATTTATATGAAGGAAGAAACAGGAGGCATAACCCTACAGAGCCTCAAAATGTTCGCTCCCTTCTGCCTCTTGTGTTAACAAGGTATCACCATTGTTTTGTATTTACAATCAGCAATTCAGAATATCGGCAAATTCTGCCTCCACTTGTTCAACTGCCTGCAGATTGAAAGAATTTGTGAAAAAAATGTTTCCATGCTGAATGTATATTATCTATTTGTGTTTAGTGTGTGTGTGTGTGTGTGTGTGTGTGTGTGTGTGTGTCTATCTGTCTGTCTGTCTGTCCAGGTGTGTGTAAGTGTAGGAGTGTGCATGTCACAACACACGTGAAGAGGTCACTAATTTGAGTATCAGTGTTTAACTTCTGTCTTGTTTGAGACAGAGGCTCTTGTTTTTTGATTCTGCACATACGTTTAGCTGATCTTTGAACTTCCTGGGATCCTCTTGACCCTGCTTCCCATTTTCCTCCAAAAATGCTGGAATTACAGATGTTTTACCAATTCTGGCTACAAATGAGTTCTGAATTATCTGAATTTAGGTCCTCATACTAGTGCAGCAGGCACTTAACCATCTGAGCTCCCTTCCTGCCCTACACATACTTATTATTCATTATTTCCTAAACAGTAGAGTATAACGACATGGCAACTCTTCAAAGCAGTTGTGTTTTGTCAGTAGTAACTAAGAAGAAATGCTTTTATTATTTGGATAAAGTACAAAGCTTCTATGCAAAGACCACAGCATGGATCAGGCAACCATAGCATCCTAGATCATATCCATGGATATCGAGGGACAGCTAACTGTCCTCTCTCTCTTGCGTGCATGTATATAATGAATAAAATCCAATTTAAGCTTAATAAAAACAAATCTCTGTATCTGATTCCTACATACCCATCAATAAAAGTTACTCTATATTAGCATTTTGTGGCATTTTCAGAAGCCCTAATTCCATCATTTCCTCTGTATTTCTATATGGAAATAATCAGGTGTTGAATCCTTTTTATGCTGTTCTCATTTGCTAGCTTCCTGTATTTTCTTTTTTTTTATTATTATTAGGTATTTTCCTCGTTTACATTTTCAATGCTATCCCAAAGCCCCCCATACCCACCCCCCCAATCCCCTACCCACCCACTCCCCCTTTTTGGCCCTGGCGTTCCCCTGTACTGGGGCATATAAAGTTTGCAAGTCCAATGGGCCTCTCTTTGCAGTGATGGTCGACTAGGCCATCTTTTGATACATATGCAGCTAAAGACAAGAGCTCTGGGGTACTGCTTAGTTCATATTGTTGTTCCACCTATAGGGTTGCAGTTCCCTTTAGCTCCTTGAATAATTTCTCTAGCTACTCCATTGGGGGCCATGTGACCCATCCAATAGCTGACTGTGATCATCCACTTCTGTGTTTGCTAGGCCCCGGCATAGACTCACAAGAGAGAGCTATATCTGGGTCCTTTCAGCAAAATCTTGCTAGTGTATGCAATGGTGTCAGCATTTGGAAGCTGATTATGGGATGGATTCCTGCATATGGCAATCACTAGATGGTCCATCCTTTTGTCACAGCTCCAAATTTTGTCTCTGTAACTCCTTCCATGGGTGTTTTGTTCCCATTTCTAAGAAAGGGTAAAGTGTCGACACTTTGGACTTCGTTCTTCTTGAATTTCATGCGTTTGGCAAGTTGTATCTTATATCTTGGGTATCCTAAGTTTCTGGGCTAATATCCACTTATCAGTGAGTACATATTGTGCGAGTTCCTTTGTGATTGGGTTACCTCACTCAGGATGATATACCCTCCAGGTCCATCCATTTGCCTAGGAATTTCATAAATTCATTTTTTTAAATAGCTGAGTAGTATTCCATTGTGTAAATGTACCACATTTTCTGTATCCATTCGTCTGTTGAGGGGCATCTGGGTTCTTTCCAGCTTCTGGCTATTATAAACAAGGCTGCTATGAACATAGTGGAGCATGTGTTCTTCTTACCTGTTCGGACATCTTCTGGATATATGCCCAGGAGAGGTATTGCTGGATCCTCCGGTAGTACTATGTCCAATTTTCTGAGGAACCGCCAGACTGATTTCCAAAGTGGTTGTACAAGCTTGCAATCCCACCAATAATGGAGGAGTGTTCCCCTTTCTCCACATCCTCGCCAGCATCTGCTGTCACCTGAGTTTTTGATCTTAGCCATTCTGACTGGAGTGAAGTGGAATCTCAGTGTTGTTTTGATTTGCATTTCCCTGATGATTAAGGCTGCTGAACATTTTTTCAGGTGCTTCTCTGCCATTCGGTATTCCTCAGGTGAGAATTCTTTGTTCAGCTCTGAGCCCCATTTTTTAATGGGGTTATTTGATTTTCTGGAGTCCACCTTCTTGAGTTCTTTATATATATTGGATATTAGTCCCCTATCTGATTTGGGATAGGTAAAGATCCTTTCACCAATCTGTTGGTGGCCTTTTTGTCTTATTGATGGTGTCTTTTGCTTTGCAGAAGCTTTGCAATTTTATGAGGTCCCATTTATCGATTCTTGATCTTATAGCACAAGCCATTGCTGTTCTATTCAGGAATTTTTCCCCTGTACCCATATCTTCGAGGTTTTTCCCTACTTTCTCCTCTATAAGTTTCAGTGTCTCTGGTTTTATGTGAGTTCCTTAATCCACTTAGATTTGACCTTAGTACAAGGAGATAGAAATGGATCAATTCGCATTCTTCTACATGATAACCGCCAGTTGTGCCAGCACCATTTGTTGAAAATGCTGTCTTTTTTCCACTGGATGGTTTTAGCTCCCTTGTCAAAGATCAAGTGACCATAGGTGTGTGGGTTCATCTCTGGGTCTTCAATTCTGTTCCATTGGTCTACTTGTCTGTCACTATACCAGTACCATGCAGTTTTGATCACAATTGCTCTGTAGTACAGTTTTAGGTCCGGCATGGTGATTCCACTAGAGGTTCTTTTATCTTTGAGAAGAGTTTTTGCTATCCTCGGTTTTTTGTTATTCCAGATGAATCTGCCGATTACCCTTTCTAATTCGTTGAAGAATTGAGTTGGAATTTTGATGGGGATTGCATTGAATCTGTAGATTGCTTTTGGCAAGATAGCCATTTTTACAATGTTGATCCTGCCAATCCATGAGCATGGGAGATCTTTCCATCTTCTGAGATCTTCTTTAATTTCTTTCTTTAGAGACTTGAAGTTCTTATCATACAGATCTTTCACTTCCTTAGTTAGTGAAAGACCTGTATTTTCTACATAAACAGAAATATCAGTGGTATCTTTCTACATAGACTCATTGTCTTAATCAGTGTTTTATTCTTACACAAACAGCATAACCAAAAAACAAGTTGTGGAGGAAAGGGTTTATTCAGTTTACTCTTCCACACTGCTGCTCATCACCAAAGGAAGTCAGGACAGGAACTCACACAGGGCAAGAATTTGGAGGTAGAAGCTGATGCAGAGGCCATGGAGGATGCTGCTTACTGGCTTGCTTTGCAGGGCTTGTTCAGCTTGCTTTCTTATAGAACCTAGGACTACCAGCCTAGGGATGGCACCACCTACCAGGGGTTAGGCCCTCCCTTCCTTGATCACTAATTGAGAAAATGTCTTACAGCTGAATCTCATGGAGGCATTTCCTCATGGGAGGCTCCTTTCTCTGTGATAATTCCAGCTTGTGTCAAGTTGATACACAAAATCAGCCAGTACACTCGTGAATATTAAACTATAGTTGAGGGCTCTTTAAGTGATACATAAAGGGGATTAGGGAATTTTCTATTTTCTTCCAACTTTCAGCCAACTTTATATTTTTTTTCCAATGCTCTCTGACTTTTGCTTTTGTTGACAGTGGTAGATGCAGCATATTAACTTAAAATTACTTTAAATTTTGTTGCAGGAATCAGCTTCATGATGTGTCAGGTCATTTGATCTTGTTTTGTGATTACACAGGTTGCTGTGCAAACATTTTGTGAATCCTGTATGTTTTCTAACCAATAGATGCAGACTCCTTAGATTTGCAGCTCTCAACGCTGGCCTTATTAGGCACTTCTAAATCATGCATTAATTAGATTACCTTTTTTATCAGCCCAGGATGACTTTCTTCATCCCTGCAGCCTCAAAATCTAAAACAAACAAATTTCATGACATTGGGTTTTAGTGTTCCCAATATCCAGTAAAGTAGAAATCATCATATATTTATGAAATAATTCATGGTTCAAATAGCCTTTCACACTGAAAATTGGAAAACATAATTATCAGCAGTGAACTGTGACATACATGGATAGAGCTAAGTGACAAAGCCAGGTAAGCATCTTTGATGCTTTGGCTCTGCCTCAACAACTCTTTCTTTGAGATCTATCTACCTGAAATGCCTTGTTTTTATTTGCATTAAAATGCAAGACTCAAGCCACACATCTAGGCACCCAGAGATAAAGCTCACATTTTCCCAGTCCAGGTGTGAATCAGCTTTAACCATTTCCTTGTATGTGCCCTGATGGTAGAGCATGAGGCAGGTGTGGAGACTCCAAGTTCCAGAAAATTGAGAGGCTCTTGATACACAGTGGAAAAAATATTTGTTTATTATTTGGATTAAAAGTTATCACTTGGGGGTCTATACACACTCTTGGTTTTACTTTGAGTAAAAAGAAGACAAGATTCAGAAAGGAATTTCACATGTGTACTAGGAAAGTAATCCCACTATTCTCTTCTGCCTCAAGGTAACTTGCAACTTGGAAGGGCAGCTTCAGCTTCTCTGTGCAAGTCCTGTCTATTGTCCAGGAATGTTAGAGTTTACTCAGAGAAACCCTAAGGTCTGTGAAATCGAGAAACAATGTATTCTTGTGCTGATGGGCTCACTGCCAGAAAACCTCCAAGTTCAGAGTCCTGAAGTCTGTTGGTCCTACTGGTGCTTTGCTCTCCACCTCCGGGAAATGCTTTTATCCTACCTTCCTCTTTCCCTCAGAGACTCTTTTTGCTAATGCTTTCCCACTCCCTGAAACCTCAGGCTCATTTTAGAATCTGAGTAGAACTCTTAGAAAGCTTGTTATTTTCTGCTGTGTTCCTCAAGCTATTCTACAATGATTTTGGCTTTCCAACGCTATCCAAGTTAAATAAAATTATAAGCAAACAGACAGGTGTGAAACAGAAAGGAAGTGAAACAGTTTGAATAGTTCCTGGAGTGGTAAAGAATGGAAATGCTGGTATGTGAGTTTGTGTGTTAGGTTCAGGAAAGGTCAAGGTATAGTGTCAATGGTGGGGATGGGGTACAGGAAGAACAGTTAAGTTGACCAAGTTGATCTTTGAGAATCTAGTTCCTTACCAAAAGAGTTAAGTGACAGACTTGTGGTCCTTTTTATTTTTTATCTTTATTTTATTTAATTTTTTTGTAAATAAAATTTTCTTGGTATACAGAAACTCCTATTGAATTGCTTTCATCTATAATTAATTTCTTACTACAGAATTAGAAGTTCGTAGCTGTGACTGAGGCCAAATGTCCTATAAGGCCTAAGATATTGGTTATCTAGCTTTTAAAGAAACAAAACAAACAACACTCTCCCCTTGTTTTTCTTTGATATTTTTATTCATTTCCTTCAAAATCGCGTGTGGAAATATTTGTTCTGATTTTATTTTCTTCAGTGTCTCATGTAGACTCCTGCCTAGTTTATAAACGAAGGTTAACTATTCTTTCGAGATAAATTCTTCACTAATTTTTAGAATCAGTCTATACACGATTGACAGGTGCCATCTTTCACTATGCTTCATAAGGATCAGATAGCCATATCATTTTCCTAAGGCTTCAAATAGAACTTCACTGTCCCCTTTGCCTAGAAGCATAGAGTATCCCCTTATAATTTCAGGACTCCCTGAGTGTAAGAGTTTTGAGAATTCTGGGTCCTCCTGTTGTTTTAATTTTGTCCTTATGAATCCCATTATTCTTACTTATTTTTATGGTATCAATTATAGAGATCAGTGTTGAGCATAGGAAACACAATTTTTATTATATGTTTTCTTTAGTTTTGAGATTTTAATGCATGTACACAATGAATCACGATCCTATCTGCTCCCCACCTCCTTCCAACTTTCTCTGTTCTCCATCATGTTACCTTCCCAACATCATGTCTTCTTCTATCTTTATTTCTGACAGTTGACTGAGTTCAACTAGCACTAGTGCTCATCATATGTACATGCATGTGGGGCCATCCACAGGAGCATGAGAAACCTACCAGTGGAACCACCAGTGAGAACGCCTTTTTATTTTTTAAGGAACAACTCTCTCTCCTCCAACAACTATCAACTTTCAACAGCTCCACAGTTAGAGGTAGGGCATGGAGACCACTCCATAGTATTAGAAGGAAATTTGTCTTTCTGACTCCATCCTGTGCAAGTAACCACACCTGCTGTGAGTTTGAGTACAATAGCCATGTAATGTCCAGAGGACAGCATTTAACAGCATTCTTCCTCATCCAACAGATCTTACATTCTTTTAACCTCTTCTTCCACAATGTTTATTGTGTATGGAGGTATATGGAGAGTCCCACATAATGCTGAGTACTCAGTTTCTTGTTCTTAGCACTTTGAATATTAACACATTTCTGTGCTGACTTCTCTCTGAAAAAGAAACCTCTCTACCAAGGTCAAGGAGATCAGCTCAGATCTATGGGTATGAACATGCATATTCTAGACAAAGTCCCAAAGGAGCTGAAGGGGTTTGCAACCCTATAGGAGGAAAAACAATATGAACTAACTAGTACCCCTAGAGTTCATGTCTCTAGCTGCATACTTAGCAGAAGATGGCCTAGTCAGCCATCATTAGTAAGAGAGCCCCCTTGATCTTGCAAACTTTATATGCTCCAGTACAGGGGAATGCCAGGGCCAAGAAGAGGGAGTGGGTGGGTTGGGGAGCAGGGCGGGGGGAAGGCATAGGGGTCTTTCTAGATAGTATTTGAAATGTAAATGAAGAAAATATCTAATTAAAAATTGTTTAAAAAAATAAAGGGTAATTTAAACTCAGGACTATTGAGCAAAATGATAATTGTTTCTAACCTAGGGCTTATGACCTTAATAATTATGAGCTTTTACCAGGATTACAGCATCAGGCATGTAATTCCATTCTGTCCCATGGAGAAATCTCAAAAACAACCAGAAAGTAGTTAGTTACTCCATACTAGTCAAGCCACAGTTGTATTAGTGAACATATTTTGCCTGCCAGGCCAGTAATGTAGCATTCATAGTTTAATTCAGGGTAAGAGCATTGATGTCCTTTCTTCCCCAGCAATGAAACACTGCTATTATAACTAAATCATGAACTATGCCTGTTCAAGTGCATTTTTGTTTAGTGAGCATCTTCTTTAGTATAAATAGATCTCAGCCAGATAAAAAGAACATAGTGAAGAGAATATTTCTCCTAACATAGATTGGCTCTCTGGAGAACTCTGTGATGTCAAGTCTCTCATAACTATTTAATTCTTATTTCTGGCCTGAGTATTCAACAGCATGGTTCAACATGTTTGTTGAACGAATGAATTGCTATGATGAAATACTTCAAATAATGAGATGATTGAATTTGGTTTTTCTTTATAGTGTCTCCATATATCAGATTTCTTGTTCAGCATGTGACCTGGTTGTTGTATCAATTGAAACCATTGGCAGAATAGGGGTGGGAATATATATAGCCATCATCTACCAGGTCCACAACTCGATGACACATGTGCTTTTCATTGGAAGACTTTCTAGACATTTTCTTTGTGATCTATAATCACCTAGAACCATATCATACTGTATTTATAATAGTAAAATATGTATATAATAGTACAGTAGTTTTAGTTTCCCACTTCTGCTTAAACATGGTAGCTTTAAAACATACAGTTTATCACTTAATAGTTCTAGTAGTGAGGAATTCTACTTAGGACCCCCTAAACTAAAATCAAGGTATTAGCAAGATATCATCTCTTCTGGAGTCTGTAGAAGACAGACTTTATCCTTACTATTTCAAATTCCCAGGGGCCATCTGTACCCCTTTCCTTGTGGACCACTTCACTTGCTTTCAAAGCCAGCTGAAAGCATGGTTACATATCTTTATGTCTCTTTTGATTCCTTTGTTACATCCTATTGACCACAGATCTTCTACTTGCCTCTTAAAGGACCATAAGGATGACATTGGGATCATTAGATTAATCTCCAACTAACATTATTTCCTTTATTACATCTACAAAGCACTCCTTTTCTTGGAAGGTAGCATATTTACAAATTGTGGGTATTAGAAGGTGAATATAATTGAGGAGACATAGTCTATCATACCATTCTCCCCTCCTTTCTTGAATTGCTCCTTGACGCTCTGCCCAGTAAGTAGAAGAATTCTAGTGAAGAAAAGATCTCAAAAAAGGTTTCTCTGGACATCAGTCTCCGAATGCTACATCTTTCTCTGGGAGTTTTTACTAATATATGTGTCTGTGGCTATTGGCATCTCTGCCTGGATTCCTACATGCTATTTTTTTGAGATCTGAGATAGGTACATAGTATATAGTTCACCATATATCTGTTTAGCATATCTGTATTCTGTATCTCAATGTTGCTGACAACTGGGAACAGTGATCGAGGAACACTGCTTTGTAGAAGCTCTTGGCCCAAGCCAAGGTATAGAGATAAAATTCATTGAGATTCAGTGTAATTCAGTGTCCCTCCTTGTTTACTCATTGGTGTTTTTTCCATAACCTGATGTAGGCTTGCTTCACTTATATTCTTTGGACTCTGTTTCTACCTACAACATTTTCTCCTAGATTCAAGGTAGTTCATGATTTATGAGCATAACCCATCTAACATCTCCTACCTTGTCATCCTGTGTTTGAGTAGGAAAGTAAGAGAAGTATTTTCAAGGATTCCTGGTATGTAACATGACTGTATCCATTGCCATTATATTTTTCCAAATATATTAAAAATGGAAAACAGAAAGTAGATGGAGCGTAACTGAAATCAAATTAAAGCTTTAGGTGCTGTCATTTTACAGAAAATTATCAGAGAGATCTTTGACAGGAAGAGTAACAAGTGAGAATGCTCATTTTAGTCACCGGGTGATAAACAGATCTTTTTATATCTCAGAAAAGAAGCCTTGAAGTCAAAAGTTTATTGTGTGTTCTTTCTATTCCCGTGTCAACCGATCTGTTGTTTGATCCTCCATTAATTACTTTCTTACTAACCATTGCTTTGTTTTCTTCATGTCACTGACTAAAACTGTTTTGGAGTCCCTGCTACTAATTAAAACATGGAAGGTTTAATTCCTGACGGAAGCTAATGGCCTCTAGGTACCCTCCAGTCTTCAGGAACAGTGTTTACAAAGAGAAACTCAAGGGAAAAAGAGTAGATGCTAAGCTGTTCCTTATTAGAGTCCAGGCAGCACACATGGATCTAGTTAGACCTGACATTCCTGTTTTAGATCAAGGTTTGGCCAGGGGTTGTAGTTCTTTGAACTGTAAGATTTGAGTAGTAAGGGGTTGAGCACATGTCTATGGTCATGGCCTAACAGTCTTTGTGGACTGCTTTCTACAAGCACCTGGCTGAATCAGAGTTCTCTGAATGTCTCCGAGATGTCACTTATGAGAAAACAGAGAATCAGTTGCAACTAATTAACTTCACCAGCCACATCTGCCACTCTACTCTCATGATGTCAAAACAAGCTTTTTGTTACTGTTTGGAAAGGCTGTGTTTTGGTCATGAGGTTGTATAGGCCATGACTAATGCAGTTTGGACATGTTAAACATCTGTGGTGAGAGGATGAGGCCACAATAATAGAAAACAGACCGTCATGATACATGGTGGAAGAGGAAAATCTTCGAAGGTTTCATTGATTTCAAGATTTTAAAATATGGTTAGAAACTAGCATAAAGCACAACAAATGGATATTAAGAAAATAATAAACATCAAATTTTGCATTTTGCCTCTGGTTATTTTGTCTATCAGCTGCTAACCAACAAATTACAATGTCAACAGGTAGAACTCCAATCACGATTCAATGGGGTTGTAAAATTCGTCAACTACCTTAGAAATTATAGTAGAAGTATATATATATATATATATATATATATATATATATATATATATATATATGAAAAAATCTTCGTTCTGAATGAAATGTATACAGAACTCCTGAGGACATAAACCTGTGAATATTCTGGGGCTTAGTCACCTTCCTTCATAAAAGGATAAAAGGACTGGTTAAAGTGTCTCAAAGCTAAACCTGTGTATCTCCTGGCCTTTGTCTAATTTAAGACTTCTATAGGCAAGAGATTAGGTTTTTTTTTTTTTTTTTCTCTCCGGTTTGGCCAAACTATGACTGTTTCTTTTCACATACTTCTTTGGAATCTAGGGAATCCATGGTAGCAGGAGATAGCATGAGTATTTGGTAGCTATGGGACACCCTCTGCATTATTCAATCTGAGTTGTGGTTTTAAAATCTAAAACCAGGTAGTTTATAAGTCAGGTGTCCTTGTGAGAATTATGAGATGTTTCTACCAGGTACTTGGATTTCTGTTTGCAGTGATCAACCTTCTACCCCCCCAGAGCAGGTCGATTTTCTCACTAGATTAACACCATGAGCTTTCTACTTCCTGTCCCTTTTTCTTGGGGAGGGGGTGGAGAAACTCCTTGGGATATAAATATACAAGAAAAATGAAGTGGAGACACCAATGCTGATAAAATTTCCAATGCAAAGGAGTCAATGTGTGTTTTCAGAAAAATTCAACACCAAGAGGGAGGGAGTGGTTTTAGTCATCTGGCCACCATTATAACAGACTGGAGATGGTGAACTCACACAGTTAACATACTGCAGTATATGCAGTTAAGTCTGTATTGTAACAGACTGGAGGTGGTTAATTACACCATAAGAGATTTGCTTGCATCTTGTATTGTTGAGGTAGAATCAGGACTTCAAATCACTGATACAGGTGCTGCATGTCAGTAAGGGATGGGTGTAGTGAAGTAAATCCAATTACCTCAGGGAACAAAACAGAGAAGGAATAAGAGACCAGAACCTGAGCATCTCCTTATGGGTCATGGCTGCCAATGACTCTATGATCTCCCGATAGTGCCTAGTAAGGGGTCAAACCATTAACATGTGATCTTTAAGGCAGAAACAAAATAAAACTGCATCATACCTTGAGACATGGGCATCATCTAATCCTACATTCCGGAGTCACCAAGAAACACAAAGAAGAGCTATGCCCTGTTTCTGTCTAAGGCCCCTCAGAACCGTGCAGCCTCCCGTCACCTTGCTGCTCTTTCTTGTCTTTATCTCATGTCACTTCAGGTTCCTTACACATTGTTCCCCATGTTTAGCACTCATTTCAAGCCAGCAGGTCTTCAGTATGTCTTACTAATCTTAACAGAAGATACAAACTCAGATTTCACTGAAAAGAATAAGGCTGTGTTGGCAATGACTGTGTGAGTTTCTTTTCTTTCACCTTCTACCTTCCACATGTTTATATTCATGTTCTAACATCTCCCTCACCAAGGAACATTTCAGTCATGTTCCTTAACCTTTTTCTATTTTGCTTCTGACATTTTTTAATCTCTGGTGAATCATATTTACTTCAACCTCCTTTGCATTTTGTTTTATTTAGTAGTTTCTTCTATGTTAGATTGTTTGGCTAGATTGCTTCCTTCAAAGTCTCCCCCACCCAGTTCCTTTTCCCACCTTTCCACATTTTCTCTAGAATTTTTCATTTTCTCCATGAGCTTCAAAGAACCCAGGCCTTTCATCTTGCCTCCATGTTTTTTCAATTTCTTAATATACCCTACATTCCATATTCCATATTTTTTCAAACTCTTCTTGGGTTAAAACTTCTTAAAGGACCATATCAACTTCTGGTTTTCTTTCCTTTCACTGACCATGAAGTTGCTGTCAAATTAACTTCCCTAGAACAGTATTTTGATTTCAGACTTTTTCCATTAGTATGGACAATGATTCACTGTATTATATCAGACTTTCTGCTCTATCCAAAATTTCCTGTATTCTAAAACCCAGCTTCTCCTATTTCTTCACACTGTGTGGGTTTCTGCAGTGTCTGCTAAAAAAGGTCGATTGGCTCATGTTGTTTGTCTATCTGGTGTATAATGTCCGAACTCAATATTGCTTCTTCAATAATACTTTTCCCAGATATGTTTCAAGGTCATTGATAACAGTGAACTTCATTACTCAGATGAGCATAGAGAATTTCTTACTCCTCTGAAGTTCTTACAGAATCTCACAAACTAATTTAGAGGTTGTTCAGAGTAACAAATCTTCTTAGATGCCCAGTGTCCTTGCTTCAACATGTTACTTGTCATACCTCATCAGAGATCAAATGCAGGACAGAGAAATGTATCAGCTTCCATATTAGAGTCTTTATTTCCAGGTGTTTGACTGACATGCTTCTTTCTCCCTTTGCTCTGTATGTGGTTGCTCTGTATGTGATGGCAAAGTTTGACATGTCCAGGCATCTCTGACTCTGCTTAGTTTTCCCTGGTCGTTATATACAAACAGTTATTTCCACTGAGTCCTGATTTAAGTTTTTGTCCCCCCCCCCTGTGTTTTTGGTCAGACAAACTTTGAATTTGGAAGAACAATGTTTTTCAACATGACTCCTTTATGCTCTGACAAAAACCCCTGGGGCTTGTTTGACCTGCAGTAGTTAAAAACCCATACCTCTGCTGTCTGCTCCACTCTGTGACCTTTGGTTTTGGATGAATAATGCTGAGATATTCTGACAAGCACACCCAAAATATTTGCTAATTAAGCAGGGGTTCATCTAGGGAAATTTCATTGTTGTCTCACCCTCCCCGTATGAGCCAGGGAAGGAAAATAAACTCAATCTCTTTTGCTCTAAAGTTCAAGTGTTGAAAATTCAACAATTGTGGCTTCCCTAGGAATATGCTCAGTGATGTAGGACTCTTTTCATTTTCTTTTGAAATTTATTTATTTGGACTGTTACAGTTTGCTGCTCTATATAGAATTTAGAACCAGTTTTGTGGAATGTGGATTCAGAGGAATTGAAGGTACTTTTTATTCTCACTTCTTTGGTCCTCATGTAGCCTCCGACACAGACAACCTCCAGGCATGGATTTGTTAGAACAACTCTGTTAGTACTGAGTATTGCTATAGTTACATTTCCACAAGTCTGTTGGAATGGCTGACAGTATGTTTCTAGAAAACTGAATCATGCTCATGGCAGCAGGCAGGTACCTAGGAAGAGATAAGGCCAAGTATTGGCTATAACCAATGATGTCTTACAATCATTTTAGTACTACCCCTAACTTCTCCTTTCTCTCCCCACATCCTTCTGATCTTTCTACTTCATTTCCAACTTTGCTTGAAGGGAGAATTAATTTTCCAGACAACAGTTCTGCTTGCTGTATAGACATGTTATTAAAGAAACCCAGAAAATAATGAAGAATCTTGTCTTTATAAAGTATGTATTTAAATTTATGATTATTTTATATGCTCAAAACCAATCTCAATTACTATTAAAAAAAATTCCCAAAGTATAGATCATGGAAAAATGATAGAAAAATAGTCACTGTTGACAATCTTGATTCCAATGAAGATTGAAAGCAGGAATCATGGTCTCATTCAGTCTCTGTAGCTGCAGACATACTCATGCCATGATGCTATTTCTTCTGGTCTCCCTCTTACCTACATATTGGCAGGCACTAAGAATCTGTGTCCTCCTCTTATCAATGTGATAGCCTCCTAGAACATGTTACACATATTCATACACTGAGTGTGGCTAACTAAGTCATACCAGGCGTCTGTGGGAGACTCCCTGGGTAGGATGGGTTTATTAGTCAAGGGTCTCCAGAGTCACAGAATTTATAGGCAGTCTCTATATAGTAAGGGAATTTGTTGATAACTTACAGTCTGTAGTCCAAGTCCCAACAATGGTCAGCAGCAGCTGTGAATGGAAGTCTAAGGATCTAGCAGTTGTTCAGTCACATACAGCAAGCAGGTGAAGAAAAGAGAGTAAATCTTTCTTCTTCCAATGTCCTTATGTAGGTCTCCAGAAGAAGGTGTAACCCAGATTTGAACTCAAAGATCTCCCTCACTTAATCTTCTGGAACTCATAGTCACTGTACCTAAAGATCTCCTTGCCAAGATCCAGGTCAGAAACTTCTCCCAGCCTCCAGATTAGGATCACTGGTGAGCCTTCCAATTCTGGATTGTATTCATTCCAGATATAGTCAAGTTGACAAAGAGGAATAGCCACTCCAGTGGGCTTGCACCCTAGGATAGTGAGGCCACTGGGAATACAATCCTGTCAATTGGAACTCAAAATGTCTTTAGTTCATTCTTCAACCTTCTTGTCTAAATTAGATTTTTATTGATTTCTTCTGAAAACTACTCAATATACCTTTGTGATCAAGCTTTTATTTCCTGACATTTGATTGCTTAGATGTATCTGTTTCTACAGGCTATATGCTCTGTGCTTTAATATTCATAGTGAATTCCTACCAAGAGCTCTCAGTGTGAAGACACCATGAGAAAGGGGTACTGAAGAGAGGCATTACGCACCATCATTTCAGTGACAAAATTAGCAGAATTGTGTGTTTAAGGAAACTAGGAAGGGGTTTCTATGCTTAAATACTGCAACCTTTATTCAGAAGATATATATATCTTTCTAATTGGATATATATATATCTGCATTGGAGGATATATATATCTTTCTAATTGGATATATATATATATATATATATATATATATATATATATATATATCTGCATTGGAGGATAGTATATATAGTTTGATTGAGGACTTGTTAAGATCTAGCATGCTGTTGATGAGACCTTTTCTAATCCTTCCTCGTGTGTGTGTGTGTGTGTGTGTGTGTGTGTGTGTGTGTGTATGTGTGTGTGTGTGGTTTATATGTCTGTGAATTTGGAGGTTAAAGAACAACATTGGGCATCATTCCTAAGATGCTATCTACTATTTTCTTCGAAATAGGTTATTTTTGTTATTGTTTGTTTGTTTTGGCCAGTGTAGGATTTACCAAGTAGGCTAGGTTGACTGGACAATGAGACCTAGGTATCTTCCTATCTCCACCTCCTTACTACTAAGATTACAAGCATATGCCATCAGAGCAGGGTTCTTTTATATTGTTTAACTTGAATGCTGGGGATTGAATTGAGGTCCACTGGTGATCACTTTTCCAACTGAACTAGATCCCACTCTGACTTTTTTCAGATCACATGTTTGCAGAAGAACTCATTGCATCCTAAGGCCTGATTTTTCTTTCTTTTATTGAAAATAAAAGATGGTAAGGAATAGTGATCAAATTTGCACATGCATTAAAACTGGCAGGAGTGGCTTCTCTGTATCCAAAGAGATGCTGAGAAATAATCAATGAAGTCTATTAAAAGATCATGGAGTAGGAATAAATGTCTCCAAAGGGTGATTTCATGATCAAGATGTACATTAACAGCAAGTCTACTTCAGGCCTGGAGTAATGGCTAACTCAAGTACCTCTGAAGCACCATGACAGCTTCCTAGAGAGCCTAAACACCATCAGTTAAAGTGTTTCCACATCAGAGGAGATATCAGTCAATTATGCTGGGTATAGGTAAAATATTATGTATACTGGATAATGTGTTTCAAGTGAGATGAATGGTTGATGGAACCAACACTATAAACTATCTAAAAACCTATGAAATCTAGCAAAAATGAATAGCTCTGAGTCTTAAATAGAAGAACAGAACAGTGGAGCTATCATAGCTGTCCCAAGTTGTCTGTGAACATTCTAATATTCACTGTGACTGAGCAAGTGAATAATATGTACACAGTACCTGCTATGTATTCAAGCTTGTTTCATGTATACTTTTATAATTTGATTAAAATTTTATAGAAACTTCAGAAGGAAGTAGCTGTTATATGTATCATGAACTGGGAACCTGAGAAACAGGCACCTTTAGAAACTTTTAAAGATAGCAATGCCTTGTTGTGGACTCCAAAAGTTAAAATTGTCAAATTTGAGCTCCCTGGATGACTTATGATACTCTATAGACCCAACTCTTTCTCTTTCTTGGCCCTTATGGATATTGGGGCTTTGGATTTTCTTCATGAATCCAAAGGAAGCCATGCAGTCTGATCATGCTCAATCAGAACATTGGGTCCCTCAAACTCATGACTCAATGCATGTATTCTGAGAGTTTTGATGTAGACAGACAGGAAGACAGAGAAAGATTCTAAAAAGTACATATGTAAACTTGGAGCTCATCATGGGTGTTTGTCACCATGTGAAAATGGATGGAGGGTCAATGATCAACAATGTGAATTTGGCATTTTTTAAGTTACAGAAGTGATTTAAATTGGTCTTCACCACATTTGTAAGAATGATTCCATTATTATCTTAACAACATGAGGTTCACAATGCCCACAATGAGGCAGAAATCATACTCAGTGCTGTCTCATTCTTAGACACCCAACTTAGTTGAGGATGCATAGTTAGTTCCATTAAGGTTTGTTTATATTAGAAATCTAAGAGACCAGGCAGTACAACATTTTATGCCATTAGTTTGTCATTTTTCCTCTTTGCTTTGGAGAAAGTCCAGTGAAATGCGTTTTTATGTTTTCACTGCCAGTTGCAGTGGGATGCACAGTGATTGTCATTGAACTATGATTCATTACCAATCAAATGAATGCCCAAGGACAAACACAGGTGTCAGACCATTTCAGATTCCCTCAGAATGGAAAGGAAGGAAACTAATTAATTGCTCATCAGTTACAATAAGTTCTAAGCTTCTTTTCTAAATAAATGCTCAAGAGTTTTAATATTGAAAAGTATTTGAAATTCAATTGAATAGAGCATAGTTCCCTGTATTCTGCAAAATGATGTTGCTATAGATTAAGCTACAAGTCTTGCATAAGGTTTGAACATCTGCTAGTGGAAAATAAAAGTATTAGAGGTCAATATGTAATAAATGAGAAATATTATTGACCTTTTTACATAATACTGAAATCTAAATATCATTACTTCAGTACCTTGTATATCATATCATACCAAGTATGAATTTTTTTTCTTAAAGAAATCAATGTATTTTAATATTATAGGGTTGTCAGTGTCTTCTCTGACAGCTCATTCATCAATAAGTCATTAACTTCTCTGGATCACTGTGGAAGTTGAATTCATTAGAAAATACCAATGGTGATAGGATATGAACCTTAAAGGTAACTGATATCTAACCAGATGATTTCAGTTTTCATATGCTTTTAGGAAAAGAAGAAATATTTTGTGTGCAGATAATTAATTTAGATCTGAAGTATGCAACTGATAACAACTCACACAATCAATGTACTTGTTTTCTTCCTTCCTGCCTCCCCCAATCTACTACATAGAGAAGTACTGTCAATTCTCTAGTTCTTTTTGAAGTATGATAACTATTTTATAAGCTCCCCTGTCTATAAACTATTCTCTCACTTTCTCCCCCAATCCTTTGCCTCTAGGAGAGTGCTCCCCAACTCTTGCCTCACCCCTCTAGCATCCCTCTCTGCTGGGGCAACAAGCTTCCACAGAAATAACCACCTCCCCATAAGCTTACAAGAGTGGTTGATATCTCAGGCTCTGAATACATTTTTGGTGAGGAAGAAGTTTTTATTTCATCTCAGTCAGAAAAAAACTGGGTATTAACAATAAAAGCATAACATAAAAAATACTTTAGGTTGGCAAGAGGGTGAAGGCATTGATGCTTGGCAACCTGGGGTTTTATTCCTAGGGTCCATATGGTAGAAAAGGAGAACTGACTGGCTCCCACAAGTTGTCTTCTGATCTCTACACATATACTATGGCATGTAAGTATGTATCATCAAAATAAATCTTAAAAGTTTTCAACAATGTAAATATTATAGAGATATTTTAAAATGTTTGAGATGACTTAGAGTCCAATGCTCTATGCTGAGTAAATATGTCTTTTAAGTAAATCTCTTCCCTTTTGAGAACTCATAATGCTCATGCAAACTTAGACACAGAAGTAGAATAACTTGATAGATACATATGTTTAATTATCATATCAAAGGAATCAGTATTTCCATCTCTTGAGAATTTTTTTTCTGTATTTTAAGGAGCTTCAAACTCTTTTAGTGGCTTTGAAATAGATGACAAGATTTATATGATAGTTATCGGGGCTGGAGAGATGGCTCAGCAGTTAAGAGCACTGACTGCTCTTCCAGAGGTCCTGAGTTCAATTCCCAGCAACCACATGGTGGCTCACAACCATCTGTAATGAGATCTGATGCCTTCCCCCTCTTCTGGTGCGGCTGAAGACAACTACAGTGTACTGATATAAATAAATAAATAAATCTTTAAAAAAAAAAAAAAAAAAAAAGATTTATATGATAGTTATCTTTCTATGTTATAGAATAGCAGTTCTTCCTGCTTAATTGTATTTAGTTTTTATTATCTAACCAATTTTTAGCTTAGAAATTTCAACATTTGTCTCTATTATGTTGTGTAGTGGTTTCCTGTCCTTTTCTGTCAATCCATACAGATGAGCCTAAGCCTTAAGAGACTTAAGGAAATTTACAGTTTCAGGGAACAGTTCCAGGGAGTCAGGACTGAGAATTACACTGGAGGGAATTATTTGGTGATGCTGCCCTCAGTGATCTGGGGGCCTTGTAAATAACCCTAGGAAACTCACTGGTTCACTAAGCTAGACTTGGGTGGAATATCTCTCTTGGTCTTGTTTTTGATTTACTGACTGTGCCCTATTGGGAGTAAACAGACTTTTTTTTTTTTTTTTTTTTTTTTTTTTTTTTTTTTTGTCTCTTCTAGAAAAGCCATACAACACAATTGTTATTAACAAAAGGATATTGGCAAGAACTTTATAAACTATTGTGAATTTCTTCCTGTTTGTTTATTCTTCGATCTCTTTTTAAAAATACTTTTCTACTTCCTAAAGAATTGTATAGATCAAGTTTATGATCAGCTAATATCTAGCCATTTATTTTAAAAATGCTGATTGTTGGATAGCAACTGAGCAAAAGCCACCCCAGTTTGAATGTAAAAATGTTACTTGAAATCAGATAATGCTCCATATGTGTTAGTGCACTAATGAGGGCTGCAATCCTTTGACTCATACTGTTAAGTAGGATTGCTTCATTTTCCGATGAAACTGACTTTTTGTTGCTGGGCTGTGATGCAAGAGGTTCTATGACAGATTTGAATCTACATTTTAAAAGACTGCATAGTCACTGGTCTCTTGAAGCACCAATGTTGTCTTAGCATGAGAAAACTGTAAGCCATACAGACACAGAAGCCATCTGGAGCAGTAATAGCATGCTCAGATGAGCTTCTAGTAATTGCCACCCCATTTACTCATCTCATAGAAAGGTTTAAAACTCATAGACTAGAAACAAATGCTATCTGAGAACCTGACTTACAGGTTCATGAGGTTAAAATCATACTACATTTCTAAATAAACTATCAATTTGACCAAATTTCAGGTTCTGTTGCATAACATTAGAAAGCATTAGATTTTATGACATTAGATAAGGCACTTATGTACACCTTCTATAATTAAAGACACCCCAAATGTGTACTGAATGTGAAGGTATGTATTTTGATTGATGATCTTAAAATTAGAAAAACATGTTTGTAGTATGTCTGTTATTCTGACGCCTATATTTTAAAGGCATATGTTTCCACATGGAAGGAAGCAATGTTTACTAGAATGCAGAATGATAGCTTCACATACACTGCACATGTTTTAGCCTTTTATCCCCAAATAAGAAATTCTTTACTGAAAACTCTATGTAGTGGGGAAAATCATAAAAAAATAAATCAAAATCCATAAAATATTTTCTTTCTTCCTGCTTATACCAATATGCATATATGCATAACTTATGTATATACAATGGGCATAAGAAAAACAGACATAGTAGGACATTTTTATCACTTTCTTTTCAGTAGACATATTTGATGAAGTATTTAAACCAATTAATTTTGTATTAAGAGACAAATTATTGTAGTCCATTTATGATGCATTCAATTATCATACCCATGAGCACTTATTTAATCCTCACTTCTAGTACATAACATTAAAATATTTTTGAGCGAGAACTTTGTATAAGATGATTTACAAAGTGACTTAAATATATAATTCTTACTATATTATTATTGGTTTCAGTATACAAATAAGAGAATTGAAGATGTTGAAATGTTATGATGACTAATGACTGAACTGTCATACCAATGCAAAAAATGTAACTATGATGTGAATTCATAGACTGCCATTTTTCTCTTATAAATGGGGATATATTCTAGGAAATAATCCTAGTTACTTTTGTTATTATCAAGAAGATACAGAGGGAACCTTAGAAAAAATTTAGTATATAGCCTACTATTTATATAGGCCATATAGAGCATCTACTCTCACATATTTGATCCATCCTTTACTCAAATATCACTGTGTCATGCATAACTACGTACCTCTTAAATGATATAATGGAGAATCCAAGTTAAGAAATAAAAGATATTATATGGAAATGTACTGATGAGTATAAATAAATCACAAGAAGGCCAACTTGAGACAGTTTAATAGCCAAGAGAAATAGTGTTTAAAAAAAAGAAATAGCACATAGAATGGTTATATATCTGCCCATATCTGCTGTAATGCCTTTGTTTTTTAGGATCTCTCTCCTTCTCTCCTTTTCCCTCTCCATCTCTCCCCTAGCTCCCTCTCCCTCTCCCTCTCCCTCTCCCTCTCCCTCTCCCTCTCCCTCTCCCTCTCTCTCTCCTCTCTCCCTCTCCCTCCTCTTTCCCCTTCTCCCTCTCCCCTAGCTCCCTCTCCCTCTCTCCCTCTTCCCTCCTCTCTCCTCTCCCCCTCTTGCCATCTCCCTCTCTCCCTCCCTCTCTTCCTCCCTCTCTTCCTCCCTCTCTCCTCTCTCCCTCTTTCCCTCTCCCTCTCCCTCTCTCCCCCTCCCTCTCTCCCTCTCTCTTTCTCTCTTACACACACACACACACACACACACACACACACACACACACACACATTTGAAAATAAGAGATCATGAGGAACTCTATCAATTTCTTGATCTCTCTTTATGGACAAAGGGAGAATTTTAAAAGTTTTGAAATTTCTGGATGTTAAAGCAAGTTTGTACCTACCTATAACTTCCCCCTTCCCTTCTACCAAGAAAACTCCTAGGTAATCTTTAAAACTGATGGAGTTATTTTGGAGCTAGACAAGAAGAGAAATGTTACATTCTTCTCTAAATTACATTTTGAGCAATGGGCTGTGAAAGAGAAGCAACTGGAAGAGAAATTAAAGAGAAATCAAAGTCATGAAAGCCTGATTAAGAGCCTCTTTAGGGGCACAGTGACAGGGGAAACAAATAGGAAACAGGGGATGGAGGGAGAGGGAGAAAACATAGCACAGATATTTAAATCATAGTAAAATGATATTATAAATAATTGTTAGTAATTCCAACAACTTTCATGAAATGCACAAATTGTCAAAATTAATTATAGTAACAATTTTTATTTCCTTTATCAGTAAAGTCAAGCTTTTTTTTTTTTTCTCATACAGTGGTCTCAAAGTTCAGAGAGCCCCACTGAAAATCCACATGCTTCATTGTAAACACTGCTAATTCTGCCTAAATTCCCCTGAAAATACATAAGGATGAGATACTTCCCAGATCATTCCACCAGGACACAAAGAACATCAAAACAAAACAAACAAAAATAAAGACAAAAAGAGAAAGATACAGGAAAAACAACAGGAAACACCTATCATTAGCATTAAACTCCGAGAATGGGATCCAACTTACAAATAAGATAGCTGGTAAGAACCTTATATCCAGAACAAAGTATCCCTCTAACTCAACAGCAACCAAAACATTTATTAAACAAAGGTAGAGAACTTTAACATATTTTTCAAAAGAGGAGGTAGAAATATGTTTAAAAAGCAAAACAGGCAGTTAGATGATGTGTTGATAAATGATCAATTTTGGTAATAGTAGATGAATTTAAATAAAAAGAAGAATGTATCATAACAACAATTTAGATTATTATCTTTATTAAAGAAATTATTACACGTCTATGAGAATGTGGAGAACTTAGAACACTGGTCATTGCTGTTACAAATATAAAGTGGTTGAGTCACTGTAAAAAAGGATATGCCTTAAAAGTTAAGTAACATTATGATTGGAAATTCTACTTCTTGCTTTGTATGCCAGTGGTTGAAAGTATGAACTCAAACAGATGCTTGTACACTAGTGTTCCTAGAAGCATCATTTGAAATATCCATATATGGGAATAAACCAATAGTCTGTTGGTGGATGGCTAAACAAAATATGATATATACTTGCAGTGAGATATTGTTTAACACTTGAAATAAATAAAATGTTATTACATGCTGTGACATGGTTAAGATTTGAAAACATACTAAATCAGACTTAAAGGATAAATACTGTATAGTATACTTGTGTTCTTTACCTCAGCACATATATAGAAATAAGGCCCATGACAATGATATTAGAAGGGATTGTCCTTTGGCTGATTATTTTCCCCTCATGAATAGGATTTCTTTTCTTATCATGCTGCTTTGGTCTCTTCACCACTGAAGAGTGTGGGGCTGGGGAAGTTGTGGAGCGTGGGAAACAGACTGGAGTAAGAGTTGTGTTGAAACCCCAGAAATCTCATCCTGAGATTGGCAAAAATATGATCCTGGGTCTGCATGTCCTGGTTCACATAGACCTATTCTTCCATTTTTACCCCCCCGGAGGAGGAGGTCACATAGCCTGGTTATAATGTTTAAACTTCCTTTCACCTTATAAGGTCTTGTCTGGAAGCACCTGGAATTCCTCTTTATGCGCACCTGGAATTCCTCTTTATGCAGACAGGCATTCTGAGAATCTTAACCCTGACCTCACAGCACCCTGAGGTTTCCATCACCCTTGGCCATTCCTGCATCTCTCTCTCTCTCTCTCTCTCTCTCTCTCAGGCCACTAGTCTAATCTCCTGAGGGAGTTCATGCCATTAAGGTTGAGAGAACAGAGTGAGAACAACACCCAAGGACACAAGCAGAATTGTCATCTCTGTTTCAAGGAGCAGACTCTCACCAGACATCACATGTACAAGGACCTTGTTCTTGGGCTTCCCAGAATCCAGAAGATAAATAAATCTCTGTTGTCCATAAGCTGTATTTTTATGGCATTTCCTTGTATGGCCTAGAATGGTCACATCAATGGTGGTTAGCAGGGATGGAGAAGGAAAGAACAGTGAGGTGTTAGTGCTCAATACCCACAAAGTTTTTTTGTGATGGAAGAAAGGAAGAAAAAAAAGAAGGAAAAAAAAGGACAGAAGAAAGAAAGGTGAAAAAAGTTTATGGACTTAACCCTTAAAAGTTTTGTTAGTACTTAATTCCAGCTTTAACTGGTGATGACATTTAAAGGTTTCAGAAATATCTTTCTTTTTTATTAGTTAAATTTGTCTTTATGTAATTTTGCACATGTATGTCATGCATAGTGACTACTCTCATCCTCACTTCTCTGCCCTCCTTGTCTAACCTTCCACCACCACCACTCTCAAATGTTTGTGTTTATTCACTTTGTTTTCTGACCCTCTGAGATTAACCAGTGCTGCCTGTGTGTTCATGGGATTGGAGAGTCTATTGAAGCTTTGTTGGCTTGGCAGTAGATATACTACTAAACAGAGTGATTCTTTCCAAGTCTATCAATAACCACTACTAAAGGGGAGAACCTTGTGGATCCTTTTGCCTTCTTGGACTGATAATTGATAGGGCCTTGTTATATGGTCATATGGCAGGCAATTACAGTTGTTTTGAATTAAGATTGTATCAGGTGGTATTGAATCTAGAGAAGGGCATTTCACATTCCTTCACTTGTCTTTTTGTGGCTTTTATACACTTCCTATTTTGCCTAAGCTAGAGTTACAGGCAGTTGTGAGCACCTCTCACAGAGGACCCAAGTTTGTTTCCAAGTATTCATTTCAGACAACTTACAATCGCCTGAAACGCCAGCTCCAGACAGAACCATCGTGGGCACCTGTATTCATGTAGGTATATCCCCTCATACACACAGAGACTCGCAGACACACAGACACACACAGACACACAGACACACACACACACACACACACACACACACACACACACACACACACACAATGCACAATACTGAGAAACAATAAAAATATTTAAGCATTTAAGCACAACTACTTATAGTATGTTAAATGCTTACCTAAAACATAATTTAATATTATAAAACTTAATATGTCTTCATAGAAATCAGTGTACATCTCAGAGCTACATGTGTCACAGGCAGCACAGGCAAGGCAGAGAGAAAGCACTGCCTTTTTATTGCTCTGCCATAGTTTGATGTTTTCTAAATTGAATGCATACCAAACAATGACATTTTGATTAAATATTTGTTTGTTTGTTTGTTTGTTTATTTAGGGACAGGGTTTCTCTGTGTAGCCATGGCTGTCCTGGAACTCACTCTGTAGACCAGGCTGGCCTCTACCTCCCAAGTGCTGAGATTAAAGGCATTCGCCACCACTGTCCAGCTAAATTTTTTTTCAGTCAATTTCTGTCATATTCATTTCAAAACAAACAGTTGTTCTCTTTCTAATATTTAATTTTCCTTTCTGTTCTAGATAAAATGAATGATACACAGAGGCACACACAACTTCACAACATGTTTTATATTTTAAGATGACTTTTATGTGACAAAAAGGTGGATGGGTAAACTTTATCACCCAGTATGGCTGCTTTGAAGCTAATTAAAACCTGGTGGCTTCTGAATAAACCTGTGGGTCCCTACAGGGATGGAAATTGCTTCCTTTCAGTTGTATTGACTGACAAAGCAGGTGATAACTTGCTTGCATCCTTTGAACAAGTTCATTAGTTTCCCATAATGGCTCTTGGAGGTAAACACCTCAATATTTAATTAGCAGGCTCTCTTTGGTGAGCTCATGAACAGTTATCGGTCCTTTTCTCTTCCGTTCATGCTCAGGACCCAAAGGCTTTTTATGGTCAGTCTGACTCATCTTCAGTCAATAGTTGTGTGCCTGACAACAACCATTAATATCTATTAAAGCAACTGCCTGTATTTGCTTCTCTTTCTCTTTTCTTTTTTTCATGATCTAAAATAAGACCCCATTCATCTTGAAGATCTACTACTTGGGTAGCAAAAGTTTTACTCCTCTTCAATCCAAGTCGTCCAGTTAACACTGCTCACTATGAATAGTCTTATGTCATTGATTAATGCAAGCAACATGTAACTGTTGATATTTATACTCAAAATACATACAAATGTTACATTGACAAAAGCACAATGCAGGGTACATTCAGTGTCAATAAGTCTTCCATAAGCTTGTCTATAGGAATATGCTGGAATCTCAGACCTAGTCTCTGCCTCATTTTAATTCCACTTATAGTGGGGGAAATAAGTAAATATTGAAACATATTGCATATTTTACATTTAATGCCAATATTCTATGGATATATTTAAACAAGTGAAGACAGCAAAGATACTTGCATGTAGGATATTTGGAACTTTCATACTTACTATTATCTTTAAAAAATGAAGTAAGTAGAGTATATTGGAACTGCAGAGTGCTTAGGTAGAGAACAGTTTGCAAAAATTAAGTGTTGTATGACTGAATATCTTGTAAGAAGCACAAGTTTCTACATTTCCCTTCATGATACTTTACCTTGCCAAGTCCAACAATAGGGCCTAGTAGATGGCTCATTTAGCAAAGTGTTTTCTGTGGGTGTATGAAGACAGAACCAGATCCTTGACACCCATGTGACTAGCTGGTTCTATCAGTACACCTGTAATTCCAGAACTAGGGAGGTAGAGACATGGAATACCCTGGGATTGCTTTCCAGCCTAGACAAATCAGTAAAATTCAAGTTCACTGAGTGAGTCTGTCGTCCCTCCCTCCAAAAAAGAAAAAAAAGAAAAAAATAAAAAGGTTTAGGGACTAGAAAATGGACTTAGCAGTTAATCTTTGATATTCTTTTCTTTTAATTAGGTATTTCCTTCATTTATATTTCCAATGCTATCCCAAAAGTCTCTCATGCCCCCCCTCCCCTCCCCACCCACTCCTACTTCTTGGCCCTGGCGTTCCCCTGTACTGAGGCATATAAAGTTTCCGGGGGGTATTGGTTAGTTTATATTGTCGTTCCACCTATAGGGTTGCAGATCCCTTTAGCGGTACTTTCTCTAGCTCCTCCATTGGGGGCCCTGTGATCCATCCAATAGCTGACTGTGAGCATCCACTTCTGTGTTTGCTAGGCCCAAGAATTGCCTCACAAGAGACAGCTATATCAGGGTCCTTTCAGCAAAATCTTGCTAGTGTATGCAATGGTGTCAACATTTGGAGGCTGATTATGGATGGATCTCCGGGTATGTACTCACTAATAAGTGGATATTAGCCCAGAAACTTAGAATACCCAAGATATAAGATACAATTTGCAAAACACATGAAACTCAAGAAGAATGAAGACCAAAGTGTGGACACTTTGCCCCGTCTTAGAATTGGGGACAAAACACCCATGGAAGGAGTTACAGAGACAAAATTTGGAGCTGAGACGAAAGGATGGACCATCTAGAATCTTTGATATTCTTATGGAGAAGCAATTTGGTTCTTGGAAACCAAGTCAGGTGAATCATGATCACCTGTACTGTCAATTCCATGGTTTTGGATATCAATCTGACACCCTCATTCGGCCTCTCAGGGTACTCACTCACATGTGCATGTATACATATTCAAATAAAATAAAATTATATATATATATATATATATATATATATATATATATATATATATAAACAAAGGTAGAGAATGATTGAGAAAGACCCTGATGCCAAATTCTGGACTCTAAATGCATACATTTGTGTGTTCTTGCAAACATTCACAAATGCACATATATAATAAACATACACACCTATAGCATACACAATAAACTAAAGACTTTAAAAATCCTGCAGTAAATAAATAGCTACATTGTCAAGTATTTTATTTTATACCTATATATTTTAATGTTCACTATATGCAAATTGACTATACTTAGCTTTATAAGGCATATGAACGGTGTATGGAATGTGACACTAGGTTTTGTGCATCATGTGAAAGTTTATTGACATTTTTAATGAAATTGCTACCCTGAGCATGCTGAAGCACACCAGTGATCACTTAGATGTTAGAATACAGAGGAAGGGCATGGTGGTTTGAATAAGATGTTCCCCATAGTCAGTTATTTGAATACTTGGTCCTCAGTTGGTGGCACTGCTTGGGGAGGTTTAGTAGGTGTGGCCTTGATGGAGGAAGTGGTATGTCACTGAAGAAGGGCTCTGAGAGTAAAATGTTTGGGGACATGTTTATCTCATTTTCTTTACTTTTGCTTTCCATTCAAGATGTGAATGCTCAGCTATTGGCTTCTGCTAATACTCCTTTACAGTTGTGGCCTCCCTGGAACCACAGCTCTGATAAATTCTTTCCTCTATAAATTGCATTGGTCACAGTGTTTTATCACATTAATAGAAAAGTAACCAATGTAAATGAGTTGTATTTTTATTTTGAAAAGGTGATTGATTTTTCTAATTATCCAAATATGAAATGACAGGTGATCTGTGAGATTGGAACTAATTTTTTTTCATGAGAAGATTCTAGGGTCAGTGAGATGATTCAGTGGTCAAAGACACTTACTGCCAAGCCAGACAACCTAAGTTCAATCATGAGGTTTGAGCACATCGTAGAAGCAGAGAAGCAATCCTGTTAACTTGTCCTTTGTCATCTACATGTGCACTGTGGCACATGTATGAATACACATGCACACACAAACAAATATAAATGTTTTTAAAGGAGATACTATCTTAATAAATAGTACAGCTACATTTATTAAGAATTATTTTAGTTTATTAACTGGAGTGTAGGAAACATTTTTTGAAGTTGGAAGCCAAAAAATGTTCTTTGTCTAACAATCTAAGATTGAAATACTCTTCAAAGTAAAATTTTCTTTTAGACATAGAGAAAAGGTCAGGGTTCCAGATGAGGAGTTTGCTTGTTAAATCATTAGCACCTGGGTTTTCAAGGAAATTGGCAATCCCTGGTATATTCTAAAGCTAGCAGAGTTTGAAGTACAGCTATGAATTATTTCAGCTCAAGAAACCCAATATGCTATAAATCTTCAAAGCTTATACTTAAGGCATTGACCAGAACAAATTAAAGTAGAAAAAAGGTATTTCTAGACACAGAATAGAAAGAGGAAAAAATCTTGTCTACTGAGTGTTCAGTTTCTAGTTTGAGTTTTGTGAACTATTGTTGCCAAACTTGACTGGAGACTTTTCCAATATCATCAAAGTGTTAAAGTCTAGCATCTAAAAACCTTAAATACCTCAATTCTTATATATTATATTCAAGGAATGTCATACATATCAGCATACTCTAAAAATATCATTTTTGGGACCTACCTAGTATGGGTTCAGGCTATTCTATTCATTAGAAGACTATTACTGTTCACAGTCAATCACTGTAGTTTATAGATTGAACATGGGTGATGTCATCTAGTTGGTAAAGTCTGTAACATCAAAGTTTGTAAAGTTTGTAACATCAACACCAGCACTGTGGCACTTTCATGAATAGTGCTGTTTAAACACACCCAGAGTGGCAAAAGAATTTAGTTGCCTAGAGAAAGTTTCCCAGCTATCTCATTTAGGGTTTCTATAATGATGTGATAAAACACCATGACCAAAAGCAACTTGGGCAAGAAAGGTTTTTTTCATCTTATCATCCAGCAAATTCAGGGTAGGACCTCAAGGCAGGAGCTGATGCAGAGTCCATGGAGGGGTACAGTTTACTGGCTTGCTCCTCATGGCTTATTCATCCAACTTTCTCATAGCACCCAGGACTATGAGACCAGGGAAGCCCAAGAAACTCCCAGGCAGGTGGTCCTGATTTGGGTAAGCAAGATAGCTAAGGAAGCTATGGGAAGCAATTCAGTATGAATTCCTCTACAGGCCTCAAGTTTGTCTCTAGGTTTGTGTGTTCAGCTCCTGCTCTGACTTCTCTTGATTTTGACATAAAGTTGTAATAAACTATAAGTTGAAGTAAACATTTTCTCCTGAGTTTACTTTTGCTCAGTGTTTTATCAAAGCATAAGAAAGCTAATCAGAGTACCATGTAATCAAGATAGCTTTCAAAAGATTCTGACTCCTGGTCTTCAGACTGCCTTTGCTGATACCCAAAGCAGCAGAGTCAAGCTGCCTCCACCAAGTCCTCCCTGAATTGAAGGAAGAGTCAAGAGACTGGCAAATGCTGCTGTTTTATGTTGTCATGTTTTAGGATCGTTTGAGGCACAGCAATAAATAGCTAGAAGTATTTTCTTGAAATATACAGGCTACACTGGTTTTCGTTTTAGATGGGATGAGATGAAAAACAAATAAAAGTATTTAGAAGTTCCTGTGCTGTTGATGCTCTGCCCAGAGGTTTCTCTCCTACTCCAGTTCGCAAAGACCAACCTTTATAATGTCATCTAACAGTTTCAGCATTTCAGATTTTAAATGAACACCATTAGTCTGTTTATGAATTAATTTGTATGGAAGGTAAAAGATATATACTTCATGCTTTAAATCCTCCTTCTAAAGTTGGATGTCTGGGTTTGCAAGCATCCTTTGTAGAATAGGCCATATCCTTTCTTCTGGATGTTGTGCTGCCTTTGTCAAAATTAGGTGGTTTTGTGTAGTATGCTATTTTTTAAAAACTTACTAGGATTTTTTTTAGTGGAGGTTTTTTTTTTTCTTTAGAGACAGAGACAGAGAGACAGAGTTCATGCAAAAGCACAAAGAGAAAAATGGACAGGCAAGGAGATGGGAAGTTCTTAGAGGGATTGAAGGATGGAAAATATAATCAAAATACATTGTATAAAGAAAACTATAAAAAATATCCTGACATAAAAATTGAGGACTGTGCACTGTTATCTTTCCTTGTAACTGCAATATCCACAAGAAGGCTGTCACACTGACATTTTTTATATTTTTAAGGGACCGTAAGGTCTTCTTTATACCCTCATCTCTTAACCAGTGAGTAGCAGGAGGAAAAAGAATAAATATCAAACTGGAAAAACAATAGCAATAAATATTAATGATTAAACAGATAAAAAATTATGTACCACAACTGTCAGCCTGCTTCTAGGTTTTCTATTCTAATCCATTGGTCTAAGATTTTTATTTTTATGTCTGTTTTTATGCCAGTACCAGACTATTTTCTGAGCTTGTTTTTTCTCTTAGTTTTCTTTTGAAGTTCCATATAAATTCTAGGATTTCTTTTTTCTAGCTCTTTGAAATATGCCATCAAGATCTTGATAGACAATGCATTAAATCTGTGGGTTAATTCTTTCATGATATTCATTCTGCTAATCAAGGAACATACATTATTTTTTATTGTCTAGAGTCTTCTTTGATTTTCTTTTACAATGACTTCAAGTTTTCTTTGTAGAATAATTTTACTTTTTCCATTCCTTTTCTTTGAAATTAAGATTAATACTAAATACTTTATTTTTGGAGCTATACTGAATTATGTTTTTTTCTAGCCTATTTCTCTCATAATTTTTGTTGGTATAAATTATAGTTACTTTTTTTAAATTATTGATTTTGTATCTTCCAGCTCTACTGTGTTTAGTATATCTGAGAGCTTTCTAGTAGAATCTAGGACAAAAAGTTGAGGATGGGATGGTGAATGTAGATCTGGAAGGTGTTAAGGGGAAATTGTGGGTGATTTTATGAAGTTCTCAAAGAATTGATAAAAGTATTTTGTTAAAAAAAAAATCTGCCAAGTGAGCATGCCTCAGTCCCACTTGGAAGAGAGAAGAAAGCAATCACAAGTGGGGAGGGAGGGAGGGACCTGGGAGGGAAAGTGGAAGGGGTTGTGGGAGAGAGGAACCTGGTCTGGTATTGGGTTAGGGAAAAGGACTGAAGCCCTGAGGGCCAGCAGAAAGAATATAAACAGGCAACCTCGGGAAATAGGAGGTTGGGGGACCCCCCTCCCCCAGAATGCACCAGGGACCTGGGAGGTCAGAAACTCCCAGGACTCAAAGGGAGAAACCTTAAGTGAAACAGTAGGGAGAGGGAACTTATAGAGCCTACCTCCAGCAGGAAGACAGGTCATCAAGTGAGGGATGGTTCCCACTCCACAGTCACATTTCTGACCCACAATTGTTCCTGTCTGAAAGAATCACAAGGATGGAAATGGAGAGGAGCCTGAAGAAAAGAAGGTCCAGGGACAGGCCCAAAATGGGATCCAGCTCAAGGGGAGGTCCCAAGGCCTGACACTATTACTGAGGCTATGGAGAGCTCAAAAAAAAAAAAAAAGGGGGGGGGGGGATTTATCATGACTGCCCTCTGAAAGACCCAACAAGTAGCTGAAAGAATCAGATACAGATAATTGCATCCAACCAATGGACAGAAGCAGCAACTCCTGTGTTGAATTAGGGAAGGTTGAAAGAAGCTGAGGATAAGGGCGATCCTGTAGGAGGGAGGATCAGCAGTCTCAAATAATCTAGACCCTCTGAGATCTCTCAAACACTGGGCCACCAAACAGGCAGCATACACCAGTTGACATGAGGCCCCTAATACATATACAGTAGAGGACTTCCAGGTCTGTGTTCATTCAGAGATAATACACCCAACCCTCAAGATGGAGGCCCCAGGGAGTTTAGAGGTCAGGATGGGGTGTGGGATGGGAGCATCCACATGGAGACAGGGTCGGGTGGGGAGGAGCTGTGGGAAGTGGAGCAGTTGGAGGGTGGATGTGGGAGAAGGGGAATAGAATATGGAGTGTAAAAAATAAATTAAAAAATATATCAAAAAAAGAAAAAATATATCTACATTAAGTGCTATGCTACTTAGTTTCAAGAAACAAACAGTTGAACAAAAGTTTTATTAATGCATTTTTATTACTTTATATAAATAGTAATGGCAAGGATATTTATGATAACTAAAGGCTGATGTTTAATTAATACTTTGTATTTCTACACTCAAAAAAAAAAAAAAAGACTAGCATTGTTGAAGATGATGTAAGGAAAAAGAAACCCTTACTCATGGTTGGTGATGAGAAAAGCAAGCTGTTGCAACAGGAGAGAGCAGGAGAGAGGGAGCAGATCTGAAAATTATGAAACACCATGGGACCAGGACAGCTAGTGGTGGCATGGCATTTGAATCACAGTGGAGTTAGAGTGTTCTGGACCACTGGAGGGGGATAACTAATACCATTTTCTCTTCTCTTCCCAAAACTGGAGTGATGGAGGTTGTTTCCCATTGAGAGAGTTCTGAAGAGAGAAGTGAGCAAGGAATTGCCAGGTTCCTCTAGTTTAAAAGATCTGATGATTAGGAAAGGAACAAAGGTTATGCTACAATATCTTTAAAATCCTGGCTTGAGGAGATGGGAATGGAATGGAGTATAAGAAGTGACTGTTCCTCTATTGCAAGAATCTGATGGCAAGCAGGGAGCTGGGAAAGGGATCTGGGAAATTTTTACTTTTTCCACAAGTAAAAAAAGTAGTAAAGAAAGAAAGACAAATAGAAACTGTCACATGTCCTGAAATTGAGGGAAGCCAAGCAAATTCTGAATGGAGGACAATGAGAGATTAAATGTCTCTGAGTTAATGTTAGTTTGAGGCAGAGAATTTAAGCTCATAGGATCTCTTGTCCTAGAGATCCAACTGTGGCTTACTCCCTTGTCTTGGAATTGCATGTGCACACTGCTACATATGGCCTTTTATGTAAGTGCTGGAATACCAGCATCAGGTCCTCAATTTACTTGGCAAACATCACTGGATGAGCCATTTCTCCATCATACATTTGCTCATTTAAAGACAAAAATCTTATAAATTCCACATGTATAGTAGAAAAATATTTAAAATTCCAGTGCAAGGTTTCTGCCCTGCCTTAGGTTATTGATTTCGTGGATAAAAACACACACTGCCTTCATATCTTTAAATAGCTTTAGGCAGCACAGCAGCTGGGCAGTAGCCTATCTGCCATGTTAGAATCTACTTTCCTATCGATACCCTCAAGTTAATCACTTACTATTTACTATGTTCCATCTGAGCTACTCTTAACTCTAATTGGGCAGCCATCCATCTGGGCCATGGTCTCTTGGCCCTTTGCCAATGGCAGCTCTCTTTACCTTCCTGCATGTTCTTCTTCCATGGTGGCTTCCTTCTCCTCCTCCCTCCTCATGGTTCTTTCTCTCCAAATTCAAAAATGACATTAATTATATTTTAATTTTAAAACCTCAACCCCACTTATGTCTCTACTACCCAGTTTTTGTTTGTTGACGTCTCTATTTGCCAATCAAAATTAACTGGGGACAGGTTCACTCAATATCTTATATACAGACTCTCTTCTCTTTGGGGCAACCAGTCTTGGGGGGCCCAAATTAACATTAAAATACAAGCAACATTAGGCTAGCCCACTACACATATGTTAATTTCTTGTTATAATAATATCTGCAAATATTTTCTCTCACTCACTGGGTTGTCTCTCCTTAATGTTGAATGTTTTGTTTGCTGTTGGGAATCATTTTATTTGATAGAATCCCATTTGTCTACTGCATTTGTTGCTCAGGCTTCGGAGTATTTAACACCTGGAAGCACTTCCCTTGGTTGCAATATGATGTAGAGAGTCATCTGATGCTGTCTAAGTATATCAAGAGGCAAAGATTACACGAATCATATTAGCTGGACTTGCCACCTGCAGCCATGCTTTCTTTAACAATTAAAACATGAAAGCAAGGGAAAAAGCCAAATGACAATTTTTAAGACTTCATGTTACTAGAATATGATATAAGACACAAATAATTTACTCTAGATTCACCTGTTCAGCATCACTTAGAATAGTAATTAAATTAGTACCACTCAGATACCCTTGAAAAACTATGAAGGTATGTCCTTAATCATTTATATCACATTCTGTATAGCTATATATTATTACTAAGACTTTCATTTAAAATTCTCTTCCCATTCAATGATTCAGTATTTTGTCCCGGCACCAAGTTTGAACTTTATATATCCTTTGGCCTGTTTACACCTGGGAGTGGCTCACACAAGTCAAAGTGCTTCTCCGGAAGCAAATGTACACTGTAACATTCCTTTCCCTCATCATTTCAGAGTCCAATGTGGCTATCTGTTTGGAAATGTCTGAACCAACCACACTAGCATTCAATGAGTTCTTGAAACAGAAATAAAGGTGACCCAATGCTTATTTGAGAGGGAGCCACAGCAGGGAATAGGCCTGAAGCATGAGTAGTGTCATGGTGTGTCCAAATCCCGGAAATCTCACCCTGAGATTGATATGAGTAGGACTGCCCCTGCCTCTGCTCTGGGCCAGCAAGTCCCCATGCACATAGACCCATGCCCTCCCCTTAACCCTATTAGAGGAGATAAAATAGCCTAATATCCAGGTTAAACTTCCTTTCTCTTTATAATGTCATGTCTAACACCATCTGGAATTCCTCCTTATGCAAAAACGAGGCATCCCAGCACCCTGACCAATAATGTACACTCACCCTGAAAGACTCTATCAATGCCCCAAAGGTTTAAATAGCCTTTGCCCTCCCAAACTAAAGGAGCTGCTCACAGAAACTGTCTCCCCAAAAGTCTGTTTGTTTTCATGCTCATTGGTTCCCTGAGGTGTCCATTACCCCTGCCTGTTCCCACTTTCTCTCTTAGGCCTTTGGATGGGGAGTGGACTGGGAATGACACCTACTGTCAGTTTGATCCATCACTGAGGAGTGTGGGTTTGTTTCTGACTACAAGTTTCCTCCTTCCTTCATACACTGGATTCTCATATTTATCTTTATCTTCTATGCTTTCTCTGTTTCCACCTTCTACCCACATTTGCTTTCCTTCCTATCCTATTTTTCCATGTACTCTATTTTTCATTACAAATTGAGGCAATTGTTGTATTAGCTCTTCTTTGTGCTTGTTAGCTCTATACAAATCGTCTGACAGTATCAACTTTTAGTGTGCTGCTCTCATATGCTTGCACACCACCACAGAAACAAGAAACAGCCATCCATTCTCCCAACATCCCATGTTGGCAGTTTTAGCACCCCTTTTGTTGTATGAAGCAGTGTTCAGATGTAGAGTTTTGTAGGCTTGAATGGTGTAGTCTGGGAACATTTCATGCTGATGAAGTCTAGTCTACTCTGTCTTTCCCTTTGTTCTTTGTACACATACTCTATTCCTCAACAACAAGGTAAAAAATAATGGAGAACTATTTATTGTGAAACTTGAGGTTACAAATATAAATACCAAATAAACAAAATAGCTATTACTTACTTAATCTTACTATATAGTGGACAAAATATCCCAAATCTTCAGTAATTAAAATCTATATAACAAAATAATTTTAATATAGTTTGTGTGTGAGCATGTTTTTTAAAGTGCTAATTAACAAGCTAAGAAATTATTAACAAATCAAAGTTCTGTAATATTCTCAAGTTCTTCATGTTGATTTCAAACAGTATTTAATGTAAGATAGTAAATCATTTTAAAGTGTATCTTTGTTGCGTTACAAAGACATCTCAAGACTTGGTATTCTACCATCAATACTGTGCTCAGAAATTTTACCAACAGAAATATCTTTAGATGCTAATTTTGATATTTATTTCTAGTTCAGACATTACTTAGACAATTTATAATATGTTTCAATCTCGTTTTTGTTCCTCAAAAACTAAAATCAGATTTAATGACTGTTAGGGACCTATTCGGCCTTGACAAAATTGTGCTTCATAGCTATTTAGATCAATTAGAAATCTTGGGTTGCCATAATAGGTTTGAATCTTTGAGTGCCTAACTAGCATATAAATGTTACCACTACAAGGTCCTGAAATCTTGTGTATAGATGTTGTACAGTGCTTGCTTGCCTAGTGTGTACAAAGTCATGTGTTCAATCCCCAGAACTTCAGAACCAAAAAGCAATATGGAGAAAGGGGACAGTGAAAGGATTGTGTCCTTTGAGAACCATAAGTTTCTGGGGCAGGGAGGAATGAGCACAAGAGTCAGAGGAAGAGAAAGTTTGTTGTGAGACCCAGAAGTTTGCTTTCCTAGAAAAGTCAGAGACTCTGCTCCCGTAAAGTCTCATCAACATGGCTGCCTAAATAAGACCTGAACAAGGACAATACTAATAGACATGTTACATGGAAAGGAGTAAAGTTTACAGAACCCTAATGGTAAACAAGGAACTGCAGGTCAACTAAGGAATGCTGAGGTGAAATATACAGTCTTCCCTAAGAAAATGCACTAATTGGTTATCCAAGTGATATGCTATACATTCAAAGTACAGACATTCAAAGTATATACATTCTGTATATACATTCAAAGTAGCAGACTGAGCAGTACAGACTGAGCAGGCTGTATTTGTTATGTTGGAATGTGTGTGTGTGCACGCACGTGTGTAACTGAAGAAATAAAGGGCATACATGGGATAAGGGAAGATACATGGGAAGGAGTAGAGGGAAGAAAGGTGAAAAATGACATTAATTATGTTTTAATTTTAAAACATCAAACAGTTTATAGAAAAGAAAGGAAATCTAAGAAAATCACACACAGACACACACACAGACACACACACACATACACACACACACACTTGGACCTTTTGAGAAGACTGGTAGGTAACATAGGAAATACCATGTGGAAGTGATTAAGTTAAATCTTGAGGACTGTGACATTGTAAATGGTACAAACATTCAATTAGAACTATAAAGCCCAAATTATAAGATCATGTGTAATTTATTTAAAGTAGCAGTGCCTTCTAGCATGATACAAATCCTTCTCACATTATTAGTGAGCTAGACCTTTGAAATCACTAGGCAAGACAATTTTATTGCTTCCTAATTAGACTTCATATGATAAAAGCACACTTTTATATAAAAGGGAAAAACTCAACAGCCTTTCAGATATTAGAATAGCAAAACTGAGGATTAGCCTTTCAATTTGTTTTTGTTCTTTAATCTTTATTTCAAAATAGTTTTTTTTTTTATCCTTTGCTAGTAATACTAAAAACAATGTGAGACATTAAGCAAACTTGACATTTACAGAGGGGCAAGTTTTGTGGCTTTGATGGAGAATTTGTACAAGAAAAAAAATTTTTAAGATCCTTCCATATGGGAAAAAGTCTCTTTTACTTTGTAATACAAATCAGTACAATGCAAATTTGTATCACCTGCATTCATATTTATTTTGTGATTTTGGTTATCATGCTGTGCATTGTTATTTACTCTGCTGTTCAGACAGTGTCTGTGGCATCCTTGGCCACTGGTAGCCATCTTTGGCTTCACTTTTATTCTCTGCCATAGAGAGAGATGCTTCAGAGTATATGAGCATATTTTCAAACTTTCTGCACATCTCCAGAACCAGGCATCTCTTTAAGGATCTATGGAACCTTTCAGGTAAAAAGATTAAAAGCCAAGAACAAGAAACTGTGCTTAGTGTTAATTGTGGCTGTTTTCTAGATAATCTTGGAGGACATAAATGCCAATAATTCTCTAAGATCCTTCTGGGGTCAGTGGGCTTGGCTAATCTTGTGGGCAATAGTCTGTCTTTCCACTTACACATATTTTTTCTTAATCTTTTAACATTAAGCTTGAGTTAAATTCCTTCCAAGAAAATTTGCTTTTTCATACTATTAAACATTTTCTCTAATGGCTCTCCTTTGTAATATCTACTTATATATCTACTTATACATTGCGCTTAATTTATTGTTCATGCAAATATACAAGAAATACCAATTTTGTATAATTTTATATCTAAACCTAAGGTCATGTCAAAACTGAATTTAATTAAAAAACCAAAATGAATTGATGGCTTAATATAACATGTCTTCTATCCTTTGAATACTAAAGAAGTCCTAATAAGAAAAGTAGAAAAAATTTAGATGTAGTTCTTGGAGAGGTGGAATTAATATTGTTTAGTTTGTGAAACAGAATATGTGCCCATTTTATTACTGTGAAGAAACATTATGGCCTTGACAATTCTTTTATTCTTTCATAATATTTTTATGGCTGATTTGGTAATTTCATATCATGATTCCCAATCACTCTTACTTCCTAGTCCTCCCAGGTCCACCTTCCAACTCTTGACAACTCCCCCCCAACAAAAGAAGAAAAAAAAAAAACAAACAAAAAAAAAAGATAAAAGTTCAATTTTTGTTGGCCATTTTTATTCAAACCACCACACACAATTTCCCAGTGTTGGAGTTATAGGTATATACAACCATGCCTGATTGTTATGTCAATTCTGGGGATCTAAATTCAGATTCTGGTGATTGTATCATAGGTACTTTACCCACCCAAGCATCTCTGCAGCTTCAAAAGTGTGAATTTATTTATTTACAAAATTCTATACTTTGAGAAAAGCAAACTATCACAAATATATTCCTTTAATTTATCAAAGTGTGAAAAAAACAGAACAAAGCTGAAATGGGACTTTGGTTTTAGTGGGAAAGAATAAAGATATATTTACCTATTTCTATACTTGAAAATTAGTGTAAAATATATTGAGGGTGGACAACAGACATTCATTCATGTTTTATAACTCACAAATTTGCAAAGTACCCCTAATGCTTAATACTCACCGAGACAACATATATCAATAACTATACATAAGCTGAGTTTTCCCTAGAAAGACAGGGATTCCACAATAAAGTCCTACCATGCTTTAAAGAGATCAAAATTTAAAAAAAAAAGGAAAACAGTAATTCAGATTAAAATAAAATAAAAAAAATAAATTAAAAAAAAGGAGGAAAAAACAAAAAGCCAAATACTGGTAAGAGAGGTACCAGAGTTGCACAAAGTCAAGAGCAGGATCAAGACAAGAGGCCTCCTTTATTACTCTCTCAGTTTGTTCCCGAGCATAAGCAGTGCAGCTGGATATGACAACACTGTAAAACACCATTAAACACTGAGAAAAGAAATGCATCTATATTGTAAAATGCCATGTGCAGGTACTTTTCTAACCTGTGCGAATCCATGGCAAAACAAAGTCTAGAACTGAAGCAAATACACAAAGGACAGAAAATTAACAAAAACTAGTAATATTCACATGTACAATGATGCCCAGTGTGAAAATAAAATGAATAAAAGTTTATATGTTCAACAGAAAAATATGTCTTTAGAAATAGGCTCAAAGTGTGTATGAACAAAACTACAAAGCAAATGTTGAATCAAAGGCAGAAGCCAAAGGCTAGACAAAGGCTAGAATGTCTCTTATGATTCTTCAGGATGCTTTGACATGAGCACACACATATGGCTAAATTTTCAAATCTTATTTTTAAGACAGAACAATTTTTAAGACAGAAAAATTTTAAGACAGATAAAAGGAAAAACAAGGCCAAAAATGTTAGAAGGAATGACAATAAGTTCTTTGAAACTGGTAAATAGTCAAACTTTAGTCATGAAAAGATCATCAGTTTCACTGATACAAAAAGCACTTGGCGCTGGGCATGGTGGCACACACCTTTAATCCCAGCACTCGGGAGGCAGAGGCCAGTGTATTTCTGAGTTCAAGGCCAACCTGGTCTACAAAGTGAGTTCCAGGACAGCCAGAGCTACACAGAGAAACCCTGTCTCAAAACAACAACAACAACAACAAAAAGCACTTGGCTCAAATTCTCATGAGATGCCCCATCTCGTGGACTTATGTTAGATAGACACACTGACTATCAAGATGTCAATCCGACATATTTATGTCAACTGCAGCAGGACAAGCTCTTTAGTAGATAGTTCGCTGGATTTTAAAAAGTTAACATACACTCAACAATCCTCTCAGTCTCGCCTTTGACCTTAAGAAGGACTTGCCCTGCCCAGGTGTCTTTCCCCTGCTGTTTATACTGTTCTTCTTAGGAGAACTCACCTGCCAGCCTCTACAGTTAGCTCTTGTCAACTTTCAGGGAGACCAGTCTAGCCACAATGCTGTGTTCAAACAAAGAGAAAAAGCATGGAGACCCAGAGATCTGACTGTTTTCTGCTGCCCAGTGCTGGGACAGCAAGGTGCCATACCTTGGCTTTGTTTATGGTACTGGGGGACATACTTAAGTGCTTATGCTGGTGCACTGAGCACCTTTCTGACTGGGTGACCTATTTTCCAAGCTCCCAACTTTGTCCTCTTCTGGGAATGCTCTACTAATCTAAACTATTTGATCAACTCCTCATGTTTTCAAACCTGATATTTGTGTGTTGTTAACAAACAATACACTTCAGTGTTTTACTTCATATTTGAAGGATTTGATGAATGTTTCTATGCTGAAAAGTTCATTAAAAATGAAAAATGTCCCATCTCTCTTCCTTGCTCCTCTCCCTTTCTTCCATCCCACTTCTCTCTGCCTTCCTTTCTTGTTTATAATAAACCCCAACACAAGTACAATGGGAGAATCACAGAGCTCAGCATGTACATGTGAACATATTTTGAGCTCCTTTCTTTAGGTAACAATTAAGAGGGTCTCAATTTGAGATTCTGACTTCTTTGCTAACAGCGGCTCTGCTAAGCATTATTTGTGCATTGGGGAGACTTTCAGGGAATACTCATATGGCTGTGAGGACTTGTGTTGGTATTTTGAGTTAGGAAGAGAGAAGTGAATCTTGGGAAGGGAACCCTAACACACAGTTGCTCTCCATGTTGCCTCACTCCTGGATTGATTCCAGGCACACAAGAGCTCTGTTCTTCATGAAGTCCTTGGCACCCTTGGTTTCAGAGTGTTATTGGGCACGTACAATGTCACTGTGCTGGGTAAGCCAATCTTTTCTCAAAGGATGGTACGACACTCAGTCACCACAATGGTTTTGGCTTATCTAGGCAAGGATTCGAGAACAGGTATTTGCTGAGACCCTACAGCAAGACCCTATTCTTTCCTCAATTGTGATGTACTGAATATGAAATGCGTAGAAAGTATAGACAGAAAAGGCAATTTTGACAGTAAAACTCACAATAGAAATTCTTCTTGTTCTAAAGAACTTAGTAATATAATTAGCTTTCATTGTTTGTTTGTTTGTTTGTTTGTTTTTCCAAGTGGCATAATTATGACTCATGAGACCCACCATTGGAGAGGAACATTTGTCCTTTTAAATTGAAGCAACTCTTGACAGCAAAACCATATCTATTTGTCTAGAATGGCCATCTTAGAAGACATCTATACAATAGCTCATTCTTTATGGAAAAAGTATTTCTTTGAACTTATGTTTTTATATACAAGCTTCTACATATAATTCCCTCTCTCTGACATGCACAAGGTCCCAGGAGAAACTTTGAGATAGTTGAAGGACATTGTCAGAATTCAATGTACTTTCATCCCGTGATATAGAAATATATTTGTTTATATTCTCTATGATATGTTCATACCAGTGCTGGAGAAGTAAATGACATTTCTTGAGGCATGTACCATAAATAACCAGGGCTTCAGATGTTATCACAAATATTAACAAGTGAGGAACTCAACATATCCACCAAGCACTTCAGAAAGTTTCAGACAAGTTTTCAGGCTCAGGTGTATGTTGGTGTTTTTGGTAAAGGTTGAGACTCAGTTGAAAACTTGAGATCTTGAATCAGGTGTCTTGAAAATTCTTTAATAATTTTGCTTCATGAGGTAGCCTTAAGTTACATTAACCAAAATAGAATTTCTGTCAGATGAAAAAGTTATTATAAGGAAAATGTTGTTGAAAACAGTTTTATGTTTTCATGCAACAGTGGACACTGCAAATCCCACCCCCATGACTCTGCTTAGCAACATCTATTCTGTTTCTTCAGTGTCTCTGTCAAGAAAGAACATTCAAATGACAGTTCTGTATTTACATTTTAGTTTCTACCTTGTAGCATCATGTCAATTGCCATAATCTAAAAATGTCTGCCTCACAGGATAAACAAAACAGTCTAATAGTGAATTGTATGTATCAAAAGTTAATAATCTTTCACTTTCTCCTGCTGCAGTCACAGAAGGCTTACCCCCTGCAAATATGAAAAGGAAGAATCTTTAGTCCTGGCCTCCCTCTGCTCCATTCCCTTATTCCCAGTCTGTGTTTTGTTGCCTGGAATGATTTTCATAGCAGAGATAAATTCCAGCTCTAGCCTATTAGGGAATTAATAGTGCATCTAAGAAATTACTCTCTCCTCATTAACTCCTTTATCTAGGTTGATGGGGACATTCAAATGTCAAGATTCTTACATTGGTCATGTTTTCGCCTCTCATGATTGAATCATTCTGCATATAACCATCATTTTCTTACAAAAACATCCCCTCCACTTCAGTCCCTCCAATCTATATTCAAGAAACTAAACACAGCATTTTCTCACCTTATCCTGTCTGTCTTAAGGTCTATATGTGATGCACTGGAGATAAAGCATACCCATGGACATGACTTAATTTTCTAGACTGATCCATAGAGAGGAAAATGATCCTTAAAATGTGGCTATTAACCTAGGGCTTCTAGGAAAAATGGCAGACTAGAGACTACCTCTGTTATACCATTGGAAGAGACAGATTGAGAGAATTAAAACTCTAAATACAATTTTCTGTTGTTTCTGAGAAACGTGTGTTATTTACAGAGACAAATGTGTGTGTGTCTGTATATATATATATATATATATATATATATATATATATATATATACAAATGTGTGTGTACATACATATATCTATGTATGTATTTATGTATATGTATGTTTACACACACACACACACACACACACATATATATATATATACACACATATATATATATATATATGTATGTATATATATATATATATATATATATATATATACATATACTATCATGTGAAATCTATACCACATCATGACCTCTGGAAAGGAAACCCAAACAAAAATCAGTTTAAAAGTCTTTGGAATTAAACTATACCTTAGAACAGTTTTTCTCAACCCATGGGTTGCATTAGCTTTGGGGATTGAACAACCCTTTTATAGAGGTCACCTAAGGCTATTAGACAACATAGATATTTACATTATGTTTTACATTATGATTCATAATAGTAACAAGAATACAATTACAAAGTATCAATGAAAATAATTATGGTTGGAAATCACCACAACTGGAAGAACTATATTAAAGGGTCATAGCACTAGGAACATTGAGACCTACCACCTTGGAGCAAATAAACTTATCAGATAACTATAGAATATTGCAAACAACAGAAACTGAATGCACATTCTTCTCACAAGCACATGGAATAATCTGTAAAATAGACTATATTCTTAGCCAGATATCAAGGTTCACCAAATATAAAAGTCAAAGTATACTCTGAGGTAGTGTCTATCTTTGTCACTGAGGTGGGTTTCCTATATGCAACAAAATGTTGCATCCTATTTATGTAACCAGTCTGTTAATCTCTGTATTTTTATTGGGGAATTGAGTCCATTGGTATTAAGAGATATTAAGGAAAAGTCATTGTTGCTTCCTGTTATTTTTGTTGTTAGAGTTGGAATTTTGTTCATGTGGCTAGCTTCATTTAGGTTTGTTGAAAGATCACTTTCTTGCTTTTTCTAGAGCATAGTTTCCCTCTTTGTGTTGGAGTTTTCCCTTTATTATCCTTTGAAGGGCTGGATTTGTGGAAGGATATCGTATAAATTTGGTTTTGTCATTGAATACCTTGGTTTCTCCATCTATGGTAATTGAGAATTTTGTTGGGTATAGTACTCTGGGCTGGCATTTGTGCTCTCTTAGGGTCTGATGAACAATAACTTTCAGCTAATGAACTTGAGGTTCCTTAGAGGCTGAAAATTCTTCGTAAGCCAATGGGCTATGTGAGCTAAGGGATGCATTTCTTTCATTTTTTTCCTATGGAATTTTCCTGTGAGATATCTGATAATATGTGAAGCACAGTAATCATGTTCCCAATGCTTATTAACAGAAATACTTCGTGGGCAAGAAGAAAAATCTCTCTGTTGGGACTTGGGGAGACCACCCTCAGAGCACTGTTGGCAGCACTGGTTGGTTTAATGCCTGAACCAGTGTAAGTAGCATCCATTGCATACATAGTCTGTGGACAGGTTTTGTTTTGCCCTGAAAAGAATGTCCCATGGATTTTTCCTGGCTAAAGACAGTTGTGAGAGAGATGGAACTGAATACACGCAAACATTCTTAGTATAGCAATTATTTTTTATTTAAAAGCCTGAAATAATATATGATTTTAACTATATTCATAATACAAACAGCTAATCTTATTGGAGAACCACTGCCCCACTGAATGTCACAAATCCTTTAAGGAAATTTTATAAAGTTACTTTTTATATTTTAGTAATCAGCAATGCTCACAATTCTTCAGCATTAACATTTAACTCCATGAAATAAGTTACAATGACTGTGAAAACATTTAATGAATATTTTAATAAAAACATTTACATTCCAAAATAGATGAAAATGGTTTTTGTTCTGACTCATACACTGAGATTTACTATTCTTGTGCCCTAAAGGACATAATTGTAAAATTCAATTATCTTTTATATATCTAGAGCCACTGCATCTAGAATCAAGAGACATTTATTGTTGGTAATAAAATGATTAGTAGTACTTACAGAATTTTTTAATGGCTGTTTTCTTGGAGAAATAAATTACTATCAAATTCAATAAAATCCCATTTGGCATTGGCAGGTATCTTGAATACAGAGTAGATTTTGTTCTAAAGTCACAACTGAATGTAGCTTAAGAGAAAAGCAGAAGTGATCCTAAAGGAAACTTATTTCATAGTATTTTGCTTCAATTTCACTAGTTCTTTAGTTATGTGCATTTCACAGAGCAATGTGCCCTATGGATAGAAATGCTTTTTTCTAGATGAATCTTTTAAAGTATTGCCAAAACGATACATTACACAGGAGAAGACCCTGAAGTCAATGCTTAGGATGAAAATATTTATCTCTTCACTCATTCTTCAAAGGGAAATAACCGAGTTATAAAAAAAAGTTTGAATGATTAAGAATATATTACACTAGAAATGAAGAAAAAAAGAAAAGGAAAAGGGAAAGGAGAGAGGATTTTAAGAGTAATTTTCATACCTCTTATTATTTTTTTTGCAATGTTTGTCACTGTGTTGCAACCATAATATAAGGGGAAATGTCACACCAACTTCTAGTGTTCCCAAGATAGGAGACAGCTATACCAGGCTTCTGTCAGCAAGCACTTCTTGGCATCAGCAATAGTGTCTGGATTTGATGTCTGCATATGGAATGGATCTCCAGGTGGGGCAGTGTCTAGATGCCCTTTCCTTCAGTCTTTGCTCCATTCTTTGTCCCCATATTTCCTTTAGACGGGAACAATTCTGAGATGGGTGGATAGGCCCATCCCTCAACTAGGTGTGCTGTGCCTAACCTCTGAATATGGTCTTTACAGGTTCTCTCCCCTCTTTGTTGGGTATTTCAGCTAATCTCATCCCTGTTGGGTCCTGAGAGCCTCTTGCTTTCTTGGTATCTGAGACTTACTAATGGCTATCCCCAGTTCCCTATCCCCCACTGCTACACACCTCCATTCAAATTCCTGACCCTCTGTACATCTCCTGCCTCCTCCTATGCCTGATACTGCCTCTCTTTCCCCTCCTCCTCTTCTCTAACTCCCATGTTCCTCTGTTGCTCTACCCCCCCGTGATTATTTTGTTCCCCATTCTAAGTTTGACTGAAGCATCCACACTTTGATTTTCCTTCTTCTTGCGCTTCATATGATCTGTGAGTTGTATTGTTGGTGTTCTGAGATTTTTTTTTTACCGACTATCCAGTAAGTTCATCCCATGTGTGTTCATTTGTCACCAAACCCAGACTCTATTGTGGATGCCAAGAAGTGCTTGCTCACAAGAACCTGATATAGCTGTCCCCTGAGAGGCTCTGCCAGTGCCTGACAAATACAGAGGTGAGTGCTCTCAGTCTACCATTGGATTGACCACACGGTCTCCAATGAAGGATCTAGAGAAAGGACCAAAGGAGCTTGCAGCCCTATAGGAAGGACAACAATATGAGCCAACCAGTATCTTCAGAGCTCCTAGGGACTAAACCACCAACCAAAGAGTGTATATGGAGGGACCCATGTCTCCAGCTGCATATGTTTTCAGAGATGACTGTTTGGTATTGGAAAACCAATTGATGTCCTCTTCTGTAGGGAAGGCTATCTTTCCCTCTTAAAATAATGATCTTACTCCTTAAAAGTTTTAGACACAAAGTTTTCTAAAGTCAAAGAAAATGAATGTTGAAATGATTCATCAATCTCAAGCAAAACCAAACCAAACCACATCCAATCTAACCTGGCTACAGTGTGTTTTCATTTCTACATTTACAACATTCTGTTATTATTTTATGTAGGATTATTTTGGTCCATATTAATGAAATTTTATGATGAAATATTACTCAGAAAATACTAACAGCAAATATTGTCATAAAACAATCTAAGTAGAATAAATTCAACTAAATCATTTTAAACTCTCAACCATAATTTTCAGAAGACCTGTTAAACCTGTTGTAATGCATCACACACCTTTGCTAATAGCTATAGTAGACACAGGAGCAATCAGTGCAGATTAATCATGAGAGTCAGGTCAATCCCACTTAAGTTATCTTAAGGCTGACTTATTTTTCAAAATTGTACTAGACCTCAGAATGAACTGTGTACTTTTGAGTCAGACTTCAAATTTTCACCAAGAGATACATTGTACTTTGTGGGTCAATTATAAATAATAAAATTTTAGTATTTTCCTTTCCATTTATATGTTGTTGGTCATCTAGTTTGTTTATAAATTTGAAAAATATTGAAGTACTATCAGTCATTTATGGTAATGGGAAAATGTGCGTAATCTTCTACTGATAATTGGTTCCATGATTGGGAGATAACAATTAGTATAAGATTGGGGGTAAACTCTTTTATTTTTAGTTTATGAATAATTTTTAAGGTTCAGCACAATAGAACCAGTTTTGTCATGTGTTTTGATACAAATATTGAGATAGTTATGACATTTTTTTCTTTATTTTGTTGATGACATTGATTTAATGGATATAGAAATAAATTTTCCAGGCAAGAAAACAAACACGGCCCCCCCCCCAAATTTGGCCTTGGTGCATTTTCATTTTCAGTCTTTATTATATACACTGCAGGATATATTTATACTTCTTTGTTGACCTTCTGGCGTGTGAAATTTTTAAATTTACTTTAAATTATCATTCGATTAAGTGTATTTTAAATTTTTCAGTTTGATAACTTCTAAGACCTATTGGTAAGTTTGAATACATTTCATAACTGCTATGTAATTCAAAGTTTTCTAATTTTCCTTCTTTTATTTGTTTCTGGCTTAACTACCATTGGCATTTTAGGGAATTATTTCATTCACTTGAAATTTATTGATGGTTAATGCTTAAATTTTCTATATCTTTCTTGATATTTTCACCTCTTATTATTTCAATGACTGTCAAAATTCCCTTCCATCTTTGTGGTTGTATCTCTTGAAAATGGTACATGTACAGTCACCAAACCCAAACACTATTGCAGATGCCAAGAAGTGCTTGCTAACAGGAGCCTGATATAGCTGTCTCCTGAGAGGCTCTGTCAGCCTGACAAATACAGAGATGGATGCTTGCAGCCAACCATTGGACTGAATACCATGTCCCCAATGGAGGAGTTAGGAGAAAGGACAGAAGGAGCTGAAGGTCATGACAACCCCATAGGAAGAACAACAATATCAACCAACCAGAACCCCCCCACACCCTCCACACACACACACACCCGCTCCCAGAGCTCCCAGGGACTAATCCATCAACCAAAGAGTACACATGGAGCGACCCATGGCTCAATCCACATATGTAGCAGAGGATGGCTTTGTTGGGCATCAATGGCAGGAGAGGCCCTTGGTCCTGTGAAGCCTCAATGCTCCAGTGTAGGGGAAAGCAGGAGTGGGTGGGTGGATGGGTGAGGGAACACCCTCATAGAAGCAGGGGGAGAAGCAATGGGATAGGGGATTTGGGGGGAGGACCAAGAAAGGGGATAACATTTGAAATGTAAATAAAGAAAATGTCTAATAATAATTAATAATGCTAATAATAAATCAAATGTCTTTCTCCTGAGGAATCTGATCTTTTAACACATTTTCTTTTGTAACCATTCAAGAAGACACTGGTAGGTGTGAATGATCTGATGCTAAAGCTCCAGCCTTGTCTGTTGTGACATCTGTGAGGCTGCATATCAAAACATACATGCTCAAATCTCATCAGAAAACCTACAGACACACGGGACCCAGTGCTGATACAGTATCTTTTATTGTCAAGAATTCTTCCCATTATTCAGATCCAGTAAAAAAAAGACAGTGAAGTTGAACTAACATTAATTATTTGCTGTACAAAGAAAATAAAGATAGCTTTAGTTTAAAGGGCATGTCTCGTCTGTGTATAGAACAGAAGGAATAGGTTTGTGTTTCCTGTTGCTCTCAAAATTTCTGATTAATTCTTAAAATAGTTTTGAATTAACAGCTGGATAATATAGAAAAGAAGTAAATACAAGCATGCATATTAAATTATGGGTATAATTTTATTCCAAGTATAGTTTTCTTTTCCCTGTACACCATACCATTAATATTTAATCCTTTTATAATTGCATATTGTTTTATAATGGGACTTTAGTCACCTTTTCAGAATATATTTAGCACCTATTCTGTGCAAAAAGCTTAGTATAGATTTATTTTATGAGTCCAGTCTCTCCAAATATAAACAGTTTTATTAGCTTTATGTATAAGAGTACAGAAAAAAAAATCACAGGCCAACTTGTGCTCCATAAAAGATGAAAAGAAGACAAGACAAATAAATATTTTTAAGTTGAGTTGGTGAAAAATCTTTCACCTGGTGACAAAAATAGTGAATGTCTCATTATTGTGGAAAATAAGTAAAAAATAATTAAAAAAAACAAATCTAGAAAGAGCATAATAAATGTCTTCCCAATTACATTTAAACTCTTCAGTGAAATTAAACAGAGCCAAGTGTGGCTGGCCCAGCAAAGATGGTTATAACAAGCACACTATTAGAAATAGAACATTTGTTTTTGTAGGTGCTGGCAAAAATACTGAGTAATATGCAAAATTATCTGCAAAAGTCTATATTTAATAAAATGAGAGTCTCTGAATCAGCTAATTGATATGACAGCAAATATTGAGCAGAAATAACACAGAAGGATGGCAATTATTAATTTACAGATGGCCTTATCTCTAGCCTGCTGGAACCATCATAACGTGGGAACAAGAGTGTAAATCCAAATTCCAGAAGCCATCACAGATGGCAGAACAAATCTCCCAGAGAATAAATTTCAACAATCATTTATATGCACGAGTAACAGTTAAGAAATCTGAGCTTCGCTTCCCTTTCCATGCTCTGGCATCAGTCTCTCAGAGGGTATTTACAAGCATATCTGAGAGCCAAGACCTAGGGAAATATATTCTATTAGATTCTCTTTGTAAAGCTAGGTATTGGAGCATGAAAGCTTGTGCATTGTCTGTTTAAGACCTTAAATCGAATGAATGTGTGCAAATCATATTGCCAGTTACTTCCAGAGATAAACAAGGTTATAAAGCAAAGTACATATAGTTATATTCTTGTGTCACATGTAACTAGAAAAATCTTTGCAACAATACAGGTACTCATTTGGTTTATACGTGTACAAATGTTTCCACTGTTAATCTGTTGAAGTGCAGAAAACTATTGCACTTTCTTTCTTTTTTCACAGGATGTACCTTATGCTTAACAATCCTAAATATGACTCCAAAATGACTCTTGCTCTTTTTATCCTCACAGAGGACTAGTGTGTTTCCTTTATGAGTCCATCCTTTTCACTATGTTGTTACATTCTTCTTCTTTAAATCACTGCTTTCTTCATGTGCAGCTGTCATCTCTACTTGCATCTTGAATCCTCTTCCAGTTATGTGCTAACCTTGCCTCTATCTTCCCTTCCCCAAAACATTTGCTCTCTCCTCCACTGTCTCCTTTCCAGTTCCTATATTAACTTCCTACTCCAGAAGCACTATGCTTTCTCTAGCTATGTTTTCTAAGAATGCCACTGAATCCATGTGGTATAGTTCTTACAATTCACTGATATTTTACACCAAAAATCAATTGAGCACTTTAGCTAATGTGATATATATTCTGCCTGAGCTACTCTGTCAGCGTGGTGTGTCAGTAACTGTCTGGGTGTCTCCTCACATACAGTCCTGTAGAGATTTCTATTGCCCTTCTATTCCCTTTTGACTTATATTTTCTTTCCATTTTCTATTCTCATTTCTTAAGATAGCTATGCTGTTTACTCCTCTTATACTTTCCTCTAAGTGGCAGTGCATGTATCAAGACTAGACTTAATCATGTGCCCTTCTTAAGTTTTCAGGGATTATCTCTTCTTACTTGATGGTTTTGAGAGCAACAGGTATATTACTCTGCACTTCCCTGAGAACTAAATGTACCCAGCAATCTAGACAGTTTTGTGGAATAATGAAAACCTTTCAAAATTAATGTGTAAGTTGGTTTGCCTTCATTTTAGTCTCAAAGAATATTTATAATTATATACTCTCAGTTTCTGAGATACCTTGAGTAGGATCTTAAAGGCTTATCATGCCATCACTATCTTCTCCATTTTCAAATTAGCACAGAGCACAATGGAACAGAAAAAACATGAAATAGTTAACCCAAGTCTGAAGCTAGTAAGTGAGGTTTACTAATTACCTAAAGGGAATGCTCTCAACCATGAGGCTCTAGCAGCTCATTTGATAAATCTAATTCCTGTCATTTTGTAACTGATATAACAAACTTTCTTAATTGATCCCCTTAACTCTTTGCCTTTCTCTCAATTTTTCCTGTTTTTTCTTTGTTTTGCTTTATTTATATAGGCTCTCATGTAACTCAGGTTGGACTCAAACTCACCAGGTAGCTAAGGATAATCTTGACTTGATAATCTTGTCTCCACTCTGTAGTGCTAGTAGTAATAGTGTATACCATCATTCCTGGTTTGTACTTCTCTTTGCCTCGCTCTGTCCCTCTGGCTCTGCCTCTGCCTCTGGCTCTGGCTCTGCCTCTGTCTCTGTCTCTGTCTCTGTCTCTGTCTGTCTCTGTCTCTCTGCCCCTCTTTGTCTCTGACTCTCTGTCTCTGTCTCTGTCTTTCTCTGTATAATTTTGTTTTTTACTAGTCTGTTTTAATTCTTTTTCCAGAAGATCCATCTTGTTAAAACCTTTTACTACCTTTTTAGGACCCAAAGACAAAGTGCTATAGACATCTAACATTAATCATTAAATCCTTTACATCACCGACTTTTATGACTCATCTTTAGATGATGGTTCAGATTTAAATTTTAAGTACTTTTTATTTATTAATATTATGTGCATATGAGGGTTGGAGTGCATATACTATGGAACACGTTTGGGCATCAGGGACAACTTTTGACAATCAGTTCACCCCTCTCAGTATGTGTGTCACTGGGATCAAACTGGTCATCAGGCTTGGCAGCAAGCATGTTTAATCATCAAGCCATCTCAGTGGCCCCATGGTTTTTGCATCTTTATTTTGTTCAAATTTTTGACTCTGAGTTGTCATTTTCCTGATGTTTCCATTTGGGCAGCCAATACTTCTTCATTCATCATTTTTGCTCAAATAGATACTTCATAGACCTGCTACCAAATTACACACTTCTCAATGCATATCATATTGCTGTGCTTAACTTGTTCTCATGACTCTGCTGCATGAATCTGTAAAACACCATTTATTTTATTTATATGTGTTTACCCAGAATCAAACATACTGTATAATATAGAGTAGTCATTTAATGTGCCTTCTATAGAAGGAAGAGAGGGAGGGAGGGAGGATAGAAAGGAGGGAGGGAGGGAGGAAGGAAGGAAGGAAGGAAGGAAGGAAGGAAGGAAGGAAGGAAGGAAGGAAGGAAGGAAGGAAGGAAGGAAAAAGGGGGATATTCTGAAAATATATATCAGTGGATTAATAATAAAACTGACAACATTTCAGTAAGGAATATCTTACTCTTTGTTGCTCTGATAGAGAATCATGGCTAAGGCAATTAATAAAAGGAAGCATTTAATTGGGGATTTGCTTACAGTTTCAGAGGTTTGGTCAATGACCATCCTGTGGAGCATGGCGGCAGGCAGGGAGGCGGCCAGCCAGGTAGGCAGGCTTGCAGACATAATGCTAGAGCAGTAGCTGAGAGTTCACATCTGGTTCACAAGATAAAGACAGAAAGGCACTGAGCCTGGCTTGGGCTTTTGAAACTTCAAAGCTCATCCCCAGTGATACAGCTCCTCCAAGAAGGCCACAGCCCCTAGTCCTTCCTATACAGTCTACCAACTGGGAAACTAACATTCAAATTATCAACCTATGGAGGCCCTTCTCATACATACCACCAAAGTTAATAAATACATGTCCATAAAATTTAATGATGAAAGGAATGATAATCATGAACTAAAATATAAAGTTATTAAAATATATCAGAAAAAGATCATGACATTTTTTTCATGATCACTTTAAGTTTATATTATTTATATGATAATTTATGGAATTATTTTATAAGCAATGGAATAAATATAGATTGAACTGAATTTCTATAAAGTATTTCTTTAAGGCAGTTGGTGTTTTCTCATTGCAAGTAGAAAAACAAAATGGGATGAAATAGTTGAATTTTGGATGGATTAATTGCTACTTTATTTCTCTGTCATGTGAAGATTTTGGCTTCTTTGTTTTTTCCTTCAAAGAGATTTTCATTTCCTTTTACACTGGCTTTAATGCTCTTTGGTTGTTAGTAATGATTAAAATTATAGATGACAAAAATGTGAAATTGCAAAAGCTATAGAAATAATGTCCAATAAGATGGATCACTAAGGTTTTTTTTTTTTTTTTTTTTATTTTAGATCCAGAGGCTCTTCACCAAGTTTATTTATATTTTATACACAAAGACTCAAAAATGAAGTGTGCCTAGAAAGAGAACCCTGCTCATTCTCAGAGCATACAAAGTTATACCCACAGCTACATGATAATTCCAGGTACGATGCAATTAAAATACACACACATACACACACACACAAATAAACACACACACATATGTATATATATTTTATTTTAGTAATTTTTATTATTATTTAATAAGTATATATTTATTATTAAATTTAATAGATATTTTTTGCTGTTTTTCTTTAATATTTTTATTATTACATATTTTCCTCAATTACATTTAGAATGCTATACCAAAAGTCCCCCATACCTTCCCCCCATTTCCCTACCCACCCATTCCCATTTTTTGGCCCTGGCATTCCTCTGTACTGGGGCATATAAAGTTTGCGAGTCCAGTGGGCCTCTCTTTCCAGTGATGGCCGACTAGGCCATCTTTTGATACATATGCAGCTAGAGTCAAGAGCTCCGGGGTACTGGTTAGTTCATAATGTTGTTGCACCTACACGGTTGCAGATCTCTTTAGCTCCTTGGATACTTTCTCTAGCTCCTCCATCGGGGGCCCTGTGCTCCATCCAATAGCTGACTGTGAGCATCTACTTATGTATGTACTTACTTATGTGTTTGCTAGGTCCCGGCCTAGTCTCACAAGAGACAGCTATATCAGGGTCCTTTCAGCAAAATCTTGCTAGTGTATGCAATGGTGTCATCGTTTGGAGGCTAATTATGGGATGGATTTCTGGATATAATAAATATATTTTAAAGAGATGTATCAGAGATGTACTATAAGTTCAGAAAACTTAAAATACAAGGAAATGTAATTTAACATTGACTTTGAAATATTCATTAATACACTCAATTTCTAGGCAACAATACTAAATGAGAAAGCCCTGGTAGGAATCATGTCAATTCTTCTGCAGTAAGTAGTTGCTGCTAGAAAATCAGGGACACATATTGGGATTTCATGTCTAAGCTCTAGTAGACTCTAAATGGGCTCTCAACTACACTTTACTAGCTGAATGAAGACAATCAAAGTGTTTTAGTTCTATCTCCAGGTGTCTGAAAATATCACTAAGTTTTTATAATGAGACATATAAAGGACTATATCTCTTTGCCACAGAGCAATTTTGTGAGTTTGAGATCCTTTATCTTTACTGACTGTTGGATGGAGGGAATAGTAATTAGTTTATGGTGCTATTGTTGACATTCATTAGACAAAACTAGTAATGTCTGAGAAATAGAATTGTCAAAACTCTCATCTTGATCATCAGGGATTATGATGTTAAAGAATAACCCTGCCTACAAAATGCTCAGTCCTGGGAGTAACAGGGCAGCAGTTAACTCCTATACATTGGCTAGAATAGTGACTAGAGTATGTTGCTCTAACTTATTAGCCATTTATACGAGACCAAGATTTTTATTATAAATCATATTCTGACTTAAAAATGAGGCATGACTGAAATATAGAAATGGACAAATTTAATTTTAGCCTATTTAAACATAAATATAACATGTAGAGCCATTTGTGTGAAGTTGCTATCACCAATTAATGTTAGTGAGTCCAAAGCTGCTGTATTATGCTTACAATGGGATCCAGAGGAATGTGGCTAGAAACCTTGTCTATTGGGAGCCATTTGAAAATACAGTCACAGCCAGAGCCAAAGGCACATGTTTTCTCTCTTGCCATTAGAGAAGATTTCTATTTCTTAAAAAAAATTAAGTAATATTTTTATTTTGTAAGACTTGAGAATATTAAAGACACACATTTAAGGGGAGAAAGTTTTGCTCAAAAATGTACCTAAGGAGTGAGGAACATGGCTTAGTGGGCAAAAGTCTTGTGTGAGCATGAGAACCTGAGTGTGCGTCTCCTGCACCTATTTCAAAAGCTAGGCATGGTCACACAGGTGCTTATAATTCAAGCACTGTCTAACAGAGGCAGTAGGATAGCTGGGAGTTTCTGGCTGCCAGCATTGTTTTAGGTTCACTGCCTCATGGGAATAAAGTAGAGAGTGATAGGCTATCAACTCTTCCTTTGAAATATGCAGATGCACATATTGTTATACAAAGGTGTGTGTACAGTACACAAATGCCAGCCAACTACATACACAGACACCCCATACCACATACATACACACATTATACCACACCACTTAACATATACACATACAGACACATACATACATACACACACACACACGCACACACACATGCACACACACACACATCCTACCACACCATATAACACAGACACATCATACCATACCACATACACATACAAACACACACACATACACATATCATACCACACCACATACACACATCACACCGTACCACATACACATATACCACTACCACCACTATCACACAGACCATCAGCACCACCATCAGCACCACCATCACCACCACCACCACCACCACCACCACTACCACCATCATACCACATAGAAATATATACACACAAAATGTAAACACAGCATATGTATGTTTAAGGATTTTCAAACACTGAATAGGATATTTTGTAGCAGAAGAATCTCCATGACACTGGGCCCCATCTATGCATCCTGAGATCAGCAATCTCTATTTATACTATCCTGGAAGAGTTGATCTCACTGACTGGAAGGTGAGACTAATGAGCCCCAAATTCTAATGTTTTAAGATTGTATATATTTTTACAGCCCTATAGAACCTTTGTGTTTTCCCTTTAACTTTTTTCTTGGGTGTGAAAACAGTATATTAGAATCTGTATCAAATAATTCTAAGTTTTAGGTCAGTAGAAAATATGGTCTAGCATGTGTAAGATTCTGATTGGACACATAGATTTGTCCTCTGCTAGTCTTAACTTGCTTAACATGTTAACCTCTCTGAATCTAGTATCTTATCTGTTAAAGGAGGAAGACCCTCCATTTGGCAAGATTCAATGCAAGAAGTTAATGAGACTTTCTGGCACATATTGATACTTTTGATACAGGACTGTGTATTCTCTTATCCCGTGTGTTATGGGTTGTTATGAAAATTAAATTATAACTTTGGAGATAATTCCCTTCCAAATGATTCACCAGGTGTGGAAAATCAGCATGAGACTACCACATGCATTTGTGTATTTGTTGGGTTTCTGGGACAGTTTTGCTTCCACAGCTAATATTTTTGTTCTGGGCAAAGAATCTGAGTTCTGAGCTTATTTGAGGACAGGCATACCGCTACAGTGATGGCCTCAGCTGTGGTCTAAGGCCACATTTTCATGTCTTCTTTCAGCCTGGAAAGTGAACAACTGAGTTGGCAGAACAAATCAAGGCAGAAGCAGTGAAAGGACCAGTCAGTGTTGTTCCGTTCAGGAGCAGGTGTCGCTTAGGTGACTCAGCCACTGCTTCCAGTTGCTGTGACAGGATCCATGGCAGTTGTAATAACACTGTGCAGACTCATATACCTGACAAGCTTAGAACCCACACATCTTTTTCTCTTCAGAAAGTGTGAGACACGGTGGTTATACAGAAGCATATTTAAATCTACAGCATTAACAAGCTTGGGCTTAGTCAAATTTATGTACACAAATAAGCAATTTCTTTCTAACTATAAAAAAAGGTAAATTTGAGATTGATTGCCTTGGTGGGAATTATTAATTCTTTTCTCCATTTCCTCCACTTTCTCTCTGTGTGCTGATTTAAATGAAAATGGCCCCCATAGGCTCATTTGTTTGAATGCTAGGTGCCCAGTGTATAGAACTATTTGGGAAGGATTAAGAGGGTTGGCCTTGTTGGAGGAGGTTCGTCAATGGGAACTCTCTTTGAGATGTCAGAAGTTCAGTTTCATGTTGTTTTTACAGCATGCTTGTTTCTGAAAAAGATGCAAACACTCAACTACTGCTTCAGCAAGAGCCATGCCAGTCAGCCAACAAGCCTGCCTGCCTGCCTGGTGCCATGTTTCCCACCATGTTAATCATAGACTAAACCTCTGAAACTGTAAGTAAGCCTCAATTCAGCTTAAATATCTTCTTTTATAAGTTATATTGGTCATGGTGTCTTTTTACAGCAACAGAACAACTAAGACTCTCTTCCTTCTCTCCCTCCCTCCCTCCCTCTTTCTTTCTTTCCTCCCTTCCTTCCTTCCTTCCTTCCTTCCTTCCTTCCTTCCATTAGTCCTTCACTACTCTATTCTCTCTTTTGTACTTGGTTTATGTGTCATAAGAAGTAAAATTTTCAAAGGTTGAGTTATGAGTCAAATGAGTGAACATAATAGATCCTATGTTTTATACAAGGAAAAGCTGATGAGACTCTGAAGCCCAAAGCTATGCACGATTTCCCATTGCACTTGGAGAAAGCTGATGGGCCTACATCCTCATCCTTGCATGTGTCAGCTACAGCTGATGCTCCCTTAGCTCATCACTATGATTATGAAGCCAAGTATGGGAGCAAGAACTGTACCTATTTGCAAGGTAGCTGACAACCCATAAACTCAGGCAATCAGGAATTCCTTCTCTCTGTGACTTTACATCATCCTTTATAAAAGAACTTCCCCCAGTAGACATGGCCACCCCAAGGCCTATCAATATGCCTTTCTATAAAATTACTTTGTAAAGTCATCCCTTTAGGAATGGTTTACCACCATTCCTATTGCTTGTCACTTTCCCATTTCTCCTAACTTCTGCTTTGATGTCCTGTGGATTCTGTCACCCTCTCTTCCTGTCTAATCCCTTAATCTTTTCTCCTTACATAGCCCCCTCTCTAGTTTTCATGACTTCTTCCTGTTCACAAGGATGCTAAAGATCCAGGTAGGGTACATAATGAATCCAAGCCAGCATGTGATTGATAGTCTCAATACGTGGAAAGAATATCCAAACGTTTTTAAACAAAGTTCTTTGTGGGCTGACCATATGACAGACAGTAATCCACTCTCTGACTGCTCCACATCCCACACTTCCTCCCCACCACACCCTGTCTCCAAGTGGATGCCCCCACACCCACCCCGCCTGACCTCTAAATTCCCTGGGTCCTCCAGTCTTTTGAGGGTTTGGTGCATCATCTCTGAATGAACACAGACCCAGAAGTCATCTACTGTATGTGTGTTGGGGGCCTCATATCAGCTGGTATATGCTGTCTGTTTGGTGGCCCAGTGTTTGAGAGATCTCAGGGGTCCAAATTACTTCAGACTGCTGGTCCTCCTACAGGATCACCTTCAGCCATCCCTAAATCAACAATAGGGGTCAGGTGCTTCTGTCCATTGGTTGGGTGCAAATATCTTCCTCTGACACTTTCAGCTGCTTGTTGGGTCTTTGAGAGGGTATTAAAACTTATTGTGTTGAGCCAGGGGTTCAAATTATCCTATTTTGTTTTAATTTTCAGTGTGCTCAGTAGATTTCATGGTATATTTTTCCTGCTAATTTGATTGTCAGGTGTCTCCACACAGCTTATGTGTACAAAGAATCTTAGGAGGATCATTTTATAAGTGGTCTCTACTCTACTCCTTATGTTGAGAACTGACCCAGAAATAGTATATACAGTCCCTAGACTTTCAGAATGTTTCTGATAAGGCTTATATGTGGAGGCATATCTTTTTAATATATTTCTGAAAGTTTGAACAGATAAAAATTAGGGAAACAACTCCAAAATATATTTACAGCAGGCATTTTCTCTGTGGCTTCTTCTTCACCTCCTGCTCAGGCACCTTCCCTTTACAAGGGCATTTTATACATTCAAGTTACTACAGTAGCTTACCTTCTGTCTTAGTCAGGGTTTCTATTCCTGCACAAACATCATGACCAAGAAGCAAGTTGGGGAGGAAAGGGTTTATTCAGCTTACACTTCCATACTGTTGTTCATCACTAAGGAAGTCAAGACTGGAACTTAAGCAGGTCAGGAAGCAGGAGCTGATGCAGAGGCCATGGAAGGATGTTCCTTAGTGGCTTGCTTCCCCTGGCTTGCTCAGCCTGCTCTCTTATAGAACCCAAGACTACCAGACCAGAGATGTTCCCACCCACAAGGGACCTTTCCCCCTTGATCACTAATTGAAAAAATGCATTACAGTTGGATCTCATGGAGGCATTTCCTCAACTGAAGCTCCTTTCTCTGTGATAACTCCAACTGTGTCAAGTTGACACAAAACTAGCCAGTACACCTTCTCCCTTTCTATAGCACTTGTCCTGCTCTTCCTGAATTATCCCTGCTAAATATGATATTTGATAAGAAATTCCTTCCAGAAGTTCCAGTCTGTGGGAAAGTGCATAATGAGAGGAGCTAAGATGTCATCATGAAAAACAGGTTTCTGGAGCTCTGCTCAGCTTTCTGTTTGCCCATCGAAGAACAAGTAGAGAGCTTTCCTTAACAATACACAACAGCCACAAGTTAGGAGTATTAAATGTTTCATTTTGGAAGAGAGGTAAAGTTATTGATTCATTGTAAGTTCACCTTCCTTGATTTCTACCTTCTTATAGAGTGTTTGAGCAGCTGGATAAGAACTACAAGGGACACTCCACTCTCAGAACTGAAAAACAATAATTTCTGTGGTTTTTACTTGAAAGAATTTCAGTGTTTAAAGAAAGAAATAATAAGATATAATTGGGTGGGTATGATTTGGGAGAAGTTTTAGAAGGGGAGACATGATAAAATATATACACCTTTTCAATAACAGGTGCTTCAGTATCTAATGTTATCAATAGCCTATGTAAGTTTATTTTGTAGGATATAAAACAATCATTAGAAGTTTTGAATATTTCTTTAAATAATATTAAGTCAATTGATAATGTATTGACTTTGGGGAAGATTATCAACACTTTTATTCACTTAATGAATCGTTGATCTGAGACAATAAAATGAAATATTTCTCTCTAGTGATGGTCGGGTTATGATTGCCTTTCTCTCCCTCTCATTTTCTCTCTCCCTCTCTCTGTTTTCCTCTTTCTTTCTGTGTGCATTATATACTACTTAAATATTATAATTCCTAATATTTTGTACTTTATAATTTTAATTCATTCTATAACACTTAATATTTAGTTTTAATTTCTCATGTTTTTAACTCCTCATATCAATTTTATTTTTTATCCTAAAACACTTTTACTTAGGAATAATTTTGGTTTACAGAAAATTTTCAATTCAGGGTTTCTCTGTTCTTTTCACCTAGCTTCTGTAGCACTGCCTCCCCTTTTTAATTAGGTATTTTCTTCATTTACATTTCAAATGCTATCTCAAAAGTCCCCCATACCCCCTCACTCCCCTACCCACCCACTCCCACTACTTGGCCCTGGCATTTCCCTGTACTGAGGCATATAAAGTTTATAAGACCAAGGGGCCTCTCTTCCCAATGATGGCCAACTAGGCCATCTTCTGATACATATGCAGCTAGAGACATGAGCTCTGGGGGTACTGGTTAGTTCATATTGTTGTTCCACCTATAGGGTTGCAGACCCCTTTAGCTCCTTGGGTACTTTCTCTAGATCCTCCACTGGGGGCCCTGTGTTCCATCTAATAGCTGACTGTTTGCATTCACTTCTGTGTTTGCCAGGCCCCGGCATAGCCTCACAAGACTCTTGTGAAGCACTGGCCCTTCTTGATGGAATGCATTTAACTGTAGGTATGGCATTTTTCCAAACAAAGATGGCAACTTTGTTCTACTACCATTAAGTACTGCAAGCTTTGTCTTTATCTTCTCAGGTTTCTGCTAATTTCCCTTTGTTCTGCTTAAAGATCTGATCTATCACATCACATTGGGCATTTAGTCTATGTGTGCTTTGTCACCCTAGTGTCTTCTCATCTTAACAGCCTGATCATTCTTCAAAGCATTGCTAGTTTTGAAGAATACCAGTATAAAACCCTCATATCGAATCTGGCTGAAATTTTTAAATGATATTCCATGTTTATGTGTGGGTTTCAAAGAGCACACTATAAAGAAGAAGCACTCCTGTTTCTAATCATATCTATGGCTACACGACCCCTATATGACAAACATTTAACTTGGTTGCTTAGTTACGACATGCCTACCTGGTTTCCCTAGTCAGTTAAATTCTTTTTCCATTCCATTCTTTATTCTTATGGAGTAAATCACTAAATATATTCTACATCTAAGAAAACAGTTTTATATATATATATATATTTCTACTGTGATAATGTTTATTCTTGCTCTACTTATTCAATTATATTAATATCACAGTGAATATATATACATATATGTGTGTGTGTGTGTGTGTGTGTGTGTGTGTGTGTGTAATTTGGATTAAGAGCCAAGATTGTGTTAGGTAATGTTTCTTAGGCTCAGTATATAAAGGCACTTGCCACCAAGCTTGATGACTGAAGTTTGATTCACTGGATCCACATGGTAGATGGAGAAAATCAGCTCCTCTGTACTGTAGCCCATCACTGCCACACAGATGCACACATGCAAAAAATAAGTAAGTGTAATAAGGCATTACTCAAATTGTTCTAGATTTATCATCTATTGAAAACTATTTCAGATCTGTTACTATTTTCTTTCGATCAGCCTTCTGATTTTTATTTCTGTGGTACACAGAATATATTTTTAAATGTATCAGTTAACTTAATTGACATTATAAATGGGGAAAACTAATATTTCATAGAATACATTATATGACAGGCACTTGACTTACCTTTTATTTGTTTTAATCCACTTAACTTTATAAAGGAAAAATTACATTCAATTTCACATTAAGAAACGTAGATTCATTGTCATGGAGTAACTTTGTAAGAGTAATATAACTAATAAGTAGTAAATTCAGGGTTGAAACTGGAGGTCTTCCCAAGCAATCTGGTTCTTGTGTAAATTAATGGAACATGGTTCATCTTGAGGTTAAGGCAGAAGCTACAAAGCCCTGGGAGAAGTTGCCTAGCTTGAACACATGACTAACTGTGGTCTCAAAACCGAAACAATTCAACAAGGAAACAAGTGACAAACCATGATGAAAAACAAGCAGTAATTTTAGATCATGATCTTTGATCTTTCTTTGCTTGAAAATTTTTTAGGGTTTTGTTGTTGTTTGTGCTGTCTGTGCTTTGAGCCAACATGGAAGCTAGATCAGTTTAAGCTAAACCCATTCCTTTACAGTGCCCAGGACTCTTACAGCTCATTGTTTTGTCAAAGTCCTTTCTCTGTTCCTCACACCAACAGCTTTCTCATTGTTTATGGTTTCTGACCTTACAGTTGAAAGTTAGTTATGGATTTCTGTATTTAGTTTACTCAGTCAGTAGGAAAACTGTTGATAATGTCATAGGTACTTCAAATTCAAATCCCTAGATATGTTTTATATTTTAGAATATTTTTAGATTTAGAGGGAAATTGCAAACTAGTACTCAGAATTCCATTCCACATCTGGTTAGCTACTTTTTCCCCCATTAACATGGTACATGTAATGCACAAAAGGACCAAAATCATTACATTATAATTAAATAAACATAAACTTTGCTGATTTAGTTTTATGTAATTGGCCATTCTGTGTTCAAGGAGTCCTTGTAAATGCTGTCTGTGGCTATTTTGGTTTTCTCGGGCTTTTTCTGTCTGGCTGATTCACACTTGCCTGGTTTGTTATGACCTTGGAAGTTTTAATAAGTATTTTTCAGGTACTTTACAGAGTATACCTATGCTGGAATTTGTCTGATATTTTTCTTACAATTCCAGTAGAAACATTCACTTACATGCGACAGCCAAAGGTGGCCAAGCATCATTTCTTACCACTGGATAAATGGTACATTTCCTTACTGTGACCATCTATTTGACTGGCAGCATTTCCCATGATTTTGTGCCCTGAAATTCTATTTGTACTTTTCACCTACCTCCAATTCTGAAATTTGGGGAAGGAAATCATTGTGTGTACACACTTAAGCTGAGAAAAACTGTTTCAAATGGAAAGGTACTTATATAATTACTTGGACTTCTTCAGCAATTGCTAGTACTTTATTTACATCTATGAGTTATTCATATAAACATGAATTCATGAATGTTAACTTTATACTTTGAGCCATAATTCAGCTTGACTTTATTTTGTCGCTGAATCATTTTGAACTTTTTCATTTCTGTACACTCCTGTGCTCCTCTCACATACCTTTGTCATTGTGAATTTTTCAGCACTTCTTTATATATTTGGAACTTTTCATGTTCTGTACCTCATACTGGGTATTTTTACTCTAGTCTAGTCCTATAATCAGCCATTTTTCCAAGAATCCTTATGTCTTAATGTGTTTCTATTGCTGTTGAGAGACACAAGGCAGTTTATAGAAAGAAAGCATTTAATTGGGGGCTTGCTTACAGTTTCAGAGAGTGAATCAATGACCACAATGGTGGTGAGTGTGGCAGCAGACAGGCAAGCAGGCATGCCATTGGATCAGTAACTAAGAGCTTACATTCTGATTCAAAGTTGGAGGAAGAAGAGAGAGATCTAACCTGGTATGGGTTCTTGAATTCTCAAAGCCTATTATAGTAACACACACACATACACACACACACACACACACACAGGGATCAAGAAGTCAAATATATGAGTCTACAGAGGCCTGTCCTATTGAAACCATTACACCCTGATTTTTTTTTTAACAAAATATTCTCTTTCCTTTGGAGATGTTAATGATCTATTCCAAACAGTCAGTAATGAGAGGGTAAAGACAAAAAACACTCTTTATTTTCCTATCAGCTATAAGCCATGCATTCACAACATGTTTCAAAGATCAGTTTTGTAAGACAAAATACAAGCATCAGACACAGACATACTCAGTGTAACTGGATTGCCGTTTCTAGGCCCTCACAAAAAGACAAGAGAGTATTATTGCGTTTTTGCTATCCTGTGTACTCACATGTTCTCTATGTGTGTTTTTGTTAATGTAGCTACATATGTATCTGTATTAGTTACATGAGTTCATATTGATATATTGAACCATAATTCTTTTTGAGTGTTTTCATTTGGGATGAAGAGTTTCCTATCAGAAAACTCTTGACTACAGTTTTATTGTCTAGAGGAAGTAATGGGAAAGTGAGAACAGCCTCAAGCTGTCTTTCCTGGAGACTGGGGATCTGTGGAGATGTTGACAGTGTTGTGATTTGGTGTTACACATGCCAAACATCCTTCAGAGCAGTGGCATCCAGTGATCTTCTTGGCAGTGGTTTTATTGGGGATGACAGTGGCTTTTTCTCCAGTTTCATTTAATAACATGGCTTCTATTGAAGTCCTGTAGATTTGGCTTTTCTTTTTTCTTTTATAGTTACCAAAGAAAAGTTTGCAGAACTCTGGCTAAAATAAATAGAAACCAGTCTTTCAGAATAAATTGCACCCAGAGAAATTTTTAGAACAAAGTTGAGAAAGGCCTTTTCAGGTCATTCTTTTTTTTTTTTTTTCTTTTTTCTTTTCTTCCATTTTTTAATTAGGTATTTTTTTCATTTACCTTTCAAATGCTATCCCAAAAGTCCCCTATACCCTCCACCCCCCTACTCCCCTACCCACCCACTCCCACATCTTGGCCCTGGTATTCCCCTGTACTGGGGCATATAAAGTTTGCAAGACCAAGAGGCTTCTCTTCCCAATGATGGCAGACTAGATCATCTTCTGATACATATGCAGCTAGAGACACGAGCTCTGGGGGTACTGGTTAGTTCATATTGTTGTTCCTCCTATTGGGTTGCGACCCCTTCAGCTCCTTAGGTACTTTCTCTAGCTCTTCCATTGGGGGCCCTGTGTTCCATCCAATAGCTGACTGTGAGCATCCACTTCTGTATTTGCCAGACACTGGCAAAGCCTCACAAGAGACAGCTATATCAGGATTCTTTCAGCAAAATCTTGCTGGCATATGCAATAATGTCTGTGTTCGGTGGCTGATTATGGGTTGGATCCCCTGGTGGGGCAGTCTCTGGATGGTCTATCCTTTTGTCTCAGCTCCAAACTTTGTCTCTGTAACTCCTTCCATGGGTGTTTTGTTCCCTATTTTAAGAAGAGGTGAAGTGTCCACACTTTCTTTCATTAAATCACACTTTACATTCTTTATGAAACTACAGGAACAGAATATCCCATATTTTCAATATTCTCACCATTGATTGGCAGGAGCTGTGGAACTATTCAGCTTCAACAAGTTTGAGATTTTAGATGGGGATATACAACACATAGTAGAGTGTTCTCTAAAGAAAAATAAACACATGATGCCCTTTATGGTTTCACATAAGTAGAGAAAGATAGGGTCAAATTCTATAGGCTAAGTTGGCAAAACAGGAAAAAGAAAATAATTAGAATATCCAAGGCACTTAAAGTTGTATAAATGTATCATAAATAATCAAAAGGCATTCCTCTTCACTTTTCCTAGTGATTCTCATTACATGCTTGCTGTTAACAAGTCTAAGCTCTTGTCATTATGGGCTGAGCAGCTGCAAAGGTGAAATGTTTTGACAAATACCGAGCGTCATCCGTTTTATACTGTGGATCAGCACAGTTTTTTAGATTCTTCAGATGGCCCTGTAATGGGGTTATATTTGGAAGTTTCCCAGTGTGGTGCAAAAGCCTCATGGAGAGAGAAAGTTTATAAACTGCAAGCCTAGAAGCCAGGGAGCAGCCAGATGCTCATCCTGCATGAGTCCTCCTTCAGCCTTTGTGCTCTCTCAGCTAGACGTTTCAAGCGTCCTATTTATAAATGGAGCTTGAGTACACTGGTGACAAAGATTTGATTCAGCCAGCATATTTCCACTCACAGTGGAGAAAAGGCATTTAAAGACTGAGATAACATCAAAAGGAAAAAAGAAAAAAAAGAAAACCTGACAATGAAAGAAAATCAGGACTAAGGAGTGGCCTTCGCAATGACTCTGATCCTTAAGTTTCTGTGGCTTACTAAAAATATGACCTCGGGTCTCTGCTTATTCAAAAATATATTTATTAAGAGGAATATTAAAATTTCTCCATATCTATAAAACTATGTGGAATTTTTACAGAAATTTGCAGTGTTTGTGTTTCTTCAACAAACTGAAAATAATCCTCAAAGACTATTAGAAATGTCTAGTAGAGACTGAAGGTTTACCTAGAACAGAGGCAGGGCATCTGTATAGCTTATGCAAAATCTCAGGTTCTACCTGTAGTACTGCAAAGTATTTCAAAAATATTCAGATATTTCTAGTGGTATTTGTGGGCAAATTCGAGAGAGATAAAATACCTAGGAAAATTGCATATACTCATTTAAAGCTAATCACCAATGAACTAGAGAAAGCATGGGAGACTGATGGGCTATTTCAGGGAAGTTTTTCCAGTTGGTTACAGAGACTTTTCTTACACTGACAGTTGCTGTGACAGTTGAAATTCCCAAGGTTTAATTGGAGCAGTTCTATCTTCACATCTAGAATGATCTGTGTAAATTCTCTGCAGTACTGTATGGGTGGAGTGACATCAAAGGTGGCCTCCTATCAACTTTGTCCTCCTGGTTACAGAAGGAATTTTCTTGTACAGTTTTAAGCTTAGCTCTTTGTGGAATGGAGACATTTCAATTACTAATTTTTATTAGATAAGTGTTCATTTAGGTTAGTTAATAGCACTTAGTAGCTACTAGCCTTGGATCTTAGCATTAATGTTTACTATTTGCTCCCTATGATAATCTAGTGAACAAGTCTTGTAATTATGCCCATTTTATAACTGTGAAGTAAAGAACTGAAATTAGCTAGACACATTTATATAGTAAGTAATATAGAAAGGATTTGAATCTGGTTAATCTGAAGTGTCTTTCTTCTTGACTTCTAGTCTTCATTGTCTCATCTTTCTTCAGAATTAGCCCATTAAAAATGGTTTTCTGTCTTGCTTTTAATTACAGTGTTTTGCTTGTTATTGGTGATAGTAGTTTTAAGAAAGGACCTCACTGTGTCTTTGGAATTTTCTAGTACAATGTATGGGTAAAAGCTGTTATTTATTTATTTATTTATTTATTTATTTATTTATTTATTAATATTTGTGTGTGTGCTTGCTTAGGCATTTTTGGAGGCCAAAAAGAGTGCATTGAATCCCTTGGGAGTGGAGATGCAGACTGTTATGAACCACCATGTGGGTACTGGAAATCAAACCTGGGCCTCAGAAAGAATAGTCAGTGTTCACCTAAAAGCTCTAAGGAAGCAAATTCACCCAGGAGGAATAAACAGATAATCAAATTCAGGGCTGAAATCAACCAAGTAGAAACAAAAAGAACTATACAAAGAATCAACCAAACCAGGAGCTGTTTCTTTGAGAAAATCAACAAGATAGATAAACCCTTAGCCAGACTAACTAGAGGGAACAAGGACAGTATCCTAATTTACAAAATCAGAAATGAAAAGGGAGACATAACAACAGAATCTAAGTATCATCAGATCCTACTACAAAAGCCTATCCTCAACATAACTGGAAATCCTGGGTGAAATGGACAATTTTCTAGACAAATATCAGGTACCAAAGTTAAATCAGATCAGATTAATGATCTGAACAATCCCATATATCCTAAAGAAATAGAAACAGCATTAAGAGTCTCCTAACCAAAAAAAGCCCAGGACCTGATGGGTTTAGTGCAGAGTTCTATCAGACCTTCAAAGAGAACCTAATTACAATACGCCTCAAATTATCCCACAAAATAGAAACTGAAGGTACTCTATCCTATTTGTTTTATGAAGCCACAAAGACTCTGCTACCTACACCACACAAAGATCCAACAAAGAAAGAGAACTTCAGACCAATTTTCCTTATGAATATAGATGCAAAAATACTCAATAAAACTCTCCCAAACCAAATCCTAGAACACATCAAAATGATAATCCATCATGATCAAGTAGGTTTCATCCCAGGGATGCAGGGATGGGTCAGGAAGTGGGAGTGGGTGGATGGGGAGCAGGGGGCGGAGAGGATAGGAGATTTTTGGAGGGGAAACTAGGAAAGGGGATAACATTTGAAATGTAAAGAAGAAAATATAATAAAAAATAGAAAGGATTTCAATTCTCTATGTTTGCATGATCACTTTTAGTGGATTTTTAGGTAAGTTACTATATTCCATTTGTTTATCATATGTGAAATGTGATTAGGAATAAAAATCCAGCTGAGTTTCACTATTAAATGTGACAGTATAAGAAACATATTCAACACAACAATTGCTAAGCAGTTGGTGGGCTACTAATTCCACTTCTTTGTTTCTCTTTATTGTCATTGTTGTAAGGTTATGCTTTAAGAAATAGAATGATTGAAAAGGAAGAATAGTATTCTGAAACACACTGTTTTATTTTACATCTGAGAAATTTTACAGATTATGTGGATGTCTGTTTCTCTAGAGCTATTATCAGAAACAAGTATTATTTGTACAGCTAAATAGTTAAACGTGTGAAGAGGTGTGTGTGTATGTGTTGCTGGACTGTCCTAGACCCTCAAGCTCAGACACATAGACTTATTATTACTTATAAAAGCTTAAGCTCTATCCAAGGCTACCTCTCAGTTAGCTCTTCTAACTTAAGTTAACTTCAGTGTTCGAGCCCACATCTCAACACCTGGCCCATTGCCTCTCATTGAGTCCCTGTGCCTGTTTCTTCCATTTCCAGGTCATGCTAGCAAATATTCCCAGGTCTGATTCTTCTCATGGTTCCTATTGGGGCCTGGAAGTCCCAGATTTTCTCTCCTGCCTCATCTATTGACCAATAGCTCTTTATTGAGCCAATCAAAAGATGATGGAGGTGTATGTTTACAAAATACTGATTGATGCAGGTAATAATCTATAATAATAACAATGTCAAAGTCTGAACACTACCTATTTCTCTGCCTTGCACAGAAATCAACATTTAAATAATATAAAGACAACCTTTATGTAGTACACAGAAATATTACCACAACATATGTGTGTGTGACACACAGACACAAACATGCAAACGCACACACACACACACACACACACACACACACACAGAGAGAGAGAGAGAGAGAGAGAGAGAGAGAGAGAGAGAGAGAGAGAGAGAGAGAGAGAACTCTTTAGATAAACTAGATCTAGGATCGTGAGAGGATCTTAGACAGCATAGAACTTCCCTTCAGAGAATGATATTTCAACTATCCATAATGCAGACTACTGAGTATACCAAATGCTGCCCAGTTACATTGCCCACTATAGACTCCTGGAGATTAAAAAATGTATTGAGAGAGGCCAGACATATCCTCTGCAAGATTATAGGAAATCCAATAAAGTCCTTGTGTGTATGGACTTAGGCTACAGAATGAAAAGGTCCTATGTGTTTCACACTCTCTCATCCTGAGAATTCATGGTTTAGCTTTGAAATAATGCAATGCATTAAAAAGTGTGGTATTAGCCCTCATACAATTAAATCTATTCACAGTGCAGGAATATTGGGAAATCTCTTTCTGTTTTTTATGCTGAGACCGTACAGAAAGTCATGAATGATGCAAAGTTTAGTGTGCTGTTGCCCCATGACTTTTGTGTAGCTTCAAGTTTTCTGGTGTTTAATTTCCACTACCATGGAAACTGTCCTGACAGCACAGACTCTCAGTGGCTTCCTGTCAGAATGGCGACAACATATCTAAGGCAAGAGATACTGTCTCTATTACCATCAATCAATATTTATTGAACTCTCCCTGCCTGGCTTGAGCTACATTAGGAGCTCTGCAGTGAAATTTGCCCCCAGCTTCTGCCTGGTTGGTGTGAGACCCAGGAGGTCAGACAAGCACAGTTAACAAGCTCCAGAAGACCAAGAGTGAAGACTCTAAATCCTTGAGAATTAGGATGTTTGTGATTAAATCATAGAGCCTTAGCAAAAGAGGTAAAGCACTCTAAATATCTAGTGTAGATAAAGGGATTTAGAGCCCATCAGAAAAAGCAGCACTGAAATTATGACTGCTTAGTATATACATGCACAGCAGGTGTAGTTTTCTTTAGTCCTATGATCATGTCTACTGTTGGATGTTTTAGTTTCTATCCTTTAGTCTTTTAGAGGATTTGGGATTTGCCAAGCTCAACGCATCAGGTCAGAGGGAAGTTTCTGTACCAAATCATTCTATTGAGATTCTTGCCTTGTTTTGTCTGTAGGAAGGTTTCCTACTGCCTCTCCTCTGTTTCTGTAAGTAACCAGCTTTCTGAAGCAACATCCAGTCTCACCTTGCCTCCCACACACACCCTGAACCTCTGTATCTTATCCCTTCAATGTATACCCCAGTTCTCTCACCATTCTTTAGAACAATTAATGAAAGTAAAATAACCTTGATGTTCAACATCATGCTAATCCTATGCTAGAATCTTCTTTCCTCTACTAATTGTATTTTCTTGGTCCCAAATTTTCTGATTTTGTGAGTTTATTGCTCTTTTACACAATGAAACCTCATTTCCTGTATTTTCTAGTATCTAGTTGTTTATTTCTCTTGTTTCCACTGTAATTGTCATAGTTTATATCTGTTCTGGTGTACTTGTTTAAATGCCCGTATCTACATTTGCCTTGAACAATCTTCACTGACATGACTCAGCTCATAGATTCCCTCAGTAGTTGGTATTAATGTGGATACATTAATGAATGAACCAATAAAATACAAGTTTTAACAAAGAAAATTGCCTTGTTTTCTCTTACTCTGCCTTGTTATTCTTCTAAGGTAAGAAAGTACATTTCTAATGTAATGGATGGTAGAAAGCAGAGTTTCAGATCACTGTTATTGACTCTCTGTGTTACCACATGATGTAGCCAGCCCATGCTAGCTTGTGCTAGCCTATAGTAAGTCAGTTTATAATATTGCGTTAAAATGCTTAAACATACGGAATAATTTGGGTTGCCCAAGTGGCTCCTCAAATCTAATGCTCAGCCACAAGTAGGGGCCTTTGCAGGATCTGTTATGTAGCACTCATACTGCAGGAAATTTGATGACAGGTTCAGTGTTGCATTTTGTGGATGCAAATTTGTTTTAGTTTTTCAAATAGGGAAAGTGAAAAAAAATAAGTATGTAGACCTTCTATTAACAAAACTGACAACTAAAATTTAATAACAGCATAGCCACTTTCTCTGCTAAAATCATTATGAGTTTCTTGTGTTATTATCATTTTATTTTGACCAGAGCAGGAAAGGTTAGAAGCTAGCAGTTGTCTTTCCCTTGGTTTGAAAGTTCCATTTTCTTTCAGGCTGATATCTAAACCAGAGTAAGAAAATACATAAAGTGCCCTCCATGTTGGTTCACTTGGTAGGTGGCCTTCCTCAAAGAATGTCTCCAAAAAGAGCACCTGGGCCAGCCTTGCAAAATGCTTCACACCTCTTTAATGGGGCTTCTTTGTGCCTTGTGAGGTGTGGTACTCCCAAAAGAAGCCATTCAAATATAAAATCTGAGACATTACAAAATTAAATGTAGAGGGAGATGATTTGGTATTTTGGCTTATTTGTACTGTTTGTTTGTTTGTTTGCTGTTTATATTATTATATTATATATTATTATATTATATTAATATATTATGTTATAATATATTATATTTATATTATTATTCATATTAACTTCTCATCTGGATATGTCTCCTTTCTTCTGAGAAACAATGTCATCACCCAGTGGAGAATACCAAAGTTAGATATGAATGACTAAATGATGTTGATTCTACAGAACCTGTGTGTCCCTGTTATCAGTTTGGGTGTTACATTTACCATCATTTTCAGAACAGTGCCAACATATGCAACCCATAGCATCAGATAGTATCAAGCTTTCTCAAACCCTATCTTTGCTTTTACTGAAAATGAAATACTAAAATCATTAAAAAAAAATCTAACAAAATTTGAAAACTGAGAGATGGCATTCTCTGTGCTATATTTCTTAAATTCTAAATGAAAGGCAATATTTAAAACAAAACTATTACTGGTGACTCACCAGGTAACATTGTACTGTTAAATATCCTCAAGCACTTCGAGGCATAAGGTTTAGAGATGACCATATTTTTGGACATATTGAAAGTACTTGTTACCATATTTTACCCATAGATTTCACTAGAATTTTTGCCATCAAGATCCAGCTGCTTCTTTTTCTGAAATGTACCCGAAGATTTCTATCTCTTAGTACTTTAGTTCTTTTTCTTTCTATTACATACTTCTCTAACACATGCCATTCTTCTGCGAATCTGAGGTAATATTAAGAATTAGATGATTTAAACAGGAGTACATTCTCTTTCTTTCTTTCTTTCTTTCTTTCTTTCTTTCTTTCATTCTTTCATTCTCTCTTTCTGGATTTTTTTAATTAGGTATTTTCATTTACATTTCTAATGCTATCCCAAAAGTCCCCCATACCCTCCCGTCTACTCCCCTACCTACCCACTCTTGCTTCTTGGCACTGGCATTCCCCTGTACTGAAGCAGATAAATTTTGCACGACCAATGGACCTCTCTTCCCACTAATGGCCGACTAGGCCATCTTCTGATACATATGCAGCTAGAGACACAAGCTCTGGGGGGTACTGGTTAGTTCATATTGTTGTTCCACCTATAGGGCTGCAGACCCCTTTAGCTCCTTGGGTACTTTCTCTAGCTCTTCCATTGGGGGCCCTGTGATCCATCCATTAGCTGACTGTGAGCATCCACTTCTGTGTTTGCTAGGCCCCGACATAGCCTCACAAGAGACAGCTATATCTGGGTCCTTTCAGCAAAATCTTGCTAGTGTATGCAATGGTGTCAGTGTTTGGAGGCTGATTATGAGATGGATTCCCGGGTATGGTAGTCTCTAGATGGTCCATCCTTTCATCTCAGGTCCAAACTTTGTCTCTGTAACTCCTTCCATGGGTATTTTGTTCCCAGTTCTAAGAAGGGGCAAAGTGTCCACATTTTGGTCTTCGTTCTTCTTGAGTTTCATGTGTTTTGCAAATTGTATCTTATATCTTGGGTATTCTAAGTTTCTGGGCTAATATCCACTTATCAGTGAGTACATATCATGTGAGTTCTTTTGTGATTGGGCTACCTTACTCAGGATGCTGCCCAACAGGTCCATTCATTTGCCTAGGAATTTATAAATTCATTCTTTTTAATAGCTAAGTAGTACTCCATTGTGTAAATGTACCACATTTTCTTTATCCATTTCTCTGTTGAGGGACATCTGGGTGGTTTCCAGCTTCTGGCTATTATAAATAAGGTTGCTATGAACATAGTGGAGCATGTGTCCTTCTTACCAGTTAGAACATCTTCTAGATATATGCCCAGGAGAGGTATTGCTGTATCCTCTGGTAGTACTATGTCCAATTTTCTGAGGAACCACCTGACTGATTTCCAGAGTGGTTGTATAAGTGGGGACTAATACCCAATATATATAAAGAACTCAAGAAGGTGGACTCCAGAAAATCAAATAACCCCATTAAAAAATGGGGCTCAGAGCTAATCAAAGAATTCTCACCTGAGGAATACTGAATGGCTGAGAAGCACCTGGAAAAATGTTCAGCATCCTTAATCATCAGGGAAATGCAAATCAAAGCAACCCTGAGATTCCACCTCATACCAGTCAAAATGGCTAAGTTCAAAAACTCAGGTGACAGCAGATGCTGGCGAGGATGTGGAGAAAGAGGAACACTCCTCCATTGTTGGTGGGATACATTCTCTTTCTTACCTGCTTCATATAGTTGTTAGACAAGGATAGTTATATTTTAGGAAAGAAGGATAATGCACAATGACTTTAACCAGTCACAGGGGTCAAACTGGACAGTTATGCACAGACAGTGTTTAAAATTATCACTATTTCTTTTTATGACTGTCAAGCATTCAGAAAGGGAAAGACTTACTGCCAACAGAAAGTGGAAGTAATAAATTAGTGTGTGTTTTGTTTTGTTTTGTTTTGTTTTGTTTTGCTTTGCTTTGCTTTGCTTTGCTTTGCTTTGCTTTGCTTTGCTTTGCTTTGCTTTGCTTTGCTTTGCTTTGCTTTGCTTTGCTTTGCTTTGCTTTGGAGACATTACGAAGGAAACCCAAGGGCTTATTGAGTAGTCTAGTCATGGATAACACTTCAGCAAAACAAACGCAGAGACTTTATTGAACTAAAGGAAAAAAAAAACTTCAAAGAATCATTACATCCTTTTAACAGAATTTTAAAAATGAAATGATAGAAAGAGAACATGAGACAACAATGCCAATTACCATCTCTTTATCCTTTACATGTTTTCTTTCTTTTTTTTTTTAATTTGTTTATTTTAAACTCCAGATTTTATTCCCCTCCTGGTCCACCCTCTGACTGTTCCATATCCCATACCTCATTCCTGACCCCCTGTCTCTATAAGGATGTCCCCACCCCCCCATCTCACCACACCAGACTTCTAAACTCCCTGGGGTCTCTTGAGGGTTAGGTGCATCTTCTCTGACTTCCCAGACCCGGAAGTCCTCTGCTGTCTATGTGTTGGGGGCCTCATATCAGCTGGTGTATGCTGCCTGGTTGGTGTTCCTGTGCTTGAGAGATATTGGGGGTCCAGGGTAATTGAGGCTGCTGGTCTTCCTGCAGGGTTGCCCTCCTCCTCAGCTTCTTCCAGCTTTCCCCTAATACAACCACAGGGGTCAGCAGCTTCTGTCCATTGGTTGGGTGCAAATATCTGCCTCTGACTCTTTCAGCTGCATGTTGGGTATTTCGGAGGACAGTCATGACTGGTCCTTTTTTATGTCAGAGTCTTCACTACTGCTTTCTGAACACAGTGCCCACGAGTTGGTAAGCATGGCCAGTGTTGCTTCATTTTCTCACCCTTCTGCTGAAGACTATATTAGAATTCCCTTTTCCAGCCAGGAGCAAGAGGAGGGCTGGACAGATCTTTCCTGTCATTTGTCCAGTGCCACTCCAAACTTACCTAGTCATTGATTATCCATTCTAGGGACTGCTCTAACAGTATTGCTAAATAGCATATCATGTTTAGTTAATATACAGAACTATTTCTGACAGCAGAAATTCCATGGCAGTAAGAAGGTACAACTTAACCATACTATTTCCTGTTGTGATTTGATCCTAAATTTTTTATTTTTTATAGTTTTATCCTAAAATTTTTATTCTACAAGTAATCATTTCCTATCAATTTTCTTGTTTCATGATTGTGAGATTTCTTTTTTTTCTCTTTTTTTAATGTGTATGTTACATTTATTCATATTTTAAAATTTTTATTAGATATTTTCTTTATTTACATTTCAAATGTTATTCCCTTTCCTTGCTTCCCCTCCGAAAACCCACTATCCCATGCCCCTCCTCCTGCTCACCAACCCACCCACTCCTGCTTCCCTGTCCTGGCATGGAACCAGGAGCATTGAACCTTCTCAGGACCTAAGGCCTCTCCTCTCATTGATGTTCAACAAGGCCATCCTCTGCTACGTATGCTGCTGAAGCCATGGGTCCCTCCATGTGTACTCTGGTTGGTGGTTTAGTCCTTGGGAGATCTCAGGGGTCTGGTGAGTTCATATTTTTGTTCTTCCTATGGGATTGCAAACCCCTTCACTTCCTTGGGTCCTTTTTCTAACTCCTCCATTGGGGTCCCTGTGCTCAGTCCAATGGTTGGCTGAGAGCATCCACCTCTGTATTTACATTTTAATATTTCCCTTGGATAGGAATGCCTCCAAAGGTCAACAGGCAATTATTATAAAGCTATATTCAAGGAAAATTAATAGGAAGAGAAATACTTACAGGCACATTTATGCACAAGCACATGCATGTAGATGCACATACATACACAGACACACACACAGACACATAAACACACACACACACACACACACACAAATTCACACACACACACACTCATATGGACAACTAAATCAATAGGTTGAATTTTTAATGAATCTTCGACAACTTTATGACTAGAAAGTTGTAGTTTTAAATGTACTGTATTTGAAAATGTGCACGTTGCATATTATAATATACTTTTTAAGGAAGTGTCCACTGAGAAGTTTTATGATTGAAGTCTCTGGAAATTTGTTTTATAAATTAACTTGTGAACTCCTTATTAAGTTATGCAACAAAAATGGGCTTTCTAAAAAATTTCTCTAACATTTGTGCCACTCTAGAATCCATTGTAATTTTATATTAATATCTAGTGATATTATATATAATTCATACATATATAACACTTACATATAATTTATTTTGCATGTGTACACATAATTAAGTTCAAAACTTAATTTTATTAAAGTAAATGCAACAAGAATATTTAAGCAATAAAAACAAAATTTGAGTCATTTAAGTGTAGAATTTTATTCATATTATTGAGACCTGTCTTAAGACCTGCATTAATTTTTTTTTCCATTTTTTATTAGGTATTTAACTCATTTACATTTCCAATGCTATACCAAAAGTCCCCCATATCCACCCACCCCCACTCCCCTGCCCACCCACTCCCCCTTTTTGGCCCTGGTATTCCCCTGTACTGGGGCATATAAAGTTTGCAAGTCCAATGGGCCTCTCTTTCCAGTGATGGCCGACTAGGCCATCTTTTGATATATATGCAGCTAGAGTCAAGAGCTCCGGGGTACTGGTTAGCTCATAATGTTGTTCCACCTATAGGGTTGCAGATCCCTTTAGCTCCTTGGCTACTTTCTCTAGCTCCTCCATTGGGAGCCCTATGATCCATCCATTAGCTGACTGTGAGCATCCACTTCTGTGTTTGCTGGGCCCCGGCATAGTCTCACAAGAGACAGCTACATCTGCGTCCTTTCAATAAAATCTTGCTAGTGTATAGACCTGCATTAATTTAACTTGCTGAATAATTTATTCAAAAATGATTGCAGCTCTTGTTGGGTTTGACAGGAATTATATAAAAATTGTGTCATATTAGCATATGAATTTCACTTTTGTTTATCTATAAATTTTACAGTTGTCAACATTCAATTATTCTAGTAATTATTGAGTGTGCTGTTGGAATCTCTTTTTCTCTGTGTGTGTGGTTTAAGTTTTATTAATTGTTGTTTTATGTATTTTAAGACTATATTTATACACATCTTTTTACTGACTTAGTCCTCTCATCATTGTGAATATTCTTTTTTATTTCTGGAGTGACCTGGCCTCTTTTGGCCCTAACTTATAAGTACCATTTTCTGTTCTTTAAAGATTCAGAAATTTTTTTTTCTTTTACGCTGAGTAGTTTTATAACTCATTTTAAAATAGTGTTCAAATTAATGTATTTCTCTGAGATTTTCATGACTTTACATTATTTACTTTGCTTATATTCATACCCTGTTACCCTTTCACTCTGTGTGTGTGTGTGTGTATGTGTGTGAAGGTATATCTCCATGTATAAGTACATATCTGCGGATGTCACAGTGATGTTGGGAAAATTCATTAATTATTCTCTATCAAATTTTTGATAACAGGCCTCTCACTGAACCCACATGTCCCAGATCTTGGCTAGGTTTTGCATATTAGAGAAAATATGAGCTGGAGACATGGATCAGTCATTCAAGGGTAGGGCCAACATCAAAATTTCAAAAGAAAAGATGTAATATTCATCTGTGACTCTTGATACTGCTTTCAGTTAATATGATCTCTTGTTCCATTCATTTCTCTACAAATGACATAATTAAATATACAATACAGTTTTATATAACCATAAAGATTATAAAACTGTATTGTATATTTAATTATATACATTATATATTATATATATAATCTTTATGGTTATATATATATATATATATATATATATATATATATATATATATATATGTAGAGAGAGAGAGAGAGAGAGAGAGAACATATATAGTTCTATAACGATTGTATACCATATCCCATGTTTAGCTTCTTTGGGGTATATATGCTAGGATGGTATAGTTGAATAACATTTTAAGTCAATCATACCAGTTTCTTATGCATAGTATTTGTAGAATATACATTTTTCTTCTTGATAATTTCTGGTTTGCCTGGACCTTCTTAACTAAAATGTGGGTTTAAACATATAAATAATAGAAACATTTCTCACTTAGAAGTATTTTAATAGTGCAGAGCAATGTAGAATACTGCTTACTAATATTTAACATCAACTTTCTGCCTTTAAATTGAAGAATTTTGTCTACTAACATTTAATATAAATATGTATGTCTCTAATGTTGATTCCTTTTTTTCTCTTCTTTGTAGTTTTCTATTAAGTCTACTGAATTTGGCTATTATTTTTCTGTTCTTTCTGAATGGTTTCCATGGAGATTAATGCATGTTCCCCTCTATTGGTCTTAAATACTATTGTTAAGTTTCTATCACTACAGTTCTGCTTGTCATTTCCATTGTATATTTTCTCATCCTATATTTTACTTCTGCATATATACAAACCTATAAGTTGTCATTATTGATTTGTGCAGTCAAGAGCTGTTTAAAGACATTTATATAATTTTAAAATGTATTTTCTTGGCAGACAGCAGGCTACCGTCCGGACCAGAGGACAGGTGTCTGCCTGGCTCGGGAGGCGGCCTCAGCCTAAGGAGCAGCAGGCGCCATCTTGGTTCTGGGACTCCACAGACCTTAGGAAATTAGTCTGCACAGGTGAGAGTCTGCACCACAGAAGCTGACAGCTTCTGGGACCTGCCAAAGCAACACAGCTTCTGAGAAAGGTCCTGTTTTGGGCCTTCTTCTTCGGCCAGGAGGAGGTACAAACACAAGATATCTGCGCACCTTCCCTGTAAGAGAGCTTGCCAGCAGAGAGTGCTCTGAGCACTGAAACTCAGAGGAGAGAATCTGTCTCCCAGGTCTGCTGATAGACAGTAACAGAATCACCAGAAGAACAATCTCTAAACAGAGTCAACTATAACTACTAACTCCAGAGATTACCAGATGGTGAAAGGTAAATGTAGGAATCTTACTAACAGGAACCAAGACCACTCACCATCATCAGAACCCAGCACTCCCACTTCGCCCAGTCCAGGGCACCCCAACACACCCGAAAACCTAGACCCAGATTTAAAAGCATATCTCATGATGATGGTAGAGGACATCAAGAAGGACTTTAATAACTCACTTAAAGAAATACAGGAGAACACTGCTAAAGAGTTACAAGTCCTTAAAGAAAAACAGGAAAACACAATCAAACAGGTAGAAGTCCTTACAGAAAAAGAGGAAAAAACATACAAACAGGTGATGGAAATGAACAAAACCATACTAGACCTAAAAAGGGAAGTAGACACAATAAAGAAAACTCAAAATGAGGCAACACTGGAGAGAGAAACCCTAGGAAAGAAATCTGGAACCATAGATTTGAGCATCAGCAACAGAATACAAGAGATGGAAGAGAGAATCTCAGGTGCAGAAGATTCCATAGAGAACATCTGCACAACAATCAAAGAAAATGGAAAATGCAAAAAGATCCTAACTCAAAATATCCAGGAAATCCAGGACGCAATGGGAAGACCAAACCTACGGATAATAGGAGTGGATGGGAATGAAGAGTTTCAACTCAAAGGACCAGCAAACATCTTCAAAAAAATTATTGAAGAAAACTTCCCAAATCTAAAGAAAGAGATGCCCATGAACATACAAGAAGCCTACAGAACTCCAAATAGACTGGACCAGAAAAGAAATTCCTCCCGACACATAATAATCAGAACAACAAATGCACTAAATAAAGATAGAGTACTAAAAGCAGTAAGGGAAAAAGGTCAAGTAACATATAAAGGCAAGCCTATCAGAATTACACCAGATTTTTCACCAGAGACTATGAAAGCCAGGAGAGCCTGGACAGATGTTATACAGACACTAAGAGAACACAAATTCCAGCCCAGGCTACTATACCCAGACAAACTCTCAATTACCATAGATGGAGAAACCAAAGTATTCCACGACAAAACCAAATTTACACATTATCTCTCCACGAATCCAGCCCTTCAAAGGATAATAACAGAAAAAAAACAATACAAGAACGGGAACAATGCCCTAGAAAAAACAAGAAGGTAATCCCTCCATAAACCTAAAAGAAGACAGCCACAAGAACAGAATGCCAACTTTAACAACAAAAATAACAGGAAGCAACAATTACTTTTCCTTAATATCTCTTAATATCAATGGTCTCAACTCCCCAATAAAAAGACATAGAATAACAAACTGGCTAAACAAACAAGACCCAACATTTTGCTGCTTACAGGAAACTCATCTCAGAGAAAAAGATAGACACTACCTCAGAATGAAAGGCTGGAAAACAATTTTCCAAGCAAATGGTCTGAAGAAACAAGCTGGAGTAGCCATCCTAATATCTGATAAGATTGACTTCCAACCCAAAGTTATCAAAAAAGACAAGGAGGGGCACTTCATTCTCATCAAAGGTAAAATCCTCCAAGAGGAAATCTCAATTCTGAATATCTATGCTCCAAATACAAGGGCAGCCACATTCATTAAAGAAACTTTAGTAAAGCTCAAAGCACACATTGCACCTCACACAATAATAGTTGGAGACTTCAACACACCACTTTAACCAATGGACAGATCATGGAAACAGAAACTAAACAGGGACACAGTGAAACTAACAGAAGTGATGAAACAAATGGATCTGACAGATATCTACAGAACATTTTATCCTAAAACAAAAGGATATACCTTCTCCTCAGCACCTCATGGTACCTTGTCCAAAATTGACCACATAATAGGTCACAAAACAGGCCTCAAAAGATTCAAAAATATTGAAATTGTCCCATGTATCCTATCAGACCACCATGGCCTAAGGCTGATCTTCAATAACAAAATAAATAATAGAAAGCCAACATTCACGTGGAAACTGAACAACACTCTTCTCAATGATACCTTGGTCAAGGAAGGAATAAAGAAAGAAATTAAGGACTTCTTAGAGTTCAATGAAAATGAAGCCACTTCATACCCAAACTTATGGGACACAATGAAAGCATTTCTAAGAGGAAAAATCATAGCTCTGAGTGCCTCCAAAAAGAAACTAGAGAGAGCATACATTAGCAGCTTGACAACACACCTAAAAGCTCTAGAACAAAAGGAAGCAAATTCACCCAAGAGGAGTAGATGGCAGGAAATAATCAAACTCAGGGGCGAAATCAACCAAGTGGAAACAAGAAGAACTATTCAGAGAATCAACCATTCGAGGAGCTGGTTCTTTGAGAAAATCAACAAGATAGACAAACCATTAGCCAGACTCACTAGAGGGCACAGGGAAAGCATTCTAATTAACAAAATCAGAACTGAAAAGGGAGACATAACAACAGATCCTGAAGAAATCCAAAACACCATCAGATCCTTCTACAAAAGGCTATACTCAACAAAACTGGAGAACCTGGATGAAATGGAGAAGTTTCTAGACAGATACCAGGTACCAAAGTTGAATCAAGATCAGGTTAATGATCTAAACAGCCCGATATCACCCAAAGAAATAGAAGCAGTCATTAATAGTCTCCCAACCAAAAAAATGCCAGGACCAGATGGGTTTAGTGCAGAGTTCTATCAGACTTTTAAAGAAGATCTAATCCCAGTTCTTCACAAACTATTCCACAAAATAGAAACAGAAGGTACTCTACCCAACTCATTCTATGAAGCCACAATTACTCTGATACCTAAACCACAAAAAGACCCCACAAAGATAGAGAACTTCAGACCAATATCCCTTATGAATATTGATGCAAAAATCCTCAATAAAGTTCTTGCTAACTGAATCCAAGAACACATCAAAACAATCATCCATCCTGACCAAGTAGGTTTCATCCCAGGGATGCAGGGATGGTTCAATATACAGAAATCCATCAACGTAATCCAGTATATAAACAAACTCAAAGACAAAAACCACATGATCATCTCGTTAGATGCTGAGAAAGCTTTTGACAAAATCCAACACCCATTCATGATAAAAGCCTTGGAAAGATCAGGAATTCAAGGCCCATACCTAAACATGATAAAAGCAATCTACAGCAAACCAGTAGCCAGCATCAAAGTAAATGGTGAGAAGCTTGAAGCAATCCCACTAAAATCAGGGACTAGACAAGGCTGTCCACTCTCTCCCTACCTATTCAACATTGTACTTGAAGTCCTAGCCAGAGCAATTAGACAACAAAAGGAGATCAAGGGGATACAAATTGGAAAGGAAGAAGTCAAATTATCACTTTTTGCAGATGATATGATAGTATATATAAGTGACCCTAAAAATTCCACCAGAGAACTCCTAAGCCTGATAAACAGCTTCAGTGAAGTAGCTGGATATAAAATTAACAAAAACAAGTCAATGGCCTTTCTCTACACAAAGGACAAACAGGCTGAGAAAGAAATTAGGGAAACAACACCCTTCTCAATAGCCACAAATAATATAAAATACCTAGGCGTGACTCTAACTAAGGAAGTGAAAGATCTCTATGACAAGAAATTCAAGTCTCTGAAGAAAGAAATTAAAGAAGATCTCAGAAGATGGAAAGATCTCCCATGCTCATGGATCGGCAGGATCAATATAGTAAAAATGGCTATCTTGCCAAAAGCAATCTACAGATTCAATGCAATCCCCATCAAAATTCCAACTCAATTCTTCAATGAATTAGAAAGGGCAATCGGCAGATTCATCTGGAATAACAAAAAACCTAGGATAGCAAAAACTCTTCTCAAGGATAAAAGAACCTCTGGTGGAATCACCATGCCCGACCTAAAAATGTACTACAGAGCAATTGTGATAAAAAAACTGCATGGTATTGGTATAGTGACACACAAGTAGACCAATGGAACAGAATTGAAGACCCAGAGATGAACCCACACACCTATGGTCACTTGATCTTTGACAAGGGTGGTAAAACCATCCAGTGGAAAAAGGACAGCATTTTCAACAAATGGTGCTGGCACAACTGGCGGTTATCATGTAGAAGATTTCGAATTGATCCAGTACTATCTCCTTGTACTAAGGTCAAATCTAAGTGGATTAAGGAACTCCACATAAAACCAGAGACACTGAAACTTATAGAGGAGAAAGTAGGGAAAAGCCTCGAAGATATGGGTACAGGGGAAAAATTCCTGAATTGAATAGCAATGGCTTGTGCTGTAAGATCGAGAATTGATAAATGGGACCTCATAAAATTGCAAAGTCTCTGCAAGGCAAAAGACAATGTCAATAAGACAAAAAGACCACCAACAGATTGGGAAAGGATCTTTACCTATCCCAAATCAGACAGGGGACTAATATCCAATATATATAAAGAACTCAAGAAGGTAGACTCCATAAAATCAAATAACCCCATTAAAAAATGGGGCTCAGAACTGAACAAAGATTTCTCACCCAAGGAATACCGAATGGCAGAGAAGCACCTGAAAAAATGTTCAACATCCTTAATCATCAGGGAAATGCAAATCAAAACAACCCTGAGATTCCACCTCACACCAGTCAGAATGGTTAAGATGAAAAATTCAGGTGACAGCAGATGCTGGGGAGGATGTGGAAAAAGAGGAACACTCCTCCATTGTTGGTGGGATTGCAAGCTTGTACAACCACTCTGGAAATCAGTCTGGCGGTTCCTCAGAAAATTGGACATAGTAATACCGGAAGATCCAGCAATACCTCTTCTGGGCATATATCCAGAAGATGCCCCAACCGATAAGAAGGACACATGCTCCATTATGTTCATAGCAGCCTTATTTATAGTAGCCAGAAGCTGGAAAGAACCCAGATGCCCCTCAACAGAGGAATGAATAAAAAAAATGTGGTACATTTACACAATGGAGTACTACTCAGCTATTAAAAAGAATGAATTTATGAAATTCCTAGGCAAATGGATGGACCTGGAGGGCATCATCCTGAGTGAGGTAACCCAATCACAAAGGAACTCTCACAATATGTACTCACTGATAAGTGGATATTAGCCCAGAAACTTAGGATACCCAAGATATAAGATATAATTTGCTAAAAACATTAAACTCAAGAGAACGAAGACCAAAGTGTGGACACTTTGCCCCTTCTTAGAATAGGAAACAAAACACCCATGGAAGGAGTTACAGAGACAAAATTTGGAGTTGTGAAGAAAGGATGGACCATCTAGTGATTGCCATATCCAGAGATCCATCCCATGATCAGCTTCCAAACGCTGACACCATTGCATACACTAGCAAGATTTTGCTGAAAGGACCCAGATATAGCTGTCTCTTGTGAGACTATGCCAGGGCCTAGCAAACACAGAAGTGGATGCTCACAGTCAGCTATTGAATGGACCACAGGGCCCCCAATGGAGGAACTAGAGAAAGCACCCAAGGAACTAAAGGGAACTGCAACCCTATAGGTGGAACAACAATATGAACTAAGCAGTACCCCGGAGCTCTTGTCTCTAGCTGCATATGTATCAAAAGATGGCCTAGTCGGCCATCACTGCAAAGAGAGGCCCATTGGACTTGCAAACTTTATATGCCTCAGTACAGGGGAATGCCAGGGCCAAAATGGGGGAGTGGGGGGGGGGGTAATGGGGACTTTTGGTATAGCATTGGAAATGTAAATGAGCTAAATACCTAATAAAAAATGGAAAAAAAATGTATTTTCTTCCATTTTTTTCACTGTGATGAAATATACACAGAATTTTCCATGTGTACTGCTGTCAGCACAGTGTTTAGTGGTATTGAACACAATCTAAAGTGATGTACTCATTACAATAACTTATGTCTGCAACACCTTTCATTTTGAACCGAAAATCTGTGGTCATTATTTCAGTCAGATTTTTTTTTTCACTGTGTCAAGCAGTTAATGGAAACAAAGGAGGAAAGATTAACTCTATTTCTGTTTGGAGGATTTAGTCCTTGAGTGGCTCCTTCCATTGTTCCATGTAACATACAAGGAGAACAACATAGTGGCAGCAGGTTGTGCTAGCATACAAGTGCTCATCTCATAGAAGCTGATAACTCTTTGTGTGTGTGTGTGTGTGTGTGTGTGTGTGTGTGTGTGTGTGTGTGTGTGTGTAGTGGAGAGGGGGAGAGGGAGAGAGAGAGGGAGGGAGAGAAGAAGGAAGAGAGGGAGAGAGGGGGAAGGGAGGGGGAGGGGGAGAGAGAGGGACAGAGGGACAGAGGGACAGAGGGACAGAGGGAGAGAGAGAGAGAGAGAGAATCAATCCCAAGTACATTCACCCAACGTTGTACTTTAGATTTGCTGAAATACTTAATTTGGGTTCATAAATCTTGCATTATCTATTTTTAAAAACATTTCTTTCTCTTGATCATTCATTAAGAAAATATTAACCTTTCTTTGAGTTCAATGATTATTTGCCATGGAATGTCCTATTTGTTATGAAATCATTCAACTATTTTGGATATTCCTCTTTGCTTATGTGTATAGATTGTATTTTCCTGCTAAAATTCTTCTTGTATTCACATGTGTTAAATGTCTTTTCTACACCATGGGTTAACCATAGGAACAATCTCTGTGTCAGTACAAAATCCATGCAATCTATGCCCCAGCCTATTAACTCTTTCCTCCATAAGCTACTTTCTTATATCTTTCTGTGTCTCATAAGTGTTTAACATATTATAGAAATTGTAAAAGGAATGAAAGAATCAGTAGAGAATCAATTAAACTTGCCCTCTGTGAAGAATCTGATCTTACTTGCAAATTCAGCAGTGCAGCAGAGCAAGTCGACTCTGTTGCTAAGCTGTCAGTCTTGCAGAGTTATTCATATTAATTTCAGATCTGCCTTTACATATTTTTAGGTGGGATCAATATCCTTCATCAGGGATTTGAACTTGATCATCCCTGAAGCCCCAGAGGTCCCCTTATGATTTATAGGCTATATGTCTGCTTCTGAGTATCACAAAATTTATCTCTGCCTTTTATATGGTTGTTGTTTCTAAATTTACAGCACATTCTTTTTGCTCTCTAATGTTGTCTCTTGCATTTTATTCCTTGGGAGCACTTTATTCTTCTTAATAGTATACCATTTTTCTTACTCAGGCACTTTTATTTCAAAGTGAAGAACCAAGAACCTAAGAAGAGGGAGATTTTTGTAGGCCTTCCTACCTAACATTGGATCTTTAGGAACGAGCAGCATCTCCTTTCAGACAATGCTGGGTGTATGTATAGCAAGTTCCCTAACTTACTTTATACTATTTTAGCCTTGGGTTACTACTTCCACAAAGGCCTGTGAGAGCTGGAGCATGTGCACACATGGGTTTCAAGGATGAAATTCTATAAAATTTAAGTTTATTATGTTATTTCACATGTAGCTTTGAAACATACTTTTTAAAAAAATCTTTGTAACAACAATAAAGAAGAGGTTATTAATTTTAAAGAAAACAAGGGGCTATATGGAATAGGTTGGAGGGAGGAGAGGGAAGAGAAAATAATATAATTATACTATAATTAAAAAGTAAAACAAATATTTTTTAAAAGTATAGCTGGTTGCTTATTTTTGTGGTAGGAGTATTGCTTCTGATGGGGACAGCTTTATGTCTCTTTTACCAGAAAAGACTTATTATTATCATGTGAATTTTAGTTTATTTTTGGATCTTCACCTCTAATAATTGCTTATCTATACGTACCTGTCATATACATACAATTTATCTCTCTAATATAAATTACTATTTGTCTGTCAGTCTATAATCTATGTAACTATATATCCATGTATGTATCTATGTATCTATGTATTTATCTATATATCTATCTATGTATCTATGTATCTATCTATGTATCTATCTATCATCTATCTATGTATGTATCTATGTATCTATGTATCTATGTATCTATGTATCTATGTATCTATCTATCATCTATCTATCTATCTATCTATCTATCTATCTATCTATCTATCTATCTATCTATCTATCATACTCGGTTTTATGTGTAGGGGTATTTTTGCCACCAGAATACCAGATTTTAACCTTAAGTAATACAAAATTAAATCATCTTTATAAAATGGGTCAACATCTTGTTCAAATTATGAGTTCCACAGGAAAAATCTTTCCATATATCATTTATCTTCCTAATGCTTTATAAGCATCAACAGGAACCTTCCTAGCCACATGTAATGTTTTCCTTGGATATTAATATGTTAATTTTACTATTCCTTCCATTTACTACTAACTTAGAAGAAGAAATCAAAGCACTACTTCTCAACCTTTCAAGCCCCAACAAACACATCTTAGATGGATTGTTAGTATAATAAAAAAAAGATGAAGAACTTTTTAAAATATGATCAACAGCTAGAAGAACATTAAATGCTTACTTGTTGAAGATAAACTCTAATAGAGCTCAAGTACTATGTTCAGCATGTCCAAGGGTCTTAAAATACACATAATCTGTTGTACCTTACACTGCTCCTGTCATTGAGGTACTAATGTCATTAAAATATATTTCTTACTTTAAGTTTGTATGTATGTATGTATGTATGTATGTATGTATGTATGTATGTATGTATGTATATAGGCATGTGTGCATGTATGTATGCATGCATGCATGTGAATGTATGTATGTGTTAATATATGCATGTGTGCATGTATGTATGTTTGTGCCTTGTGCATGTGTGGTGGTCAAAATCTTGGAAAAGTTGATTCCTTCTCCCACCATGTGGGTCCCAGGTCTTCTGCTTTGGTGGTAAGTACTTTTACCTGCTGAGCCATTCTGCTGGCTTTTCTATTCTGGATTTATAACCACAGGAGTATTTAATCTAGTCTATACTCTCAGAGTTTCTAGCAGCCTCTGGTAAAGTGTTCTCTTAATAATTGTATGCTTCATTTCTCATAGAAGCATCACTATTGGTAATTGGAAAATTGTATAAGCAATTAGTGCATGGCACAACTGCCTGGTAGAGCTAATACTCTATATTTTTTGCTTCTTGTTTCTTTGTAGGAGTTCTGTGCAGCTTGTGGAAGAATGGAGGATACAATAGGGTGAGATTAAGGTGTCAAGGACAGCACAAGAAAACCTTCAGAGTCAACTAGGCTGGGCTCATGGGGCTCACAGAGACTGAGAGAGAATGCAGGGGTTGAACCTAGATCCCCTACACATTTGTAGCAGATGTGCACCTTGGTGTTCATGTGGATCCCCTAACAATTGGAGCAAAAGGTGTCTCTGAATTTGTTGCCTGTCAATGGATCCCCTGCCCTTAACTGGACTACTTGGTTGGGCCTCAGTGGGAGAACCAAGTGCATCAGGAGTTTTGGAGATACTTTTTGATGGGCAGTGCAAATAAGGGTTGTTGCAAATAGGTCATAAGCAACACAGATGTGCTCCAGGTGTTTGTGAAAACTCTGAGTTCCCAAACTCTCAAGTTCAAAATCCTTTCAAGCTTAAATATTCAAACAGACAGCTTTGAATAAAGGGCACTTCCTCTAATTAACATCTTAATGCTCTGCTTAGTAATAGAACCTTCACTTGAACTCCAGCCTTCCTGAGAATCCAGTCTTCCTAACAAACACTTGGACTTCTACTGCTGGCATAAGCCTGAAATCTGTCCTTTTTTTCTGCATCCCTTTCCCATCTGCAAACCCATGAGCTTTCACAGTGTAGGAATTTCACTGCTGCTGGACAGTGCCTGGATGAGGTTGAATTCTTGAATTATTGTTGCCATTTGACCATATTCTTGCTGGATTCTTTCTACTAGGTGCTATTTTCCTGAGCCATCCTTGAATATTTCCTATGTTTTGGGTGCTATGCATCTCAGAATATAGTGTGTGTCCAAATCTAATGACATGTCAAAGTACTTCATAATTCTAACAAACTTATATAAAATACAAACAATTCAAGTGTTTTACTTACAATCCATAAACCTAGATTGGGTAGATCTAGAGATATACTAATTATTCTCCATATATAAAGTCCCATATTACTTGCTGTTTCTATTGGCCTTGCAGTCTTGGTCCATGGCAGCTTCCTCCACCTTCATCTTCCTCTTGTCTTCCTTTCCCTGCAACCCTCTCACTCTAACCTCCATTCCAACCTTTCTCCCTCCATTGCCCAATGAGATTGGGGAGGTCACATGGCATCACTTTATGTATATGAGGATCTGCTCATCTGGTGCAACCATATCTTGAGAAAACAGTATATACCATTAGAATACAAGTAGCATCAGATCAACCCATTACAATGATGGTTATGTTTTTTTGAAGTGCATATCATGGTTTGTGGGAGGTCTTATTGGATAAGAACACACTGCAAAAACATATGGACATGGGTTTAGATACCCCATATCCTAGTAAGAGTTGTACATGAGTGTCTGTGGCTAACTTCAGTTTTGTAAGAAGAGAGACAGGTAGATATTTGAAGCCTGCTTGTTAGCCTGTCTAGAAGAAAAGAACCAACTACATGTTTAGTGAGAGGCCCTGTCTTCATGGAATAAGGCAAACAGTGATAAAGTATGATAGTAGGAGTTCTTTTCTGGCCTTGGCATACATATACACACATAGACATACATACATACACACACATACATACACACACATGCACATGTACACACATGTGCACACTTACACACACAAATACAAACAAATGCATATAAAATGCCAATTATGAGTGTCCAAGATCTGCAAGTCTTACAAACATCGTTTACAGATGTAACTGTTCTTCTGGTCTATGGTGCAGATAGCAATACTAGATTTCCTGATTGGCCTTGCCAGTCTCATATCTAAGACTCATTTCATGCTTATATCCTTCTAACCCCAGAGGTGAAGAGCTGAAGAATCTGTACCTTGGACTAGAGACAATGATGCCTCTTTCTAAATGTGCTGATTTTTTTCTATTGTTTACCATGTCTGTGAAGGTTGGGACATGAGTGTAAATGGAACTTATAGCTATTACAGCTAGCCACATGAGTCTTAGAATTTCTCTAAGAGGTACGAAAGTCTTTTCATTTATACCCTGCCCTACCAGTGACCACCCATAAACTGTAGACTGTCATAGGAGTGGGTTGCCAGCTGTTGTCATACTGGTGGCAAGAAATGGAACTCTACTTTTCATTCCTTGCTTTTCTATCTTTGTAAGAATTAATTCCCAACACTTCTGTGTTTAGGCTCCTGATTCTATCTGTACTTGCTGAAAGCAGTTTCACTCTTGTATGAGAAAAGGCCAATATTCTCCCTATGTTTGTAAAATGTGAGATGCTACTAGATGGGGCGCTCTGTTTAATCACAGGAAAGAGAATTCTAGAGTCCCTTTAGATTCTTAGGGTTCCCCCAAGTGAGAAAGATAATGAGTGATAGTCTTGCAGGTTCAAACATTCAATATGATTGTAACAAAAAAACAAAAACAAAAAACTCAGAAAACCCATGGTTCTCCCCATCGCACCACTGCTTTTTAATTTTCCTTCTTTCTTTTCCCAGAAGAAAAACGTTATGGGTATTGAGGAAACACTAGAGGGAAGCAAGCCATGCAACAGACTCAGCAGGTTTTCTCTGTACACATTCATCTCTGTTCTCTGGTGCCGTGAGGAACTTACATGTTCTGAAATAAAGACTTGGCTGAAGGCTAATGCTATCTAAAGTGTAGGGATTAGTTTTCATGACTGAGTGGTACCCCGAGACTTTTAAGATTTTCTCTCACTGACTTTGGAAGGGGTTATAGCAAACGAAGCTTCATATTTTAGCTTTAGAAACAAAGAATCATAGAAAACCCAAAATAATTGTTTTTTATGTCTGGTTTCTAAAAGGGTAAAAAAAATATGAACGTCTTTTTTCTCTATAGTAGTCTTAATGGACTTCTTTTCCTAGCAATCTTATGGTTCAAATTAGTATATGTGAAACTTGATAGTATAGAAATTTTCTATTCTAACTCTGTCTAATAATGTGTGTACTTGTGTATAGCTATTCTTCTGCTCTTTCATACTGAGGATTTAGAGGTCTGGATGCTTTCTAGATGTCCTTGGATATACATTTGACTATTGGCTTCTTTATGGGCATGGTTCTAGGACTTGCAGATATTGAAATACAGGGATACTTAAGGTTTTTTTTTTATATACTATGGCTTTTATTATGTACAAATATTTGCATGAAATCTGTACATGAAATTTATAGTCTAAATCATATCTACCTCATATAAAGGTCATGTAAATTGTTATCTTATTAGATTGTGTTAGGAATAATGTACTCGCATGTCCTTGCATTCAACTGTTTTTGTTTGTTTGTTTTGGATTATTTTTATAATTGACTCCATTAATGTAGAACTCACAGACACAGAAGAGCATTCTTTTGCTATAACACCGGCTGGTGACATTTCTTTTCAGAGGTGACTCTTCACTTTGCATGTTATTTAGAGTTACATAGTGGGAATTTGGTAGAACCTACCTGTCCTCATTTTAGATGGACAAATCTAAATTAATTGGTTCATGTAAGTCAATTAATTATTCATTAAACATATGTTATGTTTCTTTTATCTCCGTTTCTGCTCTGTAGATATGGCAGAGGAAGATAAATGAACCCAAAATAAAAAGTGAATTATTTCATGAGTGAGTCTCAATGGATCATAATATAAGCAGACAGGATATAAAAATATGCAGACAGGTAGGAGCTGACTGCAGTTGAGTCTTCGCTACTCATGACTGTTCTCATGTCACTAGGGGTTATTTTCTTCATAATCTGCATTGCTGCTTTAACTCACCACATTGCACGCAGTTGCATCATGCTAGTTACCCTTGACTGCCAGTGAGAACTTATGTCCCAATTCTCATTTATAATTTCAGTTTTCAAACTTCACATATACACAGTTTTTACCACACAATTACCATTATTTCAAGAATGACTCTAAATGTAAATACTGTGTCTCATTTCTCCTGGACTTGTAGCATTAACATGCATTTTGTATAAATTTTTAGGCTTTAATTTTTGAATATATATATATATATATATATATATATATATAGGAACAGGAAGTCAGGGGAAGAGCAGAAAATTTTGTAAGAACTATGTTTTAAAGAAAAGTTATAGGATATATGTTCATAAGATGGCCTTTGGATTATTTTTATAATTGTTTGACTCTACTAATGCAGAACCCATGGACACAGATGAGAAATTTTGTATTGGAAAATGTTATTTTTTTATTTTTACAGTGAGAATAAATTATAATCCTTGAATTTGTACTAACACTGGCTTTTACCAGTTCTCTAGAGCCCCAGTGTCACTTTAAACTTGATGTGGACATCAGTGTGTAACTTTCAAAGTTCTGACATGCAAGAAGAGATCTAAGTATGTGTCTATTAAGAGCTTTTAGAATGTTGAAAAGTGAGAAACCTTGCTGCTGTTCCATCTCTCTAAGTAGTATCCCTGCCTATCCCCTCAATATATCACATCTCTTTGGTTCCATAAATGATTTTAACTTTATATGTAAATAGCATTCTCTTTGGATTTATTTTAACTTCTAATTTTGCCCAGAATTTTTGATCAAATTGGAATCAATTAACTAATAGAGATATTTTCTAACTCACAATAATATTTACTTAATTAAATTTTCTTAGGTCACGTCACACATGTGCATCATGACCCACCCCACATACTTCCATCTTCCTTCCACTGTTATGTTTGCTCCTCTCCAAAAATTTCTCTCATTTTCATGCCTATTTGTTTTGTTTCATGGGACGCTTCATTAAACCAGACTGTCTGTGTGATTGCGGATTTGAAGATATGGTCAGAGCTGGGTGGGCTTAGCAGTGTGTATATGACTGAAGATAGGCATGTTCCCTTTTCCAAAATTGATTGATAGCAATAGTTCATCAGTAATTGAGTCTATTAATATAGTTAACAAATTCTTTGTCAAATGAAAAAGGAATCTTTGATAATTAAAAGGGGAGGTGGGAAGTAGACTTGTAGAAAGGAAAGATTTTCCAAGAAAAGACTTTCTCTCAAGTGCTGATCTTCTTGAATGATGTTGACATTATTTGAGGCTTAGCATTTACATAGACACTTGTATTCTGTGCCAGTCACAGAGGAGCTACAGAAATGCACCTGGGGCTGCTATCTCTCTTGCCTCTGCCTTCTTTCCCTGACTAAAGGTAGGTTTATCATGGGTGATTGTGGCTCTGAAATTCTCATTTAAAAATATGCAATCAAAGTGATATTGTCCTGCCCTAGCATAAAACACTAAACTACCTATAAAACAGAAAGCACGTGTTTAACAAATGTTTTAGAATTGATTTTGTATATATTTTTGTCTCTTGTATAGAAAAATTAGTTCCATTGATGTGAACACATGGTTTTTCATTTCTCCTAATATCACCAATCCTCCTCCCCGACTCAGACCTTAAGAAGAAAATTAATGGTTAGAGATATATGAACCAAGAGGTTAGCAGTATGCACATTTCCAGAGGTAATGAAAGTGAGTACTTGACATCATGAGATTCCCAAGGAGAAAAACCACTGAGGAGATTTTCTTTCCTGACAAAATTTGTGGAAGGAACAGTATATTCCATGGCTCCAGTGCCCTTAGGTGGACCTATTTGCTCAGAAATGAATGGCATCTTGGGGGCAAGGAGAAGAAAATTCATTGAAAATGTGTGTTACTGGCATCCATAATGCATGTAATTTTTCAGTAACTAAATAATGTTGCTTGGAAATTCTGTTTTTAGAACAAGACTGTTAAAGTTGAAATTGCTCCAGTTTGAGGTTTGAAAGACTATACTGAAGGTAATTGGCAATAGCCTTTAATTATGTTTTTGTGGTTGAGTTTTAATCTACAAGAAAATAAAGCTACTATCAGAAATCAAATCCACATTATTACTTTAAAAAAGGTCACATATAATTATGCATATTTGAATTAACAAAATCTGAGGTAGAAGGAAGGAGGCACATTTCAAGATAAAAGTAGAACATGTGCCCAAAATGACTTTAAAGACTTTGAATATAACTTTTAAAAATTTGACTGACAGCCCAAAAGTAAACCTTAAAAAGTGAATACTTTATAAATCAGTGTCAAATACCATGCTTTATTTGTTTGTTTCAATAAGACAAATAACCAAGTTTTTATTTTGAATGAATGAAACTTGAAGCCTAGACAGTTTCTACCTGTTGCTATAGTTATACATTATCCCATAAGAGAAGGGTAAAAGTGTCCCAATGTAACTGAGAAACTGTACACAATTAGTACCAGCGCTTAAACAGTCTACAAGCTATACTCTGGCCTCATATATATGCTTTGCTTTCATATAAAAGTGGGCTGCTCTTGGAGTAAATCTTTTGAAGATCAGAATCAACAAATTTCACCAAAATATGTTCTCAAGAATATAATTTTGATAAACTCTTTTCTTCATGCTCTGGTTTTCTCATAGAGTGGTTGCACTAAGTCTTAGTGTTATGGCACCATCTTCTTCAAGTGAGATAACATCACTATAATATCTGAAATACTGAGCATATAATGACTTAAAGAACCCACAGTGATAGTTACATCTATAATATCTTGGGCAAGATTCTTTGCTTCTTTGCTCCTTTGTGGCATAAGTAAGGCAGAAATTAGAATGCTACTGGCTATTAAATATTAATTTTATGAGTATTCAAGTGCAATAGTTCATGTAAATTCTTAATAGCCCCAAGGTGAAATTCGATAACTGTGTATGTTAGTACATGAGAAAAACAGTTGACAGTGAACTTTATAAGCCATTAAGGGAAGGAATATAGAATAACATGGAAGACTTTTATTGGTCATGAATACGCACTATAAATCTTAGCAGCATGATTTCTTCTGCCACAATGAGTTAATTTTTACTAATGAAGTACTCAATGGCTTCTGAATTGTTGGATAAAACAACTCTGTAAGCAGCATACAGAATTCATCTCTTTTTAGTCTCATGTCTGTCACTCAGAGTACAGTCACCATGTCGGGAGCACTCTGAATCTCATATGAAGCCTGCTGGTAGACTGGAAAGCAGAGGTCATCCTGGTGTGCTCTGTGGAGAAAAATGTTCTGCTCACTTACTAGCTCCATGAAGGAGATATTGCAGTTGCATCTGGGCAGAGAATGGGGTGTGTGGAGCCCCACAGAGAGCCATTTATTTAGAAGGTTGTAGCTCTCACTGCTTTCCTTGTTTCTGTTCTTTTTCTCACACTTCACCTTTTAATATTTGGAACTCAACACAAAGAACATCTTTACTGCAACCTAATTCTAGAACAAATGCTGCAGAATCTTATCTCAAAAGTTCTATTTTTAATGTGACCACATCCAGTTTAGTTTCCTTATTTTTTTTTTATTTTTCTCTAATATCCTGAAATATTCTTTTTGTTCTTTCCCTCCAAACACAGACTGGCTTTTTACATGATTAGAGCATGAATATGTGTCAGAGGTTTCTCTGAAATTATGATACCAACTGACAAGCTAGTTGGATGAGTAATCTACCAGAACAACATATGAAAACCTAAACTGTTGAAGGCCAATTTTCAATTTTGTAAGAAGATGGTTGATTTTGATATAAAATGGGTTGTAATGAACTATAATGTGGGAATCTTCTTTCCATAGTGCTGAAATTATTTACATATTCACTAGACAACAGTCTTTAATTTAACCTCTATTCCAAAGGAAATGTAAATAAGCTCTGCCATTATAGAGTTAGTTACAAGTACAAACCCTGGCCCTGAGAAAGCTTTTTTCTATTTTCAAGTTTCCAGGAAAGAAAGAAAGAAAGAGAGAGAGAGAGAGAGAGAGAGAGAGAGAGAGAGAGAGAGAGAGAGAAAGAGAGAAAGAGGGAGGGAGGGAGGAAGGGAGGGAGGGAGGGAGGGAGGAAGGGAGGGAGGGAGGGAGGGAGGGAGGGAGGGAGGGAGGGAGGGAGAGAAAGAAAGAAAGAAAGAAGGAAAGTTGTGTTACTAATTTTTAATGATCCAAGGAAACTACTATGAGATCTTTGTACTTGACTATATATTTTGTGATCCAAGTTCTGTCATTCTGTGCATTATTAGGGTTTATAGTATATTAAGGTAAATGTTGATATTTCTAAGGGTTTTCATCATTTCTTAATGAGAATGTTTCAAAAGTAGGCACTTAATGTTCACTATATAGATGACATATTTCATGGGTACTTAGATGCATGTCCATATGCAATATCCTACCTTTTATTGGCAGAAGAAACTCGTCTCATTACAGATGTCATGAAACATCAAAATGGCTGATGAACTAGTTGGAATTAAATCCTTATGTTTTCAATGGTACAGTTACTCATCAATGTAATGATGTTGTAAGATGTATATAAAAATAAAGTTTCAAATTCTGCCTTCATTATTACTGATGATAGTTGTATAAAAGCTGCATGCTGGTTCTTGCTGTGATATGGCTTTCTGCTAGTTCTCTCTCTGCTGCATCCTAACACCTAAACACAGATGAGATTCCATAGTTGCCGAAATGCTTGGCACATTTGGTATTTTTTACAGTTTTAGCTTTGGACACTTTTTGCTAAGGATTATCTCTCCACATTAAGACTTAAACTTGCTCAACATGTAAGATTTAAAGTGAAGATATAATAGGTTAGTATGTATCATGCAAAATAAAGAGAGATAAATGTCCATTCAACACCCTGAATCAAGTATGAGGCATCTGCATTTAGGAAATGATGTGCACTTTAACTACATTTTAATGTTGCCAAATTAGCACATGTAATGTTGTTTTAATGGTTACTCATTCTGTTGTGTCAGGTTTGCTAGATTATTTCACAGCAAAATAAGTGAGGTATTAGATCTCTGAACAATGTTGTAATAATTTCTTCATGACAAAGGATGTCCTGATCTTTGATTTTTCCTTTAATGTCACCAGAAATACCCTGATATAGTTCCATCAGAATTCCTCTAAGCACTGAACACAACGGCCCTAGAATGTTTTTCTCAGAGACTTGCTTGGAAGCCTCATATTTTGTTCTTTAAATAAAATTTTTATTGAATGAAAACTGCATCAACATTACACTGTCCTCTCCTCTGATATCCTTCCTCCCAAATTCATGTTCTTTCCTATAATTTACACACACACACACACACACACACACACACACACACACACACTTTTCTGAGTCCATTTAATTCTGGTTATCAGAACATGTGTCATGAGCTCTTTGCTGGGAAGTACACCACCTATATGGAAGCTTGTCCCTTCAGGAACCTAATTGTCCTTCAGTCAGTAGTCACTGACCACCTGTAGCTCTCCAGCTAGAGGTGAGACAAAGTGGGGTTTCCCTTATTGATGTTGGTTTATCAGAGGGCGTAATTACAATGCCTGTCTTGCTTAGGCAACTCTATTGTTGAGATGGGTGCAGTTTGTCTGTCATATATAGAAAACACTATCTCCCAGCAATGTCTTCCAGACCTGTCAGGAACTCACTCATGAACTAACAGCATTTATTGTTGCCTGTAAAAGAGTAAGCCATTCAACACTGTAGCGTGGAATAGAAAATAATTTGTATCCTGAGGAACTGTGGAAAATATACGACTTTTAACAGAGGGAAATCAAGTTTTCTTTAAGTGTGTGGCTCTAGTAGATTGGCCATACTTTAATGCATAGCCCCACATCCAGGAGTATATAGACATCACAAATGTGCTATTAGATTTTTAAAGAAAGAGAACAAGAATTTTGGAGTTGAGCAGTATGGGCAGATATAGACAGAGTTAAGAAGAGCAGGTAGGATGAATATAATTAAAATATATTGTTTATAATTCTCAAAGAACCCCTAATATATGTTTTAAAATTTTAAAATATGAAACTTTTTGAAAATGATTTGAGAGGTATCTCAGTGGGAGAGTGTGCGCTTAACATGACTGAAGTCATCCTCCACACAAGCCTTTGCATCTTGAATTTGTAAAATGGTTCATCAAATTATAACTAACCACACATAGTAAACTTATAAAGGCATGGTAAAACAAAAACATGTGTATAATATTTGAAAATACAAATCTAAGACAGATTCTCAAGATCTAAAGCACTTAATTAACTGAAGTTCCACTTTAAAAAAATATTATACCAGCAAATATTTATTTTCTTTACTATTTTTAAATTACCTTTTTTTTTTAACAGTCCAGCCATTACCTCCTCCCAGTCTACCTTCCCACAGTTCCTCATCCCATTCCTTCTCCCCCATGTCTTCAAGAGGATTCCTATTCCAGGCCTCCCCACCCCTTGGGGCCTTAAGTCTCTCGAGGGTTAGGCACATCTTTTTCCACTGAAGCCAGACCAGACAGTCCTCTCTTGTATATGTGTCAGGGGCCTTGGACCAGATGACTGTATGCTGCCTGGTCGGTGGCTCTTTGTCTGATATATATCGGGGGGTCCAGATAAGTTGAGATTGCTGGTCTTCCTATAGGGTTGCCTTCCTCCCTAGCTTCTTCCAGCCTTTCCCTAATTCCATCATGGAGGTCATTCTACATTATAACACATACTTTTACTAAATGGTCTTACATATTAAAATGTTTTTCTTCAAATAGTTTTTAATTCTCAAACATCACACCTGATGTTGTTCTCCCTAACTACAGTCTGTGTCAAAAGTCAAACATCCTTTTTTTTTCTTTTTTTTACAGAATTGTTCATTCATGAGTTCAAACAACTCATTCATTTGGAGTTGTTTTCTGGGATTCTTTGAAAACCAAACACTAATGAGAGACATAAATGTGGATTAGAGAAGTGAACTAAATCAAGGTACTGGAGGTTAGGGCCTCTCCTTTTCCTGTTGTGGTTTTTATCAGAACTGTGTCTATCATTATGCCCAGCTTACAGAAAGACCTTGCTAAGGCAAAACCAACTAATAAATGATAAGTTGGAAAAATAATTTAATACTGTATAAAAATTTGTGTATCTCTTGAAAGGTTTTTACACAGTAATAACTATTCTTATAAATCTATAAAAGTTAATGAAACTACTGTATTTTATCTACAGAAAACCCATGATAATTTTCTCTCTGTCTGTCTGTCTCTGTCTCTCTGTCTCTCTCTCCACCCCCCTTCCTTGCTACTTCTCCTCCTCTTTTTCCCAGTGAAGGGTTATCTGATGAAAGTAAGTTACTCACCTTCTCAGAGAGCTACTATGCTGACTATATTTACTCAAGACTAGTGACTGTCAATCATATTTGCTTATTATATCCTAACAAATTATAAATCTTTACTTCTTTGAGAGGTTAAGATGTAGTATATTTTCTTCTTTCAGAATTTCATCTGAACTTTTCTATAAAAGAGACATATGTCAGTGCCTTAATGGACAACTATGTTGATTTTTATGATACTATCTTAAATGTTTTAAGATAAATGAGAAGATTGAAATAAGGAGGTTTGTAGGGATGGAAGGTCTTATTTATTTAAACATTTAATATACTCCATGTATAACTTTCAGTTCACTTGATATTTGGGAGAATGTTGGCCAGAGGTGAGAGGGAATTCTCTTTTCACTGTGTGAATTGTAAGTGATAAATGATATGACAGTGGGTTAATATATCTTATTTCTAAGAGATTAAAAATTAATATAGAGTGTACTCACAGCAGGGTTCACTCACAGCCTGAGCCTCCCTCATAAATTTTAGTTGCTGTAAATTTCCTCTATCATTCTTGTTTCAAATTTTATTTAATGAAGACTGCTCACCTTGCATTTCTTAGGACAGAGACAGTTGCCCTGGTTTGACTAAGTCACTGCTTTTCAGGAAACAGGTGATCATCATGTTTTATCTTTTCTAATTGAAATAATTAAGAGACATCTTATTTCTAGGGGATAATTATAAAAAAAATACAGTTTTTAAAGAAAAAAGGGGATTAAATTGGCATATAAATTTTATTTTTTAGTTTCATTATTATAAAGATATATGTATAAATATGTGTGTATCTGTATGTGATTGTAGTTATATATGTATGTTTGTATACACCCAACACAGACATATATATTTACAAGAATTATATGTATACATACTTAAATAAAAAATATATGCTATATATATATGCCATATATACATATATACATATGTATATATGCATACTTATAACATAGCCAATATTTGACAGTTCATATATTTACGAATCATATGGTAAAAAAAAACTGTTACAATACCTTCCAAATTCATGATGCCAACAGGACATCAAAACGCAGGAATCTCTTTGTCTCTTCTAAAATTTTGGAGTTTTGCAAGTGAACTACAGTGATCAGTGTGCCTGTGCCTCCATCACTAAGGCTTCAAAGGTGTGCCACCACACATAGCTTTTTATTTGGGAACTAGGAACAGAAACTCATATCATCATGCTTGCATGTCAAGAATCATTTTCAAGTCCCATTATTCCTAAAATGCAGAGATAAAAAAACACAAAAGTTTATTATAACAAAGATAAACAAGTGAAAATTATTGTTTAAAGGTGGGGTGATGAGAGAGTTAGTAATCCACTGAGAGTTTATTTTGTCTTTGTAAAGTCTTAAGATAGACATAGAGATAAGTGAGAGAGAGAGTAAAAATGCAATTCAGGGAACTGTAGAAATTACACACATTTTCATGAGCATATATAAGATAGTTTCACCAACATTCACATACAGGTTAAGAACCAATGTTCAGTGACTATTTGGAAGGCCCTTTTAGAAAAAAGCCAATGACAATGAAATAATCCTTTAGCTTTAGAATTTTTAGATATATAGGGAATCTGGGAAGACTGCAATAGTTCTCATATACCCATGTTCTTAATATCTCATATTGTGCTATGGGTTGGATATTGGACATCACCAGAGATGCATATATTGGATACTTGGTCCACATGGCAGCAATGTGAGGAGCTGATTGTGGAAGCCCTAATCTCATCAATGGATTGATTAGTCTAATTCATAGCTTTACAATTAATTTAGGGATGGAGTTGGTAGGAGGAATTTAATTGAGGCTGTGTTTAGAAGGGTGCATCGCTTCATACCCAACTCCAGCTCTCTTACCATCTCTTCCTCATATGTTATAAGGCAAGCAGTTTTGTTTTCTCACAAATTCCCTTGTTGGGATGTTCTGTGTCATCATCCCGTGGGAGAAGCAGTGGGGCTAGATGACCAGTGGTCTGAATCCATGAGTCAAACTACCTCTTTCCTTCCTTAGATGTCCTCAGGTGTTCTGTCACATGGATGAAAATCTGATTAGCACACATGAGTAAGATGGCAATATTTGATGTACTTGTTGAATCAGTATTGATGAATCACTGTTGTATAGCTGAAGTCACTAGTTTATTCAGAGGTATTTATTTTGCTTTTAATTTGGATCATGCCTAGGCTTCCTACATGGAGGCTGGCCCACGGTATTACAATCCTAACCTGGATGTCCTAACCTTTCTCTCTCTCTCTCTCTCTCTCTCTCTCTCTCTCTCTCTCTCTCTCTCTCTCTCTCTCTCTCCCTCTCCCTCTCTCTCTCCCTGTGTGTGTGTGTGTGTGTGTGTGTGTGTGTGTGTGTGTGTGTGTGTGTGTGTGTGTTTACTTTTGAATATTGCCTTACATTTTGTCCTCTTGTCTCCCTGGGCTCCTTGGCTGAAATAGTATCTCAGTATTTTTTGTACTTGATAATTTTTTACTATGTTGAAGAACAGGAGTTAAAGGTTTAAGAGAACAGGGAAGCTAGCAAAGAACAAAAAAGAATGAAAGCATAATTATGTAGGCTAAAGCAAAGCAAAAGCAACCAAGAAACCAAAAACTAGTCACCCTTCAGTGAAGAAATCCTTAACATGTGCTGAAAGCAGCATTTGCATATTCTAGTGTCTCTGTTGCTTCTTTATATCAGTGCTGGGAAATCATACCCTTTTCTTTTTCACTGTGCATCTTTATTTTCAAATACAGATCTTTTTATTTCAAGAGATAAAAGCCATAACAAAAGCTGCTTGGCCTTCGTAGAAAAACATATTTCCAAGGATGTTTTGCTAGATTTTATATTTTAGTCAAAAGTGTAGCAAGGCATCGTGGGAACAAAGCCTGTGAAATAGTGTGGCTAGTTCCGAATTTTTCCATACACGTTGCATGACTCACCCCCAGGATGTGATGAATAGAATTAGTGGTTAGATCTGTCTTGTGATATAACCTTTCTGGGAAGAACAGAATTGTAAGGGCAGGATCAAGAAATACTATTCTAATTAGTTCTACATAGGAAAGAGACAAATAATACATCTCTTAGTAAGTTTTACATAAAAGTCATCTTGGCAGAAGGCAAAGGACACAGGCACATGCTTCACGACTACCGTCATAGAAATGATATGAGGGTAATCATTTCTTTAAGCATTGGAGGGCAGAACAATATGCTATTCGCAAATATGCCATTTTCTGTGAGGATTCTTTTGAGCTGGAGCATATGACAAGAAGCAGAGGAAAAGTCTTCTTTTCCTTTTCAAGTACCTAAGAGTGGTGAATACTTTCCTAAATGACCCTCTACTGTGTCAGCAAGGACTGTTACCAAAGGTAGGCTTTAGACTATTTACATTCTCAGCCAGAAAACAGCACCAGAGAAACCCATGTAACAGTGATTTCTAGTCTTCATCCACTCTGTGCAATGCTGTGTATTTGCATTTGCAGTTTACAGCTCCTAGAGACTCAGTCTTTTGCCTTTGTCCTTGCTCTAAAAGCATCCTTCCTGTCAGTGTTACACAAGCAAAGGATCTGCATCAGCTTTTTCAGAGTTCCTTTTTGCATGAGAAACATACAAATTAAACTGAGCATCCAGACATGAAACCAACTAAGTGAAACAATGAATGTGTTCATTTTTCCAAGTCAGACTTGGGGTTTGCATGTGTGTGTGTGTGTGTGTGTGTGTGTGTGTGTGTGTGTGTGTGTGTGTGTGTGTTGTGTATGGATTTTCATGTTCATGTGGAGGGGGAAGGTGTTGCATGCAACTGTGTGCGTATGTGTTTATAAGGCAGAACACAACCTTGTATGTTGCTCCTAAGATGCCATGTACCCTTTGCCTGAGGCAAGATCTTTCTTTCCCCTGTAGAGTATCTTATTGATTCACATGCTTGCAGAAATCTTTAGCCCAGGTTTTATTGCCTTTTCTTTGAAGTTCTTACTGAGCATTAACTGCTGTTCACATATTCTGCAGTTGGGTCATTCATCATACTCCCAAACACACTCAGACAAAAACACAGACACTAGGTGAAGACATTCTTTAGTCAGTGACACGATTTTTTTATTCCTCATTGGTGTCTTTGGAATACCAAAAGTTTTCATTGTGAGGAAGGTCTATTTGTCATATTTTTCTTCTATGATGTACCTTTAGCATTATACATAAGAGATTTCTGCATAACCTCTGGTCACAAGGAATTTATGGTTTTAGAATTATATTTGACTGTGCAGTTCGTTTGTGTTCATCCCTAAGCTCAACCATATGAGTTAAATTTGTTTTTTGTTTGTTTTTTATTATTAATTGATTATTTAATTTATTTACATTTCAAATGTTGTCCCCCTTCCCTGTCTTCCCTCCAGACACCCCTTTCCAATCCCCCTCTCCTTTGCCTATAATTTGTAATTGCTACAAAAGAATAGTCTTTATCCCTTGAAGTAAATGCTTGTTACTTTAGGTGAAACAAGTTGCTCATATCCACATGCCTCTCTATTTTGGATCATATTCTGTTATATGGGTGTCATTATTCAGTATGATCTCTATATGATGCCATATAAGGAGTATCCAAAAGTCATTCTCCAGATATAAATAATTCAATTAATGATGGAGACATTGCTTTCCCAGTGTGAACAGTTGGCATTTTCTTCTCAGACCTCTATTCTTTCTAGGCTCTTTTCTCTGGTCACTCTTTCGGTGGTTTAGTTTAATACATGTGCCATGCCATTTTCAGTAATTCCATCTTGGGGTGAGGATTGTAGTCAGGTCATGTGTTGCCTTTCGCATTGTCCTTTATGTCATAATTTTCTTGGCTATTTAGGATGATTCAAGACTCCATATGAATACCAGGACAATCTATATCCTATACCAGGATATAGTTTCACCTATTAGAATTATCCATTTAAAAATCCAACTTTTAGTTTGTTTGAACTCTTGTGTTATTGCTCTAGTTTTTATATTCATTGTTTCTACTCTGACCTTTATTGTCAATTGCCTTATGCTTACATTGGATTTAATTTGTTTATTTTTAATTCCTTGAGGTACAGGAGTCGTGGTTTATCTGTGGTCTCTGTTCTTTTACAAGCATTTATTTATTTCTATAAATGTTTCTTTTTGTCCTGCTATTTTGCTAAATGCCATTGGTCTTGATATGTTCCTTTTCCATCTTTCATTGGCCCAAAAATATTTAAAAGGTGTATCCCTTTTACTTTTCAATTGACTCATTAACTAATAGAATTTTGACATCTTTTTTAAAAATATTTTTTATTATTATGTATTTTCCTCAATTACATTTAGAATGCTACCCCAAAAGTCCCCCATACCCTCCCCCCCACTTCCCTACCCACCCATTCCCATTTTTTGGCCCTGGCATTCCCCTGTACTGGGGCATATAAAGTTTGCGTGTCCAATGGGCCTCTCTTTCCAGTGATGGCCGACTAGGCCATCTTTTGATACATATGCAGCTAGAGTCAAGAGTTCCGGGGTACTGGTTAGTTGGTTGCATATATACTTATTCCCTTTTGACAAGTTAATACCTTTTCATTATTCAGTATGATTTTACTATTTTTATGGTTTGTGAATTAAAAACTGTTCTTTCTGATACAACTACATATACAACTACAGAAAAGAACTCTGTAGCAAAATTAACTTTATAAATAGTTCTTGAAATGACAAATGTGGATAGGGAATGTTTGCTTAAGTTTATCAGAATATTTCCTGTTACTATACTAAACAGAGTGCTGTGGTACACAAATAGTTTCTTACCATTAATGGCAGAATTATTTTATAAACAAAATAAAGGAATTAGAGACTAAATGACCAAGGAATATTTTCTAATGTTTTCATTTAGGAATTATTATGAGTCAATGTCACTTAATATTTTTAGCAGGCCATAGCATCACAAGATATTAGAATGTTAGGAATAGCATAACATTTCCCCTGTGGGTGTTTCTGTACTAAATAACATAACGCCCAGTAGCAATCAGTTAGTTAGCTGAGATCTGTACTTAAGCAATACTGTGATTTAAAATTAGAGTCAGACCATTTTCAAATACAGAATTCTATAATATAAGATATCTGGAAGGCAACAGGAAAATTGTAAAGGGATAACACCCCCCCCCCCCCCCCCGCTGATTGTTGATGTTTTTTGACAAAAGATTCAAAGACATTTAAATTGAACCTCTCTGTACTAGTTCCTATGGCTGTGTTTCTGGTCAGGAAACAGATCAGCATAGTTTAAAAATGCCCAAAAACCTGGGAAAGGAGGAGAAGAAAGAAAAGATCTATTAAGATAGAATTCAACAGGGGGCATCAGAGGAGGAGGAGGAGGAGCAGGAGAAGGAGGAGGAGGGAAGAGTGTTTGGTGCAGACAAACAGCTGCTTGAAAGCAGATCTTCATAGCATCTGTCTTAGCCATGCTTTCTGATCTTTTTCATTTCCTGTAAAAGTACAAACATGATTCTGGAGAGGTAATTTTAGTATGCTTTTGAAGTACAAAGAGGATTACGTTATCAGACTTTTAAAAAGTTACCAAAAATGTATTTTTTTGTTAAGAAGAGTTCATATCAAATAACAGGTTGCTTTGTAAGTGGCAAAATTGAATCATTTCGACTTTATATTATCTTGTTTCCTTTATATTCTCTCCTAATGACTCACTGTAACAAACAAATAGAGTAATCTATCATTCACCATAAATAATAAATATTTTAATCTTGGCCCATGTGATATGCCATATCACAGTGTACATATCTGATTCATCCTGTGAAATTATTTATAGAGAATTAGGTACCTAACAGTAACAAATCACTGGAAATGGCCAGGGAAACAAATTACTAGTCTTTTGCTCCTTAGATTCTTCTTGCTATAATACAGTCCTAGCAATATGCTTGATTTTCTCATTTAATATTTATTTTTATTTATTTTTTTTATTACATATTTTCCTCAATTACATTTCCAATGCTATCCCCAAAGTCCCCCATACCCCCCCCCAACTTCCCTACCCACCCATTCCCATTTTTTTGGCCCTGGCATTCCCCTGTACTGGGGCATATAAAGTTTGCAAGTCCAATGGGCCTCTCTTTCCAGTGATGGCCAACTAGGCCATCTTTTGATACATATGCAGCTAGAGTCAAGAGCTCTGGGGTACTGGTTAGTTCATAATGTTGTTACACCTATAGGGTTGCAGATCCCTTTAGATCCTTGGGTACTTTCTCTAGCTCCTCCATTGGGAGCCGTGTGATCCATCCAATAGCTGACTGTGAGCATCCACTTCTGTGTTTGCTAGGCCCTGGCATAGTCTCACAAGAGACAGCTATATCTGGGTCCTTTCAGCAAATTCTTGCTAGTGTATGCAATGATGTCAGCGTTTGGAAGCTGATTGTGGGGTGGATCCCTGGATATGGCAGTCTCTAGATGGTCCATCCTTTCGTCACAGCTCCAAAATTTATCTCTGTAACTCCTTACATGGGTGTTTTGTTCCCACTTCTAAGGAAGTGCATAGTATCCACACTTCAGTCTTCATTGTTCTTGAGTTTCATGTGTTTAGCAAATTGTATCTTATATCTTGGGTATCCTAAGTTTTGGGCTAATATCCACTTATCAGTGAGTACATATTGTGTGAGTTCCTTTGTGATTGTGTTACCTCACTCAGGATGATGTCCTCCAGGTCCATCCATTTGCCTAGGAATTTCATAATTTCATTCTTTTTAATAGCTGAGTAGTACTCCATTGTGTAAATGTACCACATTTTCTGTATCCATTCCTCTGTTGAGGGGCATCTGGGTTCTTTCCAGCTTCTGGCTATTATAAATAAGGCTGCTATGAACATAGTGGAGCATGTGTCCTTCTTACCGGTTGGGACATCTTCTGGATATATGCCCAGGAGAGGTATTGCTGGATCCTCCGGTAGTACTATGTCCAATTTTCTAAGGAACCTAAAGACTGATTTTCAGAGTGGTTGTACAAGCTTGCAATCTCACTAACAATGGAAGAGTGTTTCTCTTTCTCCACATCCTCACCAGCATCTGCTGTCACCTGAATTTTTGATTTTAGGTATTCTGACTGGTTTGAGGTGGAATCTCAGGGTTGTTTTGATTTGCATTTCCCTGATGATTAAAGATGTTGAACATTTTTTTCAGGTGCTTCTCTGCCATTCGATATTCCTCAGGTGAGAATTCTTTGTTCATTTCTGAGCCCCATTTTTTAATGGGGTTATTTGATTTTATGGAGTCTACCTTCTTGAGTTCTTTATATATATTAAATATTAGTCCCCTATCTGATTTAGGATAGGTAAAGATCCTTTCCCAATCTGTTGGTGGCCTTTTTTGTCTTATTGACGGTGTCTTTTGCCTTGCAAAAGCTTTGCAGTTTCATGAGATCCCATTTGTCAATTCTCGATCTTATAGCGCAAGCCATTGTTTTTCTATTCAGGAATTTTTCCCCTGTGCCCATATCTTCAAGGCTTTTCCCCACTTTCTCCTCTATAAGTTTCAGTGTCTCTGATTTTATGTGAAGTTCCTTGATCCACTTAGATTTGACCTTAGTACAAGGAGATAGGAATAAATTGATTAGCATTCTTCTACATGATAACAACCAGGTGTGCCAGCACCATTTGTTGAAAATGCTGTCTTTCTTCCACTGGATGGTTTTAGCCTCCCTTGTCGAAGATCAAGTGACCATAGGTGTGTGGGTTCATTTCTGGGTCTTCAATTCTATTCCATTGGTCTACTTGTCTGTCACTATACCAGTACCACGCAGTTTTTACCACAATTGCTCTTTAGTACAGCTTTAGGTCAGGCATGATGATTCCACCAGAGGTTCTTTTATCTTTGAGAAGAGTTTTTGCTATCCTAGGTTTTTTGTTATTCCAGATGAATTTGCAGATTGCTCTTTCTAATTCGTTGAAGAATTGAGTTGGAATTTTGATGGGGATTGCATTGAATCTGAAGATTGCTTTTGGCAAGATAGCCATTTTTACAATGTTGATCCTGCCAATCCATGAGCATGGGAGATCTTTCCATCTTCTGAGATCTTCTTTAATTTCTTTCTTCAGATATTTGAAGTTTTTATTATACAGATCTTTCACTTGCTTAGTTAGAGTCACGCCAAGATATTTTATATTATTTGTGACTATTGAGAAGGGTGTTGTTTCCCTAATTTCTTTCTCAGCCTGTTTATTCTTTGTATACAGAAAGGCAATTGAGTTGTTTGATTTCATTTTATATCCAGCTACTTCACCGAAGCTGTTTATCAGGCTTAGGAGTTCTCTGGTGGAATTTTTAGAGTCACATATATATACTATCATATCATCTGCAAAAGGTGGTATTTTGACTTCTTCTTTTCCAATTTGTATCCCCTTGATCTCCTTTTGTTGTCGAATTGCTCTGGCTAGGACTTCAAGTACAATGTTGAATAGGTATGGGGAGAGTGGACAGCCTTGTCTAGTCCCTGATTTTAGTGAGATTGCTTCAAGCTTCTCACCATTTACTTTGATGTTGGCTACTGGTTTGCTGTAGATTACTTTTATCATGGTTAGGTATGGGCCTTGAATTTTTGCATCAATATTCATAAGGGAAATTGGTCTGAAGTTCTCTATCTTTGTTGGATCTTTCTGTGGTTTAGGTATCAGAGTAATTGTGACTTCATAGAATGAGTTGGGTAGAGTTCCTTCTACTTCTGTTTTGTGGAATAGTTTGTGCAGAACTGGAATTATATCTTCTTTGAAGGTCTGGTAGAACTCTGCACTAAACCCATCTGGTCCTGGGCTTTTTTTGGCTGGAGACTATTAATGACTGCTTCTATTTCTTTAGGGGATATGGGACTGTTTAGATTGTTAACTTGATCCTGATTTAACTTTGGTACCTGGTATTTGTCTAGAAATTTGTCCATTTCGTCCAGGTTTTCCAGTTTTGTTGAGTATAGCCTTTTGTAGAAGGATCTGATGGTGTTTTGGATTTCTTCAGGATCTGTTGTTATGTCTCCCTTTTCATTTCTGATTTTGTTAATTAGGATTTTGTCCCTGTGCCCTCTAGTGAGTCTAGCTAAGGGTTTATCTATCTTGTTGATTTTCTCAAAGAACCAACTCCTCGTTTGGTTAATTCTTTGAATAGTTCTTCTTGTTTCCACTTGGTTGATTTCACCCCTGTGTTTGATTATTTCCTGCGGTCTACGTTTGGTTGAATTTTCTTCCTTTTTTTCTAGAGCTTTTAGGTGTGTTGTCAAGCTGCTAGTATGTGCTCTCTCCAGTTTCTTTTTCGAGGCACTCAGAGCTATGACTTTCCCTCTTAGGAATGCTTTCATTGTGTCCCATAGGTTTGGGTATGTTGTGGCTTCATTTTTATTAAACTCTAAAAAGTCTTTAATTTCTTTCTTTATTCCTTCCTTGACCAAGGTATCATTGAGAAGAGTGTTATTCAGTTTTTATGTGAATGTTGGCTTTCCATTATTTATGTTGTTATTGAAGATCAGCCTTAGTCCATGGTGGTCTGATAGGACGCATGGGACAATTTCAATATTTTTGTATCTGTTGAGGCCTGTTTTGTGACCAATTATATGGTCAATTTTGGAGAAGGTACCATGAGGTTGTGAAGAAATTATATCCTTTTGTTTTAGGATAAAATGTTCTGTAGATATCTGTTAAGTCCATTTGTTTCATAACTTCTGTTAGTTTCACTGTGTCCCTGTTTAGTTTCTGTTTCCATTGATGAAAGTGGTGTGTTGAAGTCTCCCACTATTATTGTGTGAGGTGCAATGTGTGCTTTGAGCTTTACTAAAGTGTCTTTAATGAATGTGGCTGCCCTTGCATTTGGAGCATAGATATTCAGAATTGAGAGTTCCTCTTGGAGGATTTTACATTTGATGAGTATGAAGTGTGCCTCCTTGTCTTTTTTGATAACTTTGGGTTGGAAGTCGATTTTATTCCATATAAGAATGGCTACTCCAGCTTGTTTCTTCAGACCATTTGCTTGGAAAATTGTTTTCCAGACTTTCACTCTGAGGTAGTGTCTGTCTTTTTCCCTGAGATGGGTTTCCTGTAAGCAGCAGAATGTTGGGTCCTGTTTGTGTAGCCAGTCTGTTAGTCTATGTCTTTTTATTGGGGAATTGAGTCCATTGATATTAAGAGATATTAAGGAAAAGTAATTGTTGCTTCCTTTTATTTTTGTTGTTAGAGTTGGCATTCTGTTCTTGTGGCTGTCTCCTTTTTGGTTTGTTGAGGGATTACTTTCTTGCTTTTTCTAGGGCGTGATTTCTGTCCTCGTATTGTTTTTTTTTTTTTTTTTCTGTTATTATTCTTTAAAGGACTGGATTCGTGGAAAGATAATGTGTGAATTTGTTTTTGTCGTGGAATACTTTGATTTCTCCTTCTATGGTAATTGAGAGTTTGGCCCGGTATAGTAGCCTGGGCTGGCATTTGTGTTCTCTTAGTGTCTGTATAACATCTGTCCAGGCTCTTCTGGCTTTCATAGTCTCTGGTGAAAAGTCTGGTGTAATTCTGATAGGCCTGCCTTTATATGTTACTTGACCTTTCTCCCTTACTGCTTTTAATATTCTATCTTTATTTAGTGCATTTCTTGTTCTGATTATTATGTGTCGGGAGGGATTTCTTTTCTGGTCCAGTCTATTTGGAGTCCTGTAGGCTTCTTGTATGATCATGGGCATCTCTTTCTTTAGGTTTGGGAAGTTTTCTTCTATTATTTTGTTGAAGATATTTGCTGGCTCTTTAAGTTGAAAATCTTCGTTCTCATTAACTCCTATTATCCGTAGTTTTGGTCTTCTCATTGTGTCCTGTATTTCCTGGATGTTTTGAGTTAGGATCCTTTTGCATTTTGTATTTTCTTTGATTGTTGTGCCGATGTTCTCTATGGAATCTTCTGCACCTGAGATTCTCTCTTCCACCTGAGATTCTCTCTTCCATCTCTTGTATTCTGTTGCTGATGCTCGCATCTATGGTTCCAGATTTCTTTCCTAGGGTTTCTATCTCCAGTGTTGCCTCACTTTGGGTTTTCTTTATTGTGTCTACTTCCCTTTTTAGATCTAGTATGGTTTTGTTCATTTCCATCACCTGTTTGGATGTGTTTTCCTGTTTTTCTATAAGGACTTTTACCTGTTTGGTTGTGTTTTCCTGTTTTTCTTTAAGGACTTGTAACTCTTTAGCAGTGCTCTCCTGAATTTCTTTAAGTGAGTTATTAAAATCCTTCTTGATGTCCTCTACCATCATCATGAGATATGCTTTTAAATCTGGGTCTAGATTTTCGGTTGTGTTTGGGTGCCTAGGACTAGGTGGGGTGGGAGTGCTGTGTTCTGATTTTGGTGAGTGGTCTTGATTTCTGTTATTAGGATTCTTACGTTTGCCTTTCGCCATCTGGTTATCTCTGAAGCTAGTTGTTATAATTGTCTCTGGTTAGAGCTTGTTCCTCAGGTGACTCTGTTAGCCTCTATCAGTAGACCTGGGAAGCTAGCTCTCTCCTTAGTTTCAGTGGTCAGAGTATTCTCTGCAGGCAAGCTCTCTTCTTGTAGGGAAGGTGCCCAGATATCTGGTGTTTGAACCTGCCTCCTGGCAGAAGTTATGTTCCACTCACCAGAGGTCTTAGGATCCCGTGGGGAATCCTGTGTGGGTCCTTGCAGGTGTCCAGAGACACCACTGGCAAGGCACCCTGGTGCTCAAGTGGACCGGAAGGGACTTGTGCCCCAGCTCAGGCCGGGTTATCTGCTTCCCTAGTTAATGCAGTCTCAGGTTCTGTGCGATTGGATTGGAGCAGACGGTGTGTTCCACTCACCAGAGGTCTTAGGATCCTGTGGGGAATCCTGTGTGGGTCCTTGCAAGTGTCTGGAGACTCCACTGGCAAGGCACCCCTGTGCTCCAGTGGACCCAATATTTATTTTTATTTATGTCACTAAATATGTATGTGTCTTTTCAAAGTTTCCTGACTTAGAACGTCAAATATTTAGATAGCAGATGAAATATTACCACACAGGTTATTTATGCAATCAAAAGACCCTGAACATCCCTTCATCTGATAAATCCATAGACATTCAGTTAACAATTTTCTTTCCACAGCAAATAATTTTATCCTCTTATTTTCTTTAATTAAACCTGCTTGAAAGTTGAAAGCTAGCTTTCTGGCTTTTTAGTAACCTGTGGCTCAAAGTGATTAGCCAGTTAAATCAGAAAGCACACAAATGGGATAAATGTCCCAGGTGCTAAACATTAAAAACAAGTAGTATGGTATACTACATGAAATTAGTCTCACCTTCAGTCGTCAAGTAGAATCCAGATTATTTTGCTTAGCCATGATAGGAGGACAACTGGTAAGTGAAGGAACAAAACACCCCAAGCAGTAGAAACTGTAAGAATTGACATCATCCAGAAACTCTGGCTAACTGGGGTAGACTGAGAAGGGCTATCTGGAGAGCTGGCATGAACCATGTAAGAGGGAACCTTTAGTAGGCTGCTAGGTAATTTTGAAATATGTTAAAAAATAGATGCTAGAAAGGTGATGTGGATGCAGAGAAATCAAATAGAATTAAGTTTTAAAGTGATAGAAATAGTCATACAATGTGTGGGTTGATTACATGTGAGGTGTCAGAAGCACAGGATAGCACCAGGTCACATGTGAATCTGGGCTACACAGAGAAATCCTGTCTTAAACAAATAAACAAAAATCCTGGGTTGGAGAGAAAACATCATTCTGGGGAAGATGTTACCATCAAGTTTTAGTATACTGTGTATTCCATAAGGCCAACAAGTACGACACAGAGATGTTTGACAAACAAAACAAAACAAAACAAAACAAAAAACAAATTCTGATATAAAGAAGAACCCAACTGATACTCCCAAGTGTGGCGCAACTGCTCTCATACAGTGGACCTGTAGTGTTCTGATCCTTCTCTGTTTCATTAGTTGAGTCAACAATATCTTCCACCAGGCTTCCATTTCTGTCCTACAGAGGGGGATAAAAGTGATCTTTAGATTTCTTCCATCTCTGTTCTCTAGTTATACAATTACTCACTGCAAACACCCATGAAGGGTTGCCTCACATATTCTTTGTGGTATAAGATTATTGTATTTTTATAGTAAGGATGTTAATGCCATTCACATGCTTTAAATAAGTCAGGTTGCTGTCTGTAGCAAGAGAGTGATCTCTGTCATAAATCTGTTCTCAGAATAAAGTAATTGTTGGAAGTACCATCCTTAAAGATGTGCAAGGAAGACAGGTAAACCAGAATTCTAGCTTCATTATCTTAATTCGTCACTATCTATTCATGTGATCTGGGCAGACTTTATAATAAGGGCATTAATAATAAAAATGTCATGGGTATCGCTGTAATATAACTTACTTATATTTGTCTTCGGCCAAGACATTGGAGAAATACAACCATTTCAATGATTTTCCTATATATGCAGTTAAACAATTATTTGTCTGAATTAAGATTTTATATTTATTTAACAAGATAACCAATGAGATTAAATTAGTTTTACCAAGGGTTTAGAAGATATTTGTGTTGTAAATGTAGCAATAGTGAAACTGAAAAGCAAAAAGAAAAGATGTTATAGATCAAGGTGCTTTATAGATTGAAACGAAGTACTAGAAATATATATTACAGCTATTTGAATAGCTACACAGTTATTATAAAAATACATCTTTATGTGAAATATCCCATGCAATAAAATCCAAAATTAAAATAAATAAAGAAAATATTTCCCTTTTCATAATAAAAATCTCAGAAAAATATTACTGAAGAATTCATTAATCTAATAAGATAATTTGAAATTTGGTATATCTTTAAATATATTTTTAATATATTTATTAAAGAGACACCAATGTTGGTTAAAGATCTACAGATATAAAAATCAAATGACTTTGTTGCCATGGTATTTGTGTCCAGTCCGAGGATGAGGGCAACATGTACCAGATCATTATTGACTCTGTGAGTGGTGATAAATGCTAACAAGGAAAATGGAAGTAGAGTAGAGATGCTGGGAATGAATAGAGAAAGATTTACATAGCTATCTAAGGAGAGAAGTGAGCAGGGACATGGAGGAATGAATGGGGGACAGACCATTCTAGGAGAAGTGGGAGCTGTGAAGACACTGAAGGAAGAACATCATTGCATCTAATTTTACTTGAAGAAGATGAGACTGGTAAAGTTGAGAAATGTGATGAAACTGTTGTTGAATTTTACCATGCATATTCAATTTCCTGTGTGGTGAATAGATGAGAGAATGGTCCATATGCATATGCAAGCTAACTTTGTGGTCTTTATTAGTCAAGCTTAGGGGTCAAATTAGTTTGGTCTTGAGAAACTGGATATAGGGATAAACAACAAACCTCTTGATGTTTGTTAAAAACAGAGCCTGTGATTTTCTGAGTTGACATTATTGTCTGAATGACCCCTGGAGGGCAAGGGGAGAAAGAATCTTTTTTAAATAAAGAGGAAAGGTAAACCTGAAAAAAATCGTTACTATTAATTTTCTCTATTCCCAACATTAAAACTTCAACTCTTTACTTTCTCATATTGCTTGCATGCATGCCCATGTGTGCATGTGCACACACACTCACACACACACACACACACACACACACACACAACCAACCCAGGAAATAAAATAAAAACAATAATTTAATAAAATATATAAATTGCTATATACGTAAACTTTATTGCTATATATTTGCACATATTTAAAATTTTTATAAAATGCTATATATAATTGTGATAGAAAATGAAGGAGCTAGAGAAAGTGCCTAAGGAGCTGAAGGGGTTTGCAGCCCCATAGGAAGAACAACAATATGAACTAACCACTACCCCCAGGACTCCCTGGGACTAAATCACAAATCAAAGAAAACACATTGTAGGACCCATGACTCTAGCTGCATATGTAGCAGAGGATGGCCCGGTCAGTCATCAATGGGAGGAGAGGCCCTTGGTACTGTGCATTTCTATGCCCCAGTATAGGGGAATGCCAGGGCCAGGAAGCAGGAGTGGCTGAGTTGGTGAGCAGGGGGAAAAGGGAGGGGAGAGGGAATTTTCGCAGGAAAAATTAGGAAAGGGGATAATATTTGAAATGTAAATAAAGAAAGTATCTACTAAAAAGAAAAAAAAGAAAAAAAAAGAAATTTTCCACAATAAAGAGCATCTTGTCATTTCTATCAAATGTCTGAGAATTAGTTAGATTTATTTCAAAAACGTAATGAAAAACTTTTCTGGTTACACAATGGAGTACTACTCAGCTATTAAAAACAATGACTTCATCAAACTCTTAGGCAAAGGGATGGAACTAGAAAATATCATCCCGAGTGAGGGTACCCACTCACAAAAGAACATACATGGTATGCACTCACTGATAAATGGATATTAGCCCAAAAGCTTGCAATACCCAAGATACAATTCACAGAACAAATGAAGCTCAAGAAGGAAGACCAAAGTGTGGATGCTTCATTCCTTCTTAGAAGGTGGAACAAAATATCCATGGGAGGAGATACAGAGACAAAGCATGGAGCAGAGACTGAGGGAAAGGCCATCCAGAGACTGTCCCACTTGGGGATCCATTTCATTTCCAGACACCAAAGCCAGATAGCTTGCTGACAGGAGCCTGATATAGCTGTCTCCTGAAAGGTTCTGCCAGAGCCTGACAAATACAGAGGCAGATGCTCTCAGCTAACCATCAAACTGAGCACAGGATCCCCAATGGAGGAGTTAGAGACAGGACTGAAGGAGCTGAATGGGTTTGCAACCCATAGGAAGAGCAACAATATCAACCACCCAGATTCCCCATAGCTCCCAGGGACTAATCCACCAACCAAAGAGAACACATGGAGGGACCCATGACTCCAACTGCATATGTAGCAGAAGATTACCTTGTCAGACATCATTTGTAGGAGAGGCCCTTGTTCCTGTGACAGCTTGATGCCCCATTGTGGGGTAATGCCCGGGTGGGGAGGCAGGAGTAGGTGGGAGGGTAGGGGAATACCCTCATAGAAGCAGAGGGAAGGGGCATGGGATAGGGTGTTTTTGGAGGGGAAACCAGGAAAGGGGATAACATTTGAAATGTAAATAAATAAAATATCTAATGAAAAAATTCAAAAAATGTCACAAAGTCAGATGACAAGTTGCAAAACAGGGAAAATATTTGTATCAGTCTTTTAAAACTTTTTTATTGATTGTGAGTTTTGCACCATGCACTTTAGTCCTACTTATCTTCCCCCTAATATCCAGCTTTTGTCATTACAACCCCTACAATAAATCACAAACACTACTACAACAACAAAAGCACAAAGCATAGAAAACATGTCATCCTGGAGGCTGTAGTATGCCGTACTGTATCCTACAGTATATCCCTGGTCACAGCTTCACCTAAAAAATATTCGCTGCAATGAGACATTGGTCTGGTTCCAGATATCTGGCTCCTGTGACACTGTCAGTATTGGAAAACAGCTATCCTATAGCTTCCCTGTGTCACAGAGATCCTGCAGCTTTGGAAATGCAGGAATGGCCCTTTTAGATGACTCGACCATTGCAGATGATATAGATTTTGGGATAGGACACTTCAGAGTCCTGAATCTGGGTCTGGGTTGTAGCTGAACTGGTCAGCTAGCCAGTTCTCCGTTTTCTCCACCACCAGGGTGAGCTCTCGAGCACTACTCTTGGCTAGGCCACCAATTCTACCATCAACAGGAGACAAAGTCAGTTCTCCTGATCTCATGCCCTCAAGGCCAGCTCACCAGCACACACACCTCAAGAGCCAGCTTCATTGTGCTGCCCAGTCAAGATTCTGGGTCCACTCTCCCAAGTGTTGCAGCTTCTGAGGGGCAGTCCTGCTCTCATACTCTCAGGGCTGTTTCACTCATGCCTTGCCATCAGAGACAGTTCCAGCATGCTGCCCAGGTGAGGTGCAAGGTCTGCTCTCCCATTCTCATGAGTCACCTAGGTTACTGTAGGTGACAAGGGGTGGAAGGAGGGCAACACCCTACACCCATGCCAACTTCTACCAGATGTATGGCAGGACCAGCTCTCCTGTGCTCTTGCCCTCAGAGCAGCTCATCTATGTTCCTTCCACCAGGGCAAACACTAATGTGCTGCCCAGGGGAGGTGCATGGTCTGCTTCCCTGAGCACTGCAGCTGGTGAGGGGCAGGGACAGCTCTCATGCTCTCATGACCCCGGAGCCATCTCTCTTGACTGCAAATGAACCCATGACACCTCACGTTAAATGAGTGGCAGGGCCATCTTACCTGTGCTCTTGCTCTTAGGGGTATCTCACCTGCATTCCCCATCACCAGGGTCAGCTCTTCTGTGCTGTATAGGTGAGGTGCAGGGCCCACTTTCCCAGAGTATTCCAGCTGGTAAGGAGCAGGGCTAGTTCTCCAGAGCTTATGACCCTGTGGGCAGCTTTCCCTACTGCTGGAGATGGCGATGTGGGGCATGTGTGTGCCCATGCCACTCCACTGCAAATGAGAGGCAGAATCAGCTCTCTTACACTCATGTCCTCAGGGCTGGCCCATTCACACTGCATCTTACAGAGCTAATCCCATTGTGCTGCCTGGGCAAAGCACAAGGGTCACTCTTCTGAGTTCTGTATTGTTGAGGGGCAGAATCAGTTATGCATAGCTCCTTATATCCACCTGTCCATAGCGGGGTCATATGCATGTTCCCATGTAATAATATGATTCAAGGGCACTGATACTGGCCCCCTACCCATTCTTGTTTCTGAGTAAATACAAAACCACGAAATCAGACATGGAACTAAGTGGCAGCTCAGGCTGGGACCTCACCATGGCGCCAGAAGGCAGGATTGGCTTCTCATAACAGGCTGTTCCTCTTCACCCTGGAGAATCGAGTTTCATCTCTCTTCATAATGCTGAAGCTGCTCCACTTCTCTTTTCTCACCCACCTGACTACCACATACTCATCACCCACTGCAGACTGGCCATGCTGCTGCTGGTGCCCCTGGGGCAGCATCCTTAATCTGTGCTACATGGCCTGGTGTCAAGGTATCTATGACCTGTTCTGTGATAAGCACTGGAGGGCAGGTCTGTGGATAGCACTGTGGTCCACAGGTCTTCATTTGTCTTCCTCCTCCTGCACTGTGTTGCCTAAATTTGATTTGATTTGTATGAGTCTAAAGCATAAGACAGCTTTGGCCACCAAGCCAGGCATCAAGTTAGGATAAACAAAGGACTGGCATCTGCTCTTGCCCTGACACACATAAGAATACCACCAACTAGGTATCTTCTTGCCAGTTGAGGGTGTGTGTGTGTGTGTGTGTGTGTGTGTGTGTGTGTGTGTGTATGTCAGTCTTCTTAATAAGCCAATAATCAGCAAGAGTCCAAAAGCAAAACAAAAATGATGGATTTGTTACTAATAAACAAAACTCATATTTCTTGAATGAGAATGTCTTTTATTATTTGACTATTTCATAATTATGCACAATGCTCACCCAGTTCCCTCTCTTCCTGCTCCTGATCATGCCCCTTTTCTTTTATGGCCCCTGTGTAGTCCTGGCTGATCTGGAATTTTTAATGTAGAACTGGCTGACCTTAAACTCATATTGACCAACTTTAAAAAAAAAATCAACTGAGTCCAATTATAGGAATGGAGGGAGGGAGAGAGGGAGCAAGACAGAGAGGGATAGAGGAAGGGATGCATGGAAGGATTTAAGGATGGAAATATATATCTTTTAGATGGATAGATGATAGACAGGCAGACAGACAGACAGATATTATATATAAAATGCTATAAGTTAACAAATGTGTTTGGGATGACAAAGATGCCATTTTTCTTGATTCTGGTAGTCTAGTAATGAATGTCTCATACATACAGTCTATGATTGATATCTATTCTTTTTTAAAGCTATTCTGAAGAGCAGAGCTCCCGAGGTGTATATACACATGTATTATTATTATTATTATTATTATTATTATTACTATTATTATTATTATTAATCATTTTATTTGTTTATATTTCAAATGTTATCCTCCTTCCCTGTCTCCCCCCTGTGGACCCTCATCCCATCCCCTTCTTTACCTCTAAGAAAATGCTCCCCCCCCATCCACCCACCCCTGCCTCATCCCTTTAGTAACCCCTTTCTCTGGGGCATCAAACCTCCACAGGACCAAGTGCCTCCCCTCCCCCTGCTGCCAGATGAGGCAGTCCTCTGCTACATATGTAGCAGGAGCTATGGACCAGCGCATGCATGCTCTTTCATTGCCCTAGGAGCTCTGATGCATCCAGTTAGTTGATATTTTTCTTCCTATGGGGTTGCAATCTTCTTTAGCTCCTTCAGAGCTTCCTCTAACTCTTCCATTGGGGTTCCCCAGGAGGTCAAACATTTCACCTACATGATCATTATGTGACTTGTCTATATTGAAACTATAGAGAAAACATGTCTTTTATTTGACGACAAATTATGTAATTAATAAATAATAGAGTTTTTAAAAAATGACTTTTAGCATACATTAAATGTACATTTAATTGTGATGGTTCCATATATATATGTATGATTTGATCATATTTACTGTTCCTTGCTCTCTCTTTTCCTTCTTCTCCTTCCTAGTTTCTTTTCTTGTTACAAATACTTTCTTTTACCTTCATGTCTTTTTAAAACTCAAGAGTCTACTGAATCTGCCTTAATTGACTTATTAACAAAATGATTTAAATATTTCCATTTTGTCCAATGACCTAAAAATGGCATAATTTTATTCCATATGGATAGTAGTCCAAAATGTTGTATTTTCTTTATCTTTTATTTTCATCTGCTCATATATATGTGGGCTGATTCCATAATTTGGCCACTATGAATAGTCTAAAATAACATGAATATACAAATTACTTTGTTGAATGCTGACTGATTCCTGAAGGTTTATACACTTGTCATCAGACACTATTTTCCTTAAATAAATGATGCTTTCCCACACAGGTAAAGTAATAAATAAAGTATGTGAACATTATATTAAAATTGAGTAGCCTCACAAAAATAATCACATGATTAACATTCATGCATAAAATTCTTCCAGAAGTAATTAACAATTATTGGTGTGTGAATGACATGCCAAATATTAAGTCATAAGATTATCTTTTTGTTGTGAGTATATATTTTCCTAAGTATTTGAATTACAAGGTATCTTTCTCTTAAATAATTCCATAAGTTATAACTATACTGCCAAGAAATTACAGGATGGTTTGCAAATTACTTAAAATAATTCTTATATTTTATATTAATTATTTCAAACAATAATCATAATAAATTGTATAGCTAGTATGACCATGCACTGCTGCATGTCAGAAATTCTGGAGTAGAGCCAGGAGGATCATGAAACTAAGACCAGCCTGGACTACATAGTGAAGAGAGCCTGACTCAAATATATATATTAGATAATATAAAACAGAATTATAACATTGACACAACTCCATACATGCATATACACACACAGTTGCATACAAACATACAGATACACAGAGCAGCAGACAGACCTGTAGGAAAAGAAAAAGAGTGCTATGAAATAATGAACATATTATGTGTGACTATAAAAACATTATGTAACTGATCTAAAAATACTACAGTAATATTAAAAATATATAATTTAGTCATGGCAATGATTAAGGGTAAAATCTGTAGCAATTAGGTATTTCTTTTCAAAGAACAATATGATAAACATTTTTATATAGTATTAACAAAAAATTCAAAATATGCAAAGCAAGCAGGACCTAGTATTTATAACGGAAAATTCATTACTTGAATTCAACAAGAAATGAAAGATCTCACATTTAAAAATACACCATTGATATCAGAATGCAGCACACAGGAACAGGACACTTACAGGCTAACTATCTTAGAATTTATTATTCACACTTCTCTGTAATCACATAAACGCAAATTAAAGCAATGAGATAAAATCTACATTGGAAAGGATATAGAAGATTTGATGTTTTGAAATATTGGTAGTGAAATATTGGTAACTAATTGGAGCACAATCTAACTCTCTTAAACATAAACAGCATTTAAACACAGAATAATAAGTAAATAATAAAATATTCATTATTCTTCTTTAATGTACTGTATCATTTTAGATTAGTTACCCAATCAGTTTTTATAATCACATATAATAAGTTCACCATCTCCTTATTTCAGAGCACTCTGTCTTCATTATTTCCTGTTTGCTGCCCTGTGTCTATGTTTGTATACAAGTGTGTGTGTACATGTATATATTACTGTGTGGAGGTATGTCAACATTATAATTCTGTTTTATTTCCATCCCTGATGTGCAGTCTTTTGTTTTCTTAGTCAGCCATTGTAATGCATTGTTTTTGTGTTATTTTTAATATCATTGTAAAAGAAGCATTGAATTTCAAACCGATTCTATTTTTTTATTTCATTAATGTAGAGATATGATTCTGCTATAGAAATATAGCAATTGCTTCAATTGGTTAGCTCAGAAGTCCATTTGAGTCCAATGTGTATTTTCTAAGCCTCATCCAGTAGTCCCTGATATGTATCCAGCAAATTTACTGATCTGCATTCCATAAACAGTAATTAAGTATAATACCAAATTCTTTTTTTTTTTTTTTGCATTTCACTAAAATAATTTTTTAATCATTTGTTATTTGCTACAGATATGGTGAATCTGTTAACAGCAGGCATTTTATTTTCTAGGAAAACTGTGTGTAATTACATTTCTACAGTCTGAGTGCTCACACTCTTTCAATGTGCCAATGGGACTAAAAACTACTAATGATCCTTTTCTTACCTTAAAAGCTGGTTGATTAAAGTAGTCACTGTGTGCCCCTGTATTCCTAATGCTCTGTCAGAGGGCAATGGTGGAATAAGGTCCATTTATTGATCTTGTTAAAATGCTGCCTCTTAACTTGAACTTCAGAAGGAATACCAACGTCTTATTCTGATCAATAGCTACATTGTCTTCCTTTGATTGATGTCAAAATGTCCAGAGGATGAATCACCAGGGATGGAAAGTTGGATTGTATGCCATGCACATAACTACAAAACTTTGCACTGTCAATATTTCAGAACGTCAAGTTTTTTTTTCAATGAGGTGGAGCAGATTCTATTATAATTTGAATTTGCTTTTATGTAATTACAGATAAATGTGAGTAATTAACTCCAGGCTTGTTAGCCTGTAGTTGTTCTGCTTCTATGAGCTGCCCATGATGCCATTTGTCTGTTTTTCTAATGTGAGTTCTTATAATTCCTGTTGAATTAATTTATTCTTTATTATAAATAATATAGGTCCCCTTTCTTTGCATATTATGAATTCTTTATTTCTTGCTCGTTTCTTAAATTTCCTTGACTTAACATTCCTTGAGTAGAAATGCCTAATTGTTACAGATTTTACCCTTAATTTTTGCCACAGTTAGAAATCTTTACTCAAATATTAACTGCCAATACCAAAGTATTATACGGTGAACATTAATGAGGTGATTGGGTTTATCTGTCCCCATCACAGTGGAATTCTGACAAAAAGGATAAATTCAGCCAGACATGCATATCTCTGTAATACTCCATCTCTTTTTGCTGTACCTTCCATCATTTATGTTTTAATGTAGCACCAGATGCCTCTCTTGTTTCAAATTCTGGGCCTTTGCACTGCCCAGAATCAAACCCATGATCCAAAGTTCACTTTGTGTAAAATACATTGTGTCCAGTATTCTGTTGTAGTTAGAGAAAATAGACAACAACAAATAACTCCTATACAGGATTTGTGTTTTGGGTATTTTATTTTGAATTCTGGGCTAATGATACTTCACTAGAGAAGACAAAGAGGTCTTTAATCCATCTAGAGTTCATTTATGTATACAAGATCTATTAGGACATAGTGTTATATTTCTCTGTGGGGAATGGTCACATTCCCAGCAACTTATAGTCAACATTATTTACTTCCCTATCTATTGAGGTGGCTGTCATATGCTTCATGGAGGCTAACATATATTTCTGTCAGTTAATGATGTTGTATTGCTGTATTTGCCTACCCCTCCTTTGGACGACATATCAAGTTTGAGGTTTTGTTTCTCTAGGTTTAAGAAATAGGTTTGTTGGTTTGGTTTTTTTTGGTTTGTTTGTTTGTTGTTGGTTTTTGTATATGTATGTCAGTGTGCATTTATTTGTGGGTACCTGCTAAGGCCAGAATAAGGTGCCAAAACCCTTGAACTAGAGTTATAGGCATTTATGAGCCCCCTGGTAATGGTGCAGGGAATCAAACACTGACCCTCTGCAAGAGTAGCAGGTAGTTTTAACCACTGTACCTTATCTTGCGCCTGTGCAATTTTATATTATCATAACCACAGGGCAATAGGAAGTGACATCTGATTCCATTGTTTTTAATAGCTGAGTAGTACTCCATTGTGTAAATGTTTCACATTTTCTGTATCCATTCCTCTGTTGAAGGGCATCTGGGTTCTTTCCAGCTTCTGATTACTATAAATGAGGCTGCTATGAACACATTGGAACATGTATTCTTGTTATATTTTGGAACATCTCTGTGTATATGCCTAGGTCTTGTGGTATAGCTGGGTCCTCAGGTAATACTGTGTCTAATTTTCTGAAGAACCGCCAGACTGATTTCCAGAGCGATTTTACCAGCTTGCAATCCCACCAAAAATGGAGGAATGTTCATCTTTCTCCACATCCTTGCCATCACCTGAGTTTTTGATCTTAGCCATTCTGACTGGTGTGAGGTGGAATCTCAGGGTTATTTTGATTTTAATTTCCCTGATGACCAAGAATACTGAACATTTTTTAGGTGCTTCTCAGTAATTTGGTATTCCTCAGCTGAGAATTCTTTGTTTAGCTCTGTACCCCGTTTTTAATAGGATTATTTGGTTCTTTGGAGTCTAACTTTTTGAATTCTTTGTATATATTGGATATTATCCCTCTATCAGATGTAGGGTTGGTAAAGATCTTTTCCCAATCTGTTGGTTGCCATTTTGTCCTACTGTCAGTGTCCTTTGCCTTACACAAGCTTTGAAATTTTATGTGGTCCCATTTGTCGATTGTTGATCTTAGAGCATAAACCATTGGTGTTCTGTTCAGAAAATTTTTCCTTATGCCATGATTTTGAGGCTCTTCCCCACTTCCTCTTCTATGAGTTTCAGTGTATTTGGTTTTATGTGGAAGTCCTTGATCCACTTGTACTTGAGTTTTGTACAAAGAGATAAGAATGGATCCATTTGCATTCTTCTATATGCTGACCTCCAGTTCAACCAGCACCATTTGTTGAAAATGCTGTCTTGTTTTCACTGGATGGCTCAGCTATTTTAAAAAAAGAATAATTCTTAGGCAAATGGATAGAATTAGAAAATATCATCCTGAGTGAGGTAACCCACTCACAAAAGAACACACATGGTATGCACTCACTGGTAAGTAGATATTTGCTCAAAAGCTCTCAATACCCTATATTCAATTCACAACCAAATTAAGCTCAAGAAGAAAGAAGACTAAAATGTGGATGCTTCATTACTTCTTAGAAGGTGGGACAAAATATCCATGGGAGGAAATACAGAGACAAAGAATGGAGTAGAGACTGAAGGAAAGGCCATCCAGAGACTGTCCCACTTGGGGATCCATTCCATATACAGACACCAAAGCCAGACACTGTTGTGGATGACAAGAAGTGCTTGTTGACATGAGCCCAATATAGCTGTCTTCTGAAAGGCTCTGCCAGAGCCTGACAAATACAGAGGCAGATGCTCTCAGCTAACCATCGAACTGAGCACAGGATCCCCAATGGAGGAGTTAGAGACAGGACTGAAGGAGCTGAATGGGTTTGCAACCCATAGGAAGAGCAACAATATCACCAACCAGATTCCCCAGAGTTCCCAGGAACTAAATCACCAACCAAAGAGAACACATAGAGGGACCCATGGCTACAACTACATACGTAGCAGAGGATGACCTTGTCAGACATCATTTGTAGGAGAGGCCATTGTTCCTGTGAAGGCTTGATGCCCCAGTGTAGGGGAATGCCAGAGCAGGGAGGCAGGAATGGGTGGGTATGTGGTGAAACACCCTCACAGAAGCAGGGAGAGGGAGGATGGGTTAAGGGGTTTCTGGAGGGGAAACCTGAAAAGGGGATAACATTTGAAATGTAAATAAATAAAATATCCATTAAAAAAGGAAGTGACATCTGCGGGGGGATGTTTCTAAATATTGTTCTTTCTTTTAGATGAATTAGTAGCTGTCTAACACCCCATTTCCTACATAAATATTAGAATGTTTAATAAATTGCTGAAAAAGATCCAGATTTATTTGTGTTGGGGACAGACTTTATTTTAGGTAATTTGAAGAAACTCAAGGTCTAGATATGTTCTCCTTCTATTTCTGGAAAGTAACAGCTTAAAATATTGAACATTAGCTCTGCCTTATTGTTTTGCTTTCTTGTTCTTGGGAAAAAATATTTTGCTGTTATTGCTTCCTTTACTTTTCTCAATCAACCCTTGCTACCTGTTTTTTTCCTACCTACCTTCAATGGCTATCAGTGAATTACTACTTGCATGCACTCTTCCCTGAACAACTCATAAATTTTTGTACTAGCTAGGAAAATTTTGAGTTTTTTCTATTAATTGTCCTTAGGTCTTTTGAATTTTTCTCAAATTTTGTTATTTGTATTTCTTATTGAAATGGCTTCTCAAAACCCTGGGTTTATTGCGGGTGTATTTAATTCATCCTGCACATCTGTATTGTTTTTCTTCAGTCCTCACTTTGCGTGTGTTGTTGGAAGCAAGGTTTTCAGTCAAGCAATTTTTGGTTCTTATAATACTTTATGAATGCAAGAGCAAACTTTGAAGACTTACATAAGAACTTAATATTAAGTAGCTAATTGGTTTTTGTGTAAGTTTTATGAAAAGGAACATCTACCATTTTCTTCATGAAGGAAGAAACCTACAAATTATTTTTCTCCATTTTTTGTAAAGGCTTTTTATATTAACATGCAAAATAAAACTTAAGATCAGAAGAAATTTGTTATCTATTCTAAATGTTTAATATTTTAAAAGCACATTCTGTCCTTTAACATACCACAACTTCTGATTATCAGTATGTTCTCATTCTAACATCAGTATATTCAGAATGACTAACTGCTAAGTAATTAAGTTATAAGCTTTGAGCTGTGTGCAAGTAAACTCCCTAAAGAACCTTCAAGCTGTTTGAAAATAGGAAGGGTTATAGGAACACAGATGTTAAACCAAGGCGTTATTTTTCTTTATGAGTTAAGGTGCATTTGTTCAGGCATACCAAGTTTCCATACAGATGCCATTCTTCAATGTTCAAGAGGGTCCCATAATGAAGGCCCTGTGCTATCCACATAGTCCCAACTTATTTGTTTTGATTTGTGAGAAGTTCTCCATTCTCAGGACAAATTTTAGAAATGTCTATGATGATAATAATCTATGAAGGTGGGAGAAGATGAGCTGTTGATCATATAGAATATGAATTTAAAGACACACTCTAATTGCAAGTATATTTTAATTTTTTAAAAAATATTTTATTTATTTACATTTCAACTGTTGCCCCCCCCTTCCTGGTTCCTTCTTCTACAGTTGCTCATCCCATTCCTCCTCCCTCTTGCTTCTGAGAGGGTGATCCCACTGCTCCCCCACTAGGCATCTGCCTCCCCCAGGTCCTCAAGTCTTTCTAGGATTAGGCACATCTTCTCCCACTGAGGCCAGATCAGGCAATCCTCTGCTATATATGTGCCAGTGGCCTTGGACCAGCCTATGAAAGCTGCCTGGTTGGTGGCTCAGTCCAGGGGAGCTCCCAGAAGTCCAGGTTAGTTGAGACTGCTGGTCTTCCTATGAGGGCACCTTCCCCTTCAGCTTCTTCAATCCTTCACCCAATTCAACCACAGAGTTCCCTGACTTCAGTACAATGATTGGGCATAAGTATCTGTGGGTATAAGTCAGAGGACAGACTTGCTAGGCTCTTGTCTGTAAGTACATCATAGCATCAGTAATAGTGTCAGGCCTTGGTGCTGCCTACCCCCTCCCCATGAGATGGACCCCAAGTAGGACTGATCACTGGATCACCTTTCCTTCAGTCTCTTCCCCATTTTTGTCCCTGTAGTTCTTTTAGACAGGAACAATTCTGAGTTAGAAATTTTGACTGTGGGTTGGCAAACCTGTCTCTCCACTTGAGGCTCTATCTATCTACTAAAGAAAGACCCGTTGATTTCCCTGTCCCCACTGTTGGACATTTTGGCTAAGGTCACTCCCATTGAGCCCTGACAGTCTCTCACTCCAAGTCTCTGGTACTTTCTAGAGGGTCCCCCTTCCTACCACCCTCCCAGAGACTGCATATTTCCAGGAAAATGAATGGAAAATATGCAAGCAAAATTTTTGAATGAAACAAGCAAATTTACATTCATAGGTGGCTGTTTCTTTGTCATCATTATCTAATATCTCAAAAGTTTTGGGTTTGAAATCTGGACCAAAATCATGTCATACCATGCCAAGATCCAGGTCAGAAATCTGTGTCTTGCAGCCTTAAGATCTGAATCATAGGTGTGCCCTCCATTTCTGAATTGTAGTTCATTCCAGATTTATTCAAGTTGATCAATAGAAATATCCATCACAGTTGTCCACCTTATTCTCATTGGAAATAGTGATCCTTTATATACCTGTGTAGTATTTTAAAAATAAAAAGTGATGGTAGATATGCATCTTCATTTTACATTTTCAAATTATCATTCAGAAATGGTGACTTATCAATCAAAAATAAAAATGATTCAGTCATGGTATGATAGTGTACCCCTTTAATTCCATCACACAGGAGGCGGAAGCAAGGGATCTCTGTGAGTTCAGGACTAGCCTGATATATATTGTGAGTTCCAGAAAAATCAGATTATAAAACTTGTAATATTTATCTGCAGTCAACATTATGAAATATCCCAAAGAGAAATCCTATTACTTCTTTCTTCCCTTTCTTCATTACTTTTCAGTGTCAACTTCTTTCCCTTGTTGATCTCATTTTGATTGTCCAGTAGTTGAGGAAAGACAGTTCTTATTCATCATCTAAGTGGAATAGAGAAAGAAACAAAGAGAAAAGCACTAAGTCACTTGTTTAAGGTTGCTAAATTTAGTAGCATGCATGTGTAATTTGATGTTCTATGACTTAGCAGCAAAGGTAATAAACAAGCTTCCTATTGCTTTACACTGTAAGAATGCAGTCATTTTGATATATAACTTAATGGCCCAATTCCCATAGAGTCTGTTACAATTCTTGCCTACACAAATTCATCACAGTGAAATAATTTAGTTTGTATAACTGAAGAGATTATTTAATAGCAATTTCCTTTCTAATCACTTTCTAATGACAAATTGCTTTAATAGAATAGGTTATAATAATCCTACCTCTACCTTGTGCAAGGGATAAGTTACTGTTTGTACTCTACTTCTGGGTTTGTAATATTGCTTTTTTGGTTCCATATATTTATAATTCTCATTAAAATTTTTGTGTTTTGACTTATTGAAAGCCTGTTATAAAAGTGTTCCCAAATGATCTTACAGTTTGTTGTTCAACAATGATAGACCTTTTCATAGTATTAATTCCATTTGCTGTGTAATTGCTTTCTAGGTTTTGAGACGTCTAAGTGCTCTGGTGTCAAGGGATAGAGAATGCACAGAAGAGACTTTTAGGATAATAAATTCTGTGACACATTTTGATAAAGAATGAGTGAAAGTGTGGTGTAGGCCATGGTGCATTGGCAAGACCCTCCCACTTTGTTACTGAGACATTTATTTCTCAATTGCAAATTTGATTGTTAATATTTCTCAGGTTAGATTAAAAATATCAGACCTAGAGCATATATTTTATAAAAGCACATTCTTTGATAGTCTGTACTAGTTCTGGGGTACTTCACCTCTAAGAACTGCTTATTCTGAGAGTATAAAAACCCTGTCTCAACTGTACAGCTTTCTGAGAGTGTCCTTAGGTTCTGTTATGACTTTATCACACCCCAACTTTGTGTGTTCCCAAGACAACAAGATAATAAATCACATACAAAATTGAGGTGTGTCTGTTTCTTTCCAAGATGGAGAAATAGTATAGGAACTTGGATTCTTTGATTGATTATTTGTTCAGATCTTGTTTGTTACTTCTTTTGGAGAGATCTGTGGTTAACTGTAACCTTCAAGGCCCTGTAAGCTCTTGTCTTAGTCAGGGTTTCTATTCCTGCACAAACATCATGACCAGGAAGCAAATTGGTAAGGAAAGGATTTATTCAGCTTACACTTCCACAATGCTGTTCATCCCCAGAGAAAATTAGTTCTGGAACTCAAGCAGGTCAGGAAGCCAGAGCTGATGGATGCAGAGGCCATGGAGGGATGTTACTTATTGGCTTGCTTACTCTGGCTTACTCAGCTTGCTTTCTTATAGAACCTAGGACTACCAGCCCAGGGATGCCACCACCCATGATGGACCCTCCCACCCTTGATCACTAATTGAGAAAATGCTTTACAACTGTATCTCATGGAGGCATTTCCTCAAGGGAGGCTCCTTTTTCTGTGATGACTTCAACTTGTGTCATTGATACACAAATCTGCCAGTACAGCTTTCAAATCCTTCATCTATTTGTCAACTGTGTTCTTTAGAAGACTATTTAAGGTATAAAAATGTATTGGTATGTTTAATCTAGACTTCCACCAGGAATATTTCTTGCCCATAAGTGTACATCATATTTTGAGAAAGAAAATATTCGATGGAAGATATGGTGAGTGTGTTCTTCCAAAGTTGAGCAACTATCAGATTTTTTGTGGTTGTGGTATGAAGTAAGGGGAAACAGAGGATCCACACTCTCTTGGTTATGTTAAGCAACCTTTTTCTCTGAATGCCTACCCCATATACATCAGGTGATGTTGACTTAGTCTGGCCTATTTAACAGACATGTTATTTCCTACCTCACTGTGTGATAAATGATAAAATATTATAAAACAAGTCTCAGTCTGTAAACCAGATTATTACAGAGTATTTAATACATTAAGGTTATTATTGTTAAAATGGAATATCCCTCTTATTTGAGTATTTTGGTCAATTATTTTAAAAAGTTTAAATAATTATTGTATGTAGGACAGCTTCATACTAAAAATCAGTAAACAACATGGATTAAACTTTCTTTGTGGAGCTTCTATTGGATAATAGAGAGAATATAAACTATATAATGCATATAATACATAAAATGTTAAATGGTTGTAAGTTCAAATGACAAAGTTATAGCTTAGGGAAGTAATATAAACAGCTAAAATTGGCAAATTTTAGTTTTAAATAAAGTTTTCATGGAAGGAATATAACATGTGAGATTCTCAAGGAATATCTATCATTCATCTTCTGTCTGTCTGCCTGTCTGTCTGTCTGTCTGTCTTTCTATCTGTCTGAGAAAATACCTAATGGAGAAGAGAGGCAAGAGTAATTAATGACTAGGGATACACATCCGAGTTGAAGGGTGCAACAGAACAGACCTTGTAGCTAAATTGCAGGGTAGCCATGCAACTTTGGAATAAGTCACTTTCATTTTCAAAAAAAAAATTAATCTCTGCTGAGAAGAAGTTAATGTTTTTATTGTATATGTCACTATTGTTATTCTTATTGGTGTGTGTATATATGATTCATGTGTATGGATGTGGATCAGAGCATGACTCAAGACAAGAATTCATCTTGGGAAAACTTTCAGGACTTGTTTCTCTCTTTCCACCATGGGTTCTGGGGATTAATCTCAGGTTGTCAAAGAAGCACACTCAATATTGTTTTAGAAACATATTGGTGAACAGAGAATATTTTAGCCGTATTAGAGGTTGAGAGGTATGTCAATGATGTTAATTTCCAGCTTTGGGAAAGAAAATTGTTGTAAACACCATAACTTAAAACTCTCAGAACTGGTTTTATTGCCACTAAATTAATTTACTACATTAAAGATAACATACAGGATTTGGTTTTGTTCTACTTATTGAGGATTTAAGGGAAAAGGAGAATATAAATTCTAGTTATGTTTACAAGTGAGCACTTTTTTTTTCCAGAATGATTTTGCTAGCCTGAGAAAAAATTTTGACTACAGTCTATGCTGTGGTAGCCACTGGATGCCATCGAAGGAGCTACAATATCGCCTTGCCCCTTGATCGATGGTAACCACATTTCTAATTTTTCTGCTTTACTTTCTTATCTATTACATCTATTCTTAAGTAAAACATGATTTGCCAATATACAAATGCTGACTGGCTCAGTTTCTCCAAATATTAGATTCTTTACTCTGTGGTGAGCCACAATTGTTTGATTTCTTCCAAGGCATGGGAGACCATGAGTGTCTCAGACTTTAACATGTGAATTCTTTAATCAGTTCTACTGCTCTCCAACCCAACTCATTTCCTTCTCTGTTTTAAAGTGGATCGTAGGAACTCCTTTCTTTCTAAACAAAGAATATATTTCCTCTGGAAAGTTTATAATGAAGGTTTTATATGATATTGGTCTTTAGAAAATTCCTGAACATATCCCTGTGTTCTGTGTCACATGTCATTGTCTTCGACCAGGAAATTTGACTTTCATATTATTTTTATTTTGTGCCTATTTTCAAGGGTCTGAAGAACAATAGAAGAGAGCCAAATTCATGTAGTCCTTTTGAATTGATTCTTAAGATGTTAGTCTAGTATAATTCTAAAATTACCTAAATATTAATAATGAAATAATAGGAGTAAAATTAAAAAGGTATTCAACTTTTATGGCTAGTATAGTCAGCATGAATATGAGTTAAGTTGGAAAAGGAAATGAATTCTCAATCTTAATAATTTGGAAGCAGAAATCTAACAAAGAAACAATGTGGAATTGTTCCTTTGTGATTTACAATATTTGATTGAGTTTTTCTCTTGGCATTTTTGTTTACTTCCTTTTCTTCAAAGTGAAAACATGATGTTTTCCTTCACAGGCAATTGCTATTCCTTTCAATTTGGAGCTGATAAATCCTTACTGAAAATGGCAAATGAGGTCAAAAGTGTCCCCAGAGACTCATCTTGAGTCTTCTTCAGATACTTTTTGACACTTAGGAACCTGGTGATAATGTTCAGGAGGGACCAAGCAAGATAAAGTAATGGTCTGTTAAAAGTCATTTGGCTGTTCTATTTATGATATTGGTGATTTATCAGGCCCATGTCAGTTATAAATCTCCATAAGTCTAGAATAATAAACAGTCATCTAGATAGAAGCCCAGATTCAGAATGTGCCTTTAACCAAGAGGAAAATTTCTATTCAGATAAAAATTATCAGTTTCAGGATATGTGCAGTTCTGCCTTTTTATATTAACAGGAAAATTGATAGGTAGCATGTTCAGAAAATGAGACTAGAAGAAAAGATACAAATTATAGGACAGAGTCAAAATTCATAATATTTTGATAAGTTTAATTGTAGAAATAACAGCATAAGTGGTTTTTAATTTTTTAAAATTTTTTTCATTTTTTATTAGATATTTTCTTCATTTACAATTCAAATGCTATCCCAAAAGTCCCTTATACCCTTCCCACACTCTGCGTTCCAACCCACCCACTCACGCTTCCTGGCCCTAGTATTCCCCTGTATTGGGGCATATAATCTTTGCAAGACCAAGGTCTTCTCCTCCCAATGATGGCTGATTAGGCCATCTTCTGCTACATATGCAGCTAGAGACATGAGCTCAGGGGGTACTGGTTAGTTCATAATGCTGATCCTCCTATATAGGGTTACAGACCACTTCAACTCCTTGGGTACTTTCTCTAGCTCTTCCATTGGGGGTCATGTGTTCCATCCAATAGATGACTCTGAGCATCCACTTCTGTATTTGCCAGGCACTGGCATAGCCTCACAAGAGTCAACTATATCAGGGTCCTGTCGGCAAAATCTTGCTGGCATATGCATTTGTGTCTGCGTTTGGTGGTGGATTATTGTATGGATCCCCGGATAGGGTAGTCTCTGCATGGCCGTTCCTTCCATCTCATCTCCAAACTTTGTCTCTGTAACTCCTTACATGGGTATTTTGTTCCCCATTCTAAGGAGGGACAAAGTATCCACACTCTGGTATTCCCTCTTCTCATGAGTTTCATGTGTTTTGCAAATTGTATCTTGTTTTATATATATATATATATATATATATTTAAGTTTCAAATCAGTAATAGTACCTACCAGTTTTGATAGTAAAATATTTCCAAGGTATTATGTTAAACCCTTATATAAATTATCTCATTAAATCATAGTAATCTATTTGACAGTTTATTTTGAAACTACCAAAGAGCTATAACTACAGTTTCAGAAACATATTGATGAATAGATGTATATTTTGGCCTGAGTACAGGCCAAGAGATGAGTGCCAATACAATTATTCCTTTTAAGAATACAAAAACATGATGGAAAATATATTGTACTTCATAGTCTTCAGTGCAAATTGAATTGCTACTAAGTGGATTTAATCTACTTTTGAAAAAGTACTGTACAGGTTAGTATTAACAGAACAATTACATAGGCAGATAGAGGAGGGTTTCTAAAATATATATGAAATAGAAAAATAGAACTGACAACAAATTCAGCCCATGTCAATGCTTCAGTATTGTTGTCGGAATCTATAAGTAGCATGATTAAATAAATATTTTAAATCTTTACATTTTTGAGAATTTTATACATGCACTGTATTTGCTTATTTTCTACCCCTTTCTCTTTCTCCCATAACTGCTCTGTCTCCTTACTTTCATACTGACAACATTTTTTTCTATAGCTATTATTCACACACACACACACACACACACACACACACACACACCCCTCTACCAAGTCAATTTCTAATATGTGCATGTGTTTAGAACTGACCATTTGGTATTGGACAACCTAACAGGGGTCTTGTCCCTGGTGAAATCTGATTATCTTTCTGTGAGCAACCATTGACTATCTGTAGTTCTTCATCTAGAGGTGGGACCTTGTGAAATTTATCCATCTGCTTTGACAGGTCACCTAGTACTGTCATTATGCAAGTCCTGTTTAGGCAACCGTGTTCTAGAGGTTTCATACATGCAACATTTGTGGCATGTCGAGAAGACACGATCTCTCAGAAAGCACCCTGGATCTCTGGCTAGAATATTTCTGCTCAATTTTCTCTGAGGCTTAGGTGTAAGTGTTGTGTCAAATATGTATCACCTGGAGCTAGATACTTTATGGGTCATTTATCCTCTGCATTTAGACTCCTTAAGAACTTTGCCTCTGTTGCTGGACAAAAAAAGCTTTTTTTGAGGCCTGAAAATTACACTTCTTTGTGGTATTATAGGAAGTATTTAGAATGCCATGAGAGGTCATGTTGATGTAGAAATGCTGGGACTTCTCTGAACATGAATAATTGGCAAGGTTTAGAATAGCAGGCATGAGTAGCCTTGAGGTTGGACAGTTTCAAATTTTAGTACCTCATTAACCCACTAAATGATATTGTATGAATATTTTTTATTTTGTGTCAGTTACTTCTATTATCTTCTATTTGTCTGTCTATCTATCTATCATCTTTTTCTACCATCTATCTATTATTTATCTATCATCTATCTATCTATCTTAACAATTAAAGAAAAAGAGGCTATACACTTGAGACACACACAGAGAGAGAGAGAGAGAGAGAGAGAGAGAGAGAGAGAGAGAGAGAGAGAATATACATAGGAAGGGTTGGAGAAAGAAAACGAAGGATGGAAATCAGGTTATATGTTACTGGTCTTTGGGTATTTGGTTCTTTTATCTACCCTTCTTCATCCTTTTTCACTCTTTCAATCCCCTAACACTAGATAAGAGTGGAAAAAGGATAGAGACAAAAGGAAAGAGAACCCTGAATAATGTCAGGGGTCAGAAATGGGGTAAAATCATCATTACTTCCTGCTGGTTAGAGGCATAAAGTTTCTTGGGGGTAAGTTTAATCTTCATCAACAGGTTATCTCATTTCTTCTTCTTGTTTCTTCTTTGTGAATAGCTACTTAACAAACTGTGACCAACAATGACCAAACATAACCATCATAACTCTTGAGGTCCTAGCATTTACATCCCTTGTGAAAGAGTCCCCAGAATTCTAAATGTAACACAACTGCATAAACTATATGCAACTGGTAAAATAATGCCACCGCTAGAGCATGAGCAGGAAATCATAGTCAGCTGCTCTGAAGCAGCCCTATATCTCACACCTGGGATTAAAATTAAAACATACTCCTATAATATTTCTGTGTTTCTTAAAGAAAGCAAAAGTTCAAAATTGTTGCCACAGTAATATATTTTAATTTCAAAAAGTAAAAAAATAAAATAACAATAAACGTTTATCTTTTAGCTCATGTATAATCCATTTACTTTACTTAGCATATTGTAAATGGAACATCAAGGATGGTCATTAATCTCATACCACTCATATATATATATGCAGTCCTTAGATATTTCTAGGTATATTCACTTAGATCTGAAACCCAAATTAAAATAAAAAATATCTTAAGATTAATTTGAGTTGAGTAGTGAAGAGCCTATATATATATAACACAAAACTCTGTTACCTTTCAATCCTTTGTACACAAAGTAGACCACATGAACGTTAACATTAACATGTATTTTATTTAACATGCACGTCAATTCAGTAGCTTAATTTATTCCTTTTATTCTTGATTCATAAAGTCCCTCAACCACATTGGTTAAATGAAGTGAGTATATTTTCTGATAGCTTGAAATATAGACAGATTGGCCTTAGAGAATATTGGTGGTCTTTATAAAGGGTTAGGTATATCAAATAGATATAATCAAGGCTGTATCTTAGCTGCACGGTAGAAGAGGATTTTCTAAGGCTATCCAAACTTTCTGGAGTTCACCATAAATTTATTTCTCTACTGTAATTTAATGATATCTTCTTTCTTAATAAAACTGTAGATCATTTCACTTTCATGAACCTAAGTAGAGCTATTCCTTCAGGAATTAACATGAATCTTCACACTCTTTCACGTGTGACCTCAAAACACAGCATAACATTTCATCTTATTGTATTAATGGAGAACATTTGAATTTTTCTAAGATCTGCTAAATTCTCAGTAAGTTTTAAATTATTTAAAATCATGTGCTCTTCCTTGTTCATTCAGATGACAGCTCTGTCCAAACCGTTAAATAAACTGCAGGTGGGTCTTAATTGTTTCCTCATTCATCTTTCTGTTATTTAGACCATAGTGATCTGAAAAACAGAAGTTTCTGACTCTGATTTACTAACACACTAGAGTAGACCTTTCTTGCTGTCCTAAACTAACTTATAGAATTCTTTGGCTAAGTTTTGATTAATAATACAAGCGACTACAAACCAGTAAAACAATTCCAAGACTCATGGTAAAATGAAATTTCTAATGCTTTCATAGACTGGATGCTGCTACTATTGGGGATAGAATCTACATTAATGACCACATTGTATCTTCCTACATTGGCTGAAACCTGGGGCATATGTGATTAAGTAAATAGAACTGGAATTGCATGAATGGACCACTCACAATTGAAGCTTATTTCATATGGCAGGGAGTTTTTTGGTTATTATGTTGGAAAACATTTTTATAACACTTGTGTATTTATTAACTGTTCTAGCTATATAAAAAAGAAAAGTGAATCGACCATAAGCATTTAACACTCTTAGCTGCTGCCACTTTGAATCCCCCACCATGATGGACTGGACCTTTGAGTGTGAGTCAGAATAAACCAATTTTCCATAACCTTGATTTTGTCAGAATATTTTAATCTTACCAACAAGAAAAGTAACTAAGAATGATACTAGGAGTGAAGTTAGAACCAATATAGATTTATGTCCAAAATGGATCCTCTTTGATAAGCTATTGTAGGAAAATATGAATGGAAGCCTAAATTTAAATGATACCTAGGATACTTGATATGACAGGATTGTGGCCTGCCCACTTACGGAAGCTGTGGACATACAGTTTAACAAGATGAAGAGAGAGATGTGATTTTGAAGGATAGGGATTCTATCACCATTTGAGAATCAGAGAATTGCACTATAAGCCCCACATACTATACCTGATTACTTAGAATTTTGAATTTTCCTATTGGACTTTTGTCTTTCTTTGGTTTAATCACTTTTGTTATGCTTATTTTAGAATGTACCATTGTATGTTGTATGTTAGAAATATATAACTTTGTCTTCGATATTTATTTACTTATTGTTTTAAAGGAGCTCACCATTAACAGATTCTTTTGAGTCTCATGAGTTAACTTTTGGGATTTTTAACATTTTGTTAAATTTTACAATAGGGACTTTAATTTTAAGTCATTTAAATATTTAACTTATAAACATCAGATTCTGGTGACAAGTTGAAGGTTATGATTTAAAGTGATGTAACATCCACAAGTGGTGGAGCTGTAGATGTTTATCTCAATTTGATGAGATCGTGACATGAATAGGAGCCTCTGGACATTAATTTTGTGAATTATCTTCATTAGGCTAATTGAGGTGAAAAAAATCTTCCATGTGGGCTGGGCACTTGGGCTGTTTAAAGGGAAAAAAGGAGCTGGTCACACTCTTCATTGCATTTTGCTTTTAGACTGTGGATGCAGTGTTACCAGCTGCACTATATAGCCAGCTTAGAACTTTGAGATAAAATATACTTCCTTCATCAAGTTGATTTTGTTGGAGCATTTTCTCACAGCAACAGGAAACAGAATTGAGAAAGTTATCATATGTCCCAAACTACTTGTTTGTTGTTGGTGTTTTGTTTGTTTGTAGATTGATGGTTTCAATTATAATATTGTGTTCTATCAGATATTTCTAGATTTTAAACCCAAAGAATATTGGACACAAACATATGATAATGGTGCTATGTATTAACATACAGAAGTTGGTTATAGTCATAACATACACATAAAGCATGCCCTTGTCGAGTAACTCAGCAGTGAATAGAACTAGATATGATGTTAGTACAAGATACAAGAAGAGATGTTATAATGTTTGACTTCCTGAAAGGTATTACTTTGTAGCAGAAAGTTGATCAGATTATCACTTGAAAAGAAATAGAAACTTAGAATGGATCACGGATCTGTCCAAAGAGATTTCCAGAGAGCACGTTTTAGATAGATGACAAACATGTCTTGTAGCTGTCAGTGGTTCAACATGAAGATACATTAAAGAAACTAAGTTTAAGCACAGTTTCCAGGATGAGATGAGTTCAAATAATTTTTTTCTATAGTCTCTTCTGGAAAAGAATCTCAGAAAGAGCTTAGGTTTCAATCTGTAATGAATGCCATAAGGATGAAGAGCTTAAAGCTGTAATTAAATGATGGTGTGTAAAGCTTCAGAAAGATGTAAATTATAGCTACTTGGGCTTAAAAGAACATTATATTTGATATTCTTAGACATTGTATAATAGAGAAGAAATTTTCCAAAAAGATATTATATATGAATTATGGGCACTTGAAACTACTGAGAATACTAAAGGTGTTGTCTATAAAACTCTAAGTATCAAAATTAGCAAGGGATGGATTCATCTGTTAGATCTCTGTGGGCTTGACTTTTCTAACAGGATGTAACCCAATAAGAGCTATAGAAAACACTAAAGTATTTCATGAAAGAATTATTTTTGGGAAAGCACCAACAATTAAAATAGGCTAGAATCATTTTGAGACAAAAGGAACCTTTAAAGGTTCTTACAGAACAAAGGGTTTAAGTCAATTTTCAGTTTTCCTGAGAAAACAAAGATGATTTAAAAAAATGTACAGCTCCTAGCTATTAGAAATAAGGCTGAAATGAACATAGTGGAGCATGTGTCCTTATTACATGTTGGAGTATCTTCTGGGTATTTGCCCAGGAGTGGTATAGCTGGGTCCTCAGGTAGTACTATGTCCAATTTTCTGAGGAACCGCCAAACTGATTTCCAGATTGTCTGTACCAGCTTGCAATTCCACCAGCAACGGTGGAGTGTTCCTCTTTCTCCACAACCTCACCAGCATCTGCTGCCACCTTAGTTTTTTGATCTTAGTCATTTGGACTGGTGTGAGGTGGAATCTCAGGGTTGTTTTGATTTGCATTTCCCTGATGACTAATAGCCAGGAGCTGGAAAGAATCAAGATGTCTCTCAACAGAGGAATGGATACAGAAAATCTGGCACATTTACACAATAGAGTACTACTCAGCTATTAAAAACAATGAATTTATGAAATTCTTAGGCAAATGGATGTATTGGTAGGATATTATCAGGAGTGAGGTAACCTAATCACAAAAGAACACACATGATATGCACTTACTAATAAGTGGATATTAGCCCAGAAGTTCTGAATATCCAGGATACAATTCACAAGCCACATGAAACTCAAGAAGAAGGTAGACCAAAGTGTAGTTACTTTGATTCTTCTTAGAAGGTGGAACAAAATACACATGGAAGGAGTTACAGATATTAAGTGTGGAGCAGAAACTGAAGGAATGACCATCCAGAGACTGCTTCACCTGGGGGTCCATCATATATGCAGTAACCAAACCCAGACACTATTGTGGATGCCAACAAGTTCTTACTGACAGAAGCCTGTTATAGCTGTCTCTGGAGTCTCTCCACCAGTGCCTAACAAATACAGAGTTGGATCCTCACAGTCTACCAGTGGACTGAAGACAGGGTCCCCAATGAAGGAGCTAGAGAAAGGACCTGAGGAGTTGAAAGGGTTAGCAGCCCCATAGGAGGAACAACAATATGAACTAACCACTACCCCCAGAGCTCCCAGGGACTAAACCACCAACCAAAGAGTACACATGGTGGGACTCATGGCTCCAGCTGCATATGTAGCAGAGGATGGCCTACTTGGTCATCAATGAGAAGAAAGACCCTTGGTCTGTAAAGGCTCTATTCCCCAGTGTAAGGGAAGGTCAGGGCCAGGAAGTAGGTGTGGGTGGGTTATGGAGCACTGGGAGGAGGGTGGGGATAGGGGGTTTTCGGAGGGGGAACCAGGAAAGGGGGCAACATTTGAAATGTAAATAAAGTAAATATCTAATAAAAAAGAAAGAAAATGAAAAGAAAAGTACAGAGTGTGCAGAAATCAGTGGAAAACAATGGAATTGTTAGTAAGGTCTTCAGGGACCAAGGTTGAATCATGTTTGCCATCGAGGAACAAGGTCCTCAACTTGGTTTCAAGATGGTCTGGGCTAGTGACCCCTATGCTTTTTCCTCATGTTCTTTTAAATAGAGCATTAATTCTTATTGTCCATGTATCCTCTTTGTATGTTTATCATATCTGGGGATGCAGGTGGGATATAATTGTATTTTATATACTTTATATGCTTTTCCTTACAAAGGAATACATAATTGGGTTTCTGAAAACCTCAACTAAAGATTTTCTTTGCAAATACTTTTTTTTCATGATGAAATTTTGAGCTTGGATCTGATGACATTATTGAGTAGAATTTTAAGCAGATATTGGAAGAAAAACTTTTTGTATACATTTGAGGGGTAATGTAAAAATTACATGTGATTGAAGTTGAAGAGATAGATCAAAGATGTTTGAAAATCCATTGCTACATTTTCCATTTCTCAGAATGTCAGGTTCAGTTCCTGGCACTATACATTTTTCATAGCTTTTGTGACTTCTTTGAGTAATAGAAAGTAGAAGTTGTATTTTGCAGCTATTGGTCTATATTTAAGGTATCTTAGATAGTTTGCTTTGGGGCAAATAGGAAATGTTTCAGTCAGTAAAGTTATTGCCATAACAACATTAGACTTTGGATTGTATCTCCAGAAACCACACACAAGCCAAAGGTTGCAGAGTACATATCATATATGTTAAGATAATCTATTCAATAGTGTATAGCTTCTAAATTACCACTGTTGGCCAACTCCTTATCTAAACAATCAAAATAAGATCACATTTCAAATTAGGAAGTATTGTGATTTACAACTACTTTGAATGACCTTTTTATTCATAAATATTTGTGACTTATATGATCATAAAATGCTCTATCACATATTGATAATACATATAGTAAAACTATATAAATGCAAAATGTCTTATTTAACAACTTTTTAAGCTCAAGTATACTCAGTCTGAAAAGCTTTCCAAGTCAGAGTCATCCATCAGTGCTGGATTTTTCCTATTTTTATCAAGAACATTTATGAAGACACATTTATAAAAACATAAAAACAAGAAAATATTTTAAAAACTTTATGTATACTATTTTTTTCATGAATAAGCCATGGGAGGCCATTCATTCTTGTCAGCCATTTATCCATACTGTCTTAGTATAGGACTTGCTTGATTTTTGTAAGTTTTTAAAAGAAACAATTCTATCTAATAATCAGAAGCCAAAACCCTTCTTTCCATAAATCTAAAGTATTCTTGTAGACTGAAATATCAAGGAGTTACTATTGTCCATACAGAGTACCAATCACAATAATGTATTTTTTTCTGTGTGTTTATTCTTCAGTTGTTTGAATTAAAATTTTCACCCTAGGTCATGAATAACCATGGTAAGTAAATAGCCATGGGAAGTAAAATAGACTGTCTTTCCTGGCTATCTAGGTTAAGCCGCTTAAAAATCCCTCCGTTGTATTCCTTAGAGCACTGGGGTTGTTTGAGGAAATCATGGAGAGGTTATGCAATGCTTATGAGTTTCTTTCCTCAACACTAAGGCTTTGCTTGATAAAACAATGTCTATAATACATTCGAATTGCTGCTTATGTGAACAGCTGTGACCAAATTTACACATGTGCAGAAAATGATATTTACAGATGATAACCAGGTACCTCAGTGATAGTGACAGCTGTTGTATATCCAGATTTCACAAATAATTGTGGAAAATGTGTATCTTAAAATTATGAGATAAATATATATATATACAAAAATTTACATAATTTTATATTTGAGTGTTTATGAAATATATACATGTGAACATATATACAATATTAAAATATTGCTATACATATGTACTGGATATACAATACAAAAATAATGATACATATATTTTGCATATATTAAGCATTTTTACTGACAACATGCTGTAAAAGTTTAGCATAAGCAATTTTAAGAAAAGCAATTTGGGTAGTATCTAGAAAACAAACTAATTCCTTTGGAAGAAATAAATTGAGGACACCATCAAGCCAGGTGCTTTGATTTACATATTTTAAATTGAGTAATAGAAAGGGAATTAGTTGCCTAAATGTCACACAACTTATACAGTATCAATATGAAATCAGATTGTTCATATTTTACTATTTTTCACAACATCTGTGATTCCTCATTAGAATAAAGAAACAGCCCAGGTGAGTCTTTTTCAAAAGCAGTTCACTGGTACCACTCAAGTGTTCTGATGTTCCCTCAGATATAATACAGCTATTACTGGATGGTGTTTTTCTAGAATGTGTATGTATGTGTGTGTATTTTATATGTGTTTTATAATATATGTGATATGTATTTTATAATATATATGTATTTTATAATATGTGTTATATATATCATACATACACACACATGCACACACACAAATATATGTGTGTCCATGTGTGTAGTAATATGTAACAAACATATTATCGTATATACGTAAATTAAAATATAGTTTTCCCAATTTCCCCTTGTCTTGTCTTCAGTCCCTCACAAGTCCCCTTCTTCCAACTCCCATTATGCTTCCCTCAACTCTCAAACAGTAGCCCAGGTCAGCCTTAAAACCATCTACAGATAAACAATAAAAACAGACTAACACGTTATATTTATACACTTGTGCATACATACATGCATGTATATATATATAAACAATAATAAAGAAAGGATGTGTTGTGTTCTTTTTAAATTTAATTTTAATTTTAATTTGTTCTTTACACTCCATATTCTATTCCCCGCCCCCCACATCCACCCTTTGACTGTTCCAAATCCCACACGTCCTCTCCACCCCACCCCACGTCCACGTGAATACCCCCACCCTTCACTGCACCTGACTTCTATACTCCTGGGCCCTCCAGTCTCTTGAGGGTTAGATGCATCATCTCTGAATGAACATAGACCTGGAAGTCCTCTACTATATGTATGTTGAGTGTCTCTTATCAAGCTGGTATATGCTGTCTGTTTGGTGGTTCAGTGTTTGAGAGATCTCGGAGGGTCCAGATTAATTAAGACTGCAGGTCCTTCTATGGAATCACATTTCTCATTAGCTTCTTTCAGCCTTCCCTAATTCAACAACAGGGGTCAGCTGCTTCTGTTCACTGGTTGGGTGCAAATATCTGCATCTGACTACTTAGCTGCTTGTTGGGTCTTTCAGAGGGCAGTCATGATAGATCCTTTTTTGTGAGCACTCCATAGCCTCAGTAATAGTGTCAGGCCTTGGAACCTCTCCTTGAGCTGGATCCCACTTTGGGCCCGTTGGTGGACCTTCTTTTCCTCAGGCTCCTCTCCATTTCCATTCCAGTAATTCTTTCAGAGAGGAACAATTATGGGTCAGAGATGTGACTGTGGAATGGAAACCCCATCCCTCACTTGAGGTCCTGTCCTCCTGCTGGAGGTGGACTCTATAAATTCTCTCTGCTTACTGTTGGACATTTCATCTAAGGTTTCTCCCTTTGAATCCTGGAAGTCTCTCACTTCTCAGGTGTCTGGTGCATTCTGGGAGCCCCTCCCCCAACCTCCTATTGGCTGAGGTTGCCTGTTTACATTCCTTCTGCCTGCCCTCATGTCTTCAGTCCTTTCCCCTCACCCAAAACCAGATCAGGTATCAGGTTCTCTTCTCCCCCACCCCCTTTCACCTGCCAACTTTCCTTTCCAGGTCTCTCCCTGCCTCCTCACTTGTGATTGCTTTCATCTCTCTCCCAAGTGGGAATGAGGCATCCTCATTGGGCACTTCAGCTTGTTAAGCTTTTTTCTTTTTTTAACTTTTTTTTTATTAATTAGGTATTTTCTTCATTTACATTTCCAATGCTACCCCATAAGTCCCCCAAACCTTCCCCCCCCCGAGCGCCCCTCCCCCACCCCACTCCCACTTCTTGGCCCTGGCATTCCCCTCTACTGAGGCATATAAAGTTTGCAAGACCAATGGGCCTCTCATTCCATTAATGGCCTACTAGGTCATTTTCTGATACATATGCAGCTAGAGACATGAGCTCTGGGGGGTACTGGTTAGTTCATATTGTTGTTCTACTTATAGAGTTGCAGACCCCTTTAGCTCCGTGGGTACTTTCTCTAGCTCCTCCATTGGGGCCCTGTGATCCATCCAATAGCTGACTGTGAGTCTCCACTTATGTGTTTGCTAGACCCCGGCATAGCCTCGCAAGAGACAGATATATCAGGGTCCTTTCAGCAATATCTTGCTAGTGTGTGCAATGGTGTCAGCGTTTGTGGGCTGATTATGAGATGGATCCCCCGGTATGGCAGTCTCTAGATGGTCCATCCTTTTGTCTCAGCTCCAATCTTTGTCTCTGTAACTCCTTCCATGGGTGTTTTGTTTCCAATTCTAAGAAGGAGCAAAGTGTCCACACTTTCGTCTTCTTTCTTCTTGAGTTTCATGTGAGTTCTGTAGTATTCGTATCTTTGAGTATCTTTGCACTAGGTACAGTTTTTTTTTTTTTCTAACTTATTAGTGAGTTACCTTGCTCAGGATGATATTTTCTAGTTCTATCCATTTTCCTGCAACTCTGAAAGTCCTTGTTCTTAATAGCTGAGTAGTATTCCATTGTGTAAATGAACCACATTGTCTGTATCCATTCTTCTGTCATGGCACATCTAGGTTGTTTCCAGCTTCTGGCTATCACAAATAAGGCCACTATGAGCATAGTGGAATTCGTGCCCCTGTGGCATGGTGAGGCATCTTTTGGTTATATTCCCAAGAGTGGTATAGCTGGGTCTTCAGGTTTATCTATTAACAATTTTCTGAGGAACCTCCAGATTGACTTCCAGAGTGGTTGTACCAGTTTGCACCAGCAATGGAGGAGTGTTCCTCTTTCTCCACATCCTCTCCAACATATGTTGACAACTGAAGTTATGATCTTAGCCATTCTGATTGGTGTAAGGTAGAATCTCAGGGTCATTTTGATTTGCATTTCTCTGATCACTAAAGACTTTGAACACTTCTTTAGGTGCTTCTCAGTCATTCGAGATTCCTCAGTTGTCAATTCTCTGTTTAGTTCTACACCCCATAGTTTGATTGGATTGTTTGTTTTTTTGGTGATTAATTTTTTCAGTTCTTTATATACTTGGATATTTATTCCTATATTGGATGTAGGGTTAGTGAAAAATTTTCCCAATTTGAAGGTTGTTGATTTGTCTTATCGACTATGTCCTTTGCCTTACAGAAGCTTTCCAGTTTCATGAGGTCCCATTTATCAATTCTTGATCTTAGAGCATGGGCCATTGGAGTTCTGTTTAGGAAATTCCCCCCTGTGCCAATGAGTGCAAGGCTCTTTCCCACTTTTTCTTCTATTTGATTGAGTGTATCTGGGTTTTTTGTTTTGTTTTTTGTTTTTGTTTTTTCTTTTTCTTTTTCCTTTTTTTTTTTTTACTGTCCTTTTATTTATTTATTTATTTTATTTTTTCTTTATTTAATTAGGTATTTTCTTCATTTACATTTCCCAATGCTGTCCCAAAAGTCCCCCATACCCATCCCCCACTCCTCTACCCACCCACTCCCCCCTTTTGGCCCTGGCATTCCCCTGTACTGGGGCATATAAAGTTTTCGTGTCCAATGGGCCTCTCTTTCCAGTGATGGCCAACTAGGCTATCTTTTGATACATATGCAGCTAGACACAAGAGCTCCGGGGTACTGGTTAGTTCATATTGTTGTTCCACCTATAGGGTTACAGTTCCCTTTAGCTCCTTGGGTACTTTCTCTAGCTCCTCCATTGGGGGCCCTGTGATCCATCCAATAGCTGGCTGTGAGCATCCACTTCTGTGTTTGCTAGGCCCGGCATAGTCTCACAAGAGACAGCTATATCAGGGTCCTTTCAGCAAAATCTTGCTAGTGTATGCAATGGTGTCAGCGTTTGGAAGCTGATTATGGGATGGATCCCCTGATATGGCAGTCTCTAGATGGTCCATCCTTTTGTCATAGCTCCAAATTTTGTCTCTGTAACTCCTTCCATGGGTGTTTTGTTCCCAATTCTAAGAAGGGGCAAAGTGTCCACACTTTGGTCTTCGTTCTTCTTGAGTTTCATGCGTTTAGCAAATTGTATATCTTGGGTATCCTAAGTTTCTGGGCTAATATCCACTTATCAGTGAGTACATGTTGTGTGAGTTCCTTTGTGATTGGGTTACCTCACTCAGGATGATGCCCTCCAGGTCCATCCATTTGCCTAGGAATTTCATAAATTCATTCTTTTTAATAGCTGAGTAGTACTCCATTGTGTAAATGTACCACATTTTCTGTATCTATTCCTCTGTTGAGGGGCATCTGAGTTCTTTCCAGCTTCTGGCTATTATAAATAAGGCTGCTATGAACATAGTGGAGCATGTGTCCTTCTTACTGGTTGGGTCATCTTCTTGATATATGCCCAGGAGAGGTATTGCGGGATCCTCCGGTAGTACTATGTCCAATTTTCTGAGGAACCGCCAGACTGATTTCCAGAGTGGTTGTACAAGCTTGCAATCCCACCAACAATGGCAGAGTGTTCCTCTTTCTCCACATCCTCGCCAGCATCTGCTGTCACCTGAATTTTTCATCTTAGCCATTCTGTCTGTTGTGAGGTGGAATCTCAAGGTTGTTTTGATTTGCATTTCCCTGATGATTAAGGATGTTGAACGTTTTTTCAGGTGCTTCTCTGCCATTCGGTATTCCTCAGGTGAGAATTCTTTGTTCAGTTCTAAGCCCCATTTTTTAATGGGGTTATTTGATTTTATGGAGTCCACCTTCTTGAGTTCTTTATATATATTGGATATTAATCCCCTAGCCGTTTTGGGATAGATAAGTGTATCTGGTTTTATGTTGAGGTTTTTGATCCACTTGGACTTGAACATTGTATAAGGTGACAAATATGGGTCTATTTTCATTCTATATATAGACAGACAGTTAGTCAAGCACCATTTATTGAAGATTCTTTCTTTTTTTCCAGTGTATATTTTTGGAATCTTTTTCAAAGATCAAGTGACTGTAAATGTGTGGCTTTATTTCTCATACCTCAATTCTATTCCATTGATTAACATGTCTTTCTCTGTACCAATAATATACAGTTTTATTTTTTAATCACTATTGTTCTGTAGTAAATCTTGAGGTCAGGGATGGTGATTCACCCAGCTGTTTTTTTTTTAATTATTATTCTTTTATTTTTATTTTTATTTTTATTTTTTTTATTAGATATTTTCTTTATATACATTTCAAATGCTATCCCGAAAGTTTCCTATACCCTCCCTCTGCCCTGCTCCCCTACCCACCCACTCCCCCTTCTTTGCCCTGGCATTCCCCTGTATTGGGGCATATAAAGTTTGCAATACCAAGGGGCCTCTCTTCCCAGTGGTGGCCAACTAGGCCATCTTCTGCTACATATTCAGCTAGAGACACAATCTCTAGGGGTACTCATTAGTTCATATTGTTGTTCCACCTATAGGGTTGCAGACCCCTTCAGCTTTCTCTAGCTCCTCCATTGGGGGCCCGGAGTTCTATCCTATAGATGACCGTGAGCATCCACTTCTGTATTTGCCAGGCACTGGTATAGCCTCATAAGAGACAGCTATAAAAGGTCCCTTCAGCAAAATCTTTCTGGCATTGTGCAATAGTGTCTGGGTTTGGTGGCTGATTATGGGATGGATCCCTGGGTGGGGTAGTCTCTGGATCGTCCATCCTTTCATCTTAGCTCCAAACTTCGTCTCTGTAACTCCTTTCATGGGTATTTTGTTCCCAATTTAAAGAGGAATGAAGTATCCACCCATTGGTCTTCCCTCTTCTTGATTTTATTGTGTTTTGCAAATTGTATCTTTGGTGTTCTATGTTTCTGGGCTAATATCCACTTACCAGTGAGTGCATATCTAATGACTTCTTTTGTGATTGGGTTACCTCACTAATTATGATATCCTCCAGATACCTCCATTTGTCCAAGAATTTCATAAATCCATTGTTTTTAGTAGCTGAGTATTACTCCAATGTATAAATGTACCACATTTTCTATATCCATTCTTCTGTTGAGGGACATCTGGGTTCTTTCTAGCTATGAACATAGTGGAGCATGTGTTCTTATTACCAGTTGGAACTTCTGGGTATATGCCCAGGAGAGGTATTGCTGGATCTTCCAGTAGTATTATGTCCAATTTTCTAAGGAACTTCCAGACTGACTTCAAGAGTGGTTGTACAAGCTTGTAATCCCACCAGCAGTGGAGGAGTGTTCCTCTTTCTCCATATCCTCACCAGCCTTTCCTGTCACCTGAATTTTTTATCTTAGTCATTCTGACTGGTGTGAGGTGTAATCTCAAGGTTGTTGTTATTTGCATTTCCCTGATGATTAAGGATGTTGAACATTTTTTTTTCAGGTACTTCTCAGCCATTCGGTATTCCTCACTTGAGACTTCTTTGTTTAGCTCTGAATCCCATGTTTTAATGGGGTTATTTGAATTTCTGGAGTCCTACTTCTTGAGCTCTTTGTATATATTGAATATTAGTCCCCTATCAGATTTAGGATTGGGAAAAACCTTTTCCAATCTGTTGGTGGCCTTTTTGTCTAATTGACAGTGTCTTTTGCCTTACGGAAGCTTTGCAATTTTATGAAGTCTCATTTGACAATTCTTGATCTTATAGCGCAAGCCATTGCTGTTCTGTTTAGGAATTTTTCTCCTGTGCCAATATCTTCAAGGCTTTTCCCTACTTTCTCCTCTATTTATTTCAGTGTCTCTGGTCTTATGTGGAGGTCTCTGATCCACTTAGACTTGAGCTTTGTACAAGGAGATAAAAATGGATCAATTCGAATTCTTCTACATGATAACTGCCAATTGTGCCAGCACCATTTGTTGAAAATACTGTCTTTTTCCACTGAATGGTTTTAGCTCCCTTGTCAAAGATCAAGTGACCATAGCATGTGGATTCATTTCTGGGTCTTCAGTTCTATTCCATTGATCTACCTGTCTGTCACTGTACCAGTACCATGCAGTTTGCTTTGTTTTGTTTTGTTTTGTTTTTAATCACAATTGCTCTGTATTAAAGCTTAATGGCAGGCATGGTGATTCCACCAGAGGTTCTTTTATTGTTGAGAATAGTTTTTAGCTATCCTAGGTTTTTTATATTTCCAGATGAATTTGCAAGTTGCCCTTTCTATCTCAGTGAAGAATTGAGTTGGAATTTTGATGAGCTAGGTAGTGTACATTCTGTTTCTCATTTATGGACTATTTTGAGATCAACTTTGAAGGTCTGGTATAATTCTGCCCTAAATCTATCTTGCCCTGGGCTTTTTTTTTTTGGTTGGAAGGTTTTGTTTTGTTGTTGTTGTTTGTTTGTTTTTACATTTTATTAGATAGTTTCTTCATTTACATTTCAAATGATATCCCCAAAGCCCCCTATACCCTCCCCCTGCCCTGCTCCCCAACCCACCCACTCCCTCATTCTGGCCCTGGCATTCCCCTGTACTGGGGCATGTGATCTTTGCAATACCAAGGACCTCTCCTCCCATTGATGGTCTCCTAGGCCATCCTCTGATACATATGCAACTAGAGACACAACTCTGTGGGGCACTGGTTAGTTCATATTGTTGATCCTCCAATAGGGTTGCAGACCCCTTTAGCTCCGTGGGTACATTCTCTAGCTCCTTCATTAGGGGACCTGTATTCTATCCAATAGATTACTGTGAGCATCCACTCCTGTATTTGCCAGGCATTGGCATAGCCTCTCAAGAGAGAGCTATGTCAGGGTCTACACAAAATCTTTCTGGCATATGCAAGAGTGTCCGGGTTTGATGGTTGTATATGGGATGGATCCCCAGGTAGGACAGTCTCTGGATGGTCTTTCCTTCCATCTCAGCTCTGTATTTTGTCTCTGTAACTCCTTGCATGGGTATTTTGTTCCCTATTCTAAGAAGGAGCAAAGTATCCACACTTCAGTGTTCCTTCTTCTTGAGTTTCATGTGTATTGCAATCGTATCTTGGATAGTCTTAAGTTTCTGGGCCAATATTCGCTTATCAGTGAGTGCATATCATGTGTGTTCTTTTGTGATTGGTTTACCTCACTCAGGATGATATCCTCCAGATGCATCCATTTGCCAAAGAATTTCATGAATTCATTGTTTTTAATTGCTGAGTAGTACTCCATTGTGTAAATGTACCACATTTTCTGTATCCATTCTTCTGTTGAGGGACATCTGGGTTCTTTCCAGCTTCTGGCTATTATAAGCAAGACTGCTATGAACATTGTGGAGCATGTGTCCTTATTACAAGTTGGAATATCTTCTGGGTATATGCCTAGGAGAGCAATTGCTGGATCTTCCAGTAGTACTATGTCTAATTTTCTGAGGAACCGCCAGACTGATTTCCAGCATGGTTGTACCAACTTGCAATCCCACCAACAATGGAGGAGTGTCCTCTTTCTCCACATCAGCTTCTGCTGTTACCTGAATTTTTGATCTTAGCCATTCTGACTGTTGTGAGATGGAATCTCAGGGTTGTTCTGATTTGCATTTGGTTGGGAGATTTTTAATGACTTCTATTTCCTTCTAGGATAAGGCCCTGTTTAGATAGTTTTCCTGCTCTTGATTTAACTTTGGTATGTTGCAGCTGTCTAGAAAACCATACATTTTATCCAGATTTTCCAGTTTTGTTGAGTATATCCTTTTATAGTAGTATTGGTGATTTTTTGAATTTCCTCCATTTTTGTTGTTATGTCTCTTTTTTCAGAAGACCAGGCCATGGTGATCTTATAGGATGCATTGCATTATTTCAATCATCTTTTATCTGATGAGGGTTGTTTTGTGACCAATTATATGGTTGATTTTGGAGAAGGTAGCATGAGGTGCTGAGAAAAAAGTGTATTCTTTTGGGGTGGGAAGAAATGTTCTGTTGATATCTGTTAAATCCATTTGGTTCATAACTTCTCTTAGTTTCACTGTGTCTCTGTTTAGTTTCTGTTTCAATGACCTATCTATTGATGAGAGTGGTGTGTTGAAATCTCCCACTATTATTGTGTGGGGTTCAATGTGTGTTTTGAGCTTTAGTAAAGTTTCTTTCATGAATGTGGATGTCCTTGCATTTGGGGCATAGATGTTCAGAATTGAGACTTCCTCTTGATGGATTTTCCCCTTGATGAATATGAAGTGTCCTTCTTCATCATGCTTCATAACTTCATGTTGAAAGTCTATTTTATTGGCTATTTGGATGGTAACTCCTGATTGTTTCCTGTGACCATTTGCTTGGAAGACCTTTTTCTATACTTTTACTATGAAATAATGCCTGTCTTTGACATTGAGGTATGTTTCTGTTATGCATCAAATTGCTGTATCTTGTTTGCATATCCAGTCTGTTAGCTTATGTATTTTTATAGGTGAGCTGTGTACATTAATATTGAGCGAAAGAGAGATGACTGTTAGATCCTGGTATGTTTGTTTTTGTAGGTGACTTTATGTGCTTGTGGTTCTCTGCTTTTGAGGTTTTTTTGTGAGATGCTTAATATCTTGTGCTTTCTTTGGTGCTGGAATCTTTGTCCTCCTCTATTCCAATTATTCTTAGATTTGGTCTTTACATTTTGTCCTGAATGTCTTTCTTGTGTTTGAGTTTTCCTCCCAGGATCCTCTGTAGAGCTGGGCTAGTATATAGATACTTTTTGAATTTGGTCTTTTCCTCAAATATTTTGGTTTCTCCATCTATGTTGATTGAGAGTTTTGCTCGGTATAGTAGCTTGGGCTGGCATTTGTGTTCTCTTAGAGTCTGCATGACCAGGCTCTTCTGGATTTCATAGTCTCTGTTGAGAAGTCTTGTGTAATTCTGATAGGTCAACCTTTGTATGTTACTTGGCCTTTTCCCTTGCAGCTTTTAATATTATTTCTTTGTTCTGTGCATTTAGTGTTTTAATAATTATGTGACAGGAATATTTTCTTTTCTGGTCCCATTTATTTGGTGCTCTATAGGCTTCTTGTACCTTTATGGCCATCTCTTTCTTTAGGTTAGGGAAGTTGTTTTCTTCTATGATTTTGTTGAAGACATTTTCATGTCCTTTGTGCTGGAAATCTTTGTTTTCCTCTATTCCATATATTCTTAGATTTGGTCTTTACATTTTGTCCTGAATATCCTGGATGCTTTGGGTTAGGAGTTTTTTATGCTTTGAATTTTCTTTGACAGTTGTGTCAACCTTTTCCACCATGTCTTCTACACTTGAGATTCTCTCTTCTATCTCTTGTATTCTGCTTGTAATACTTACATCTGTAATCCCTGACCTCTTTCCTAGGTTTTCCATTTCCAGGTTTACCTCCATTTGTGTTTTCTTTAGTGTTTCTACTACTCCCACTTTTGAGTCTTGGATTGCTTTATTCAATTCCTTCACCTGTTAACCTGTGCTTTCCTGTATTTCATTCAATGAGTTAATGATATCCTCCATAAAGGACTCTATTATCTTCATGAGACAGGATTTTAGGTCAGATTCCTGATTTTCAGGTGTGTTGGTGTATTCGGGGCTTGTTGTGTTGGAATAACTGGATTCTGAGGATGCCCACAGTAGTTTGGCTTCTGTTGCTTATGGTCTTGATCTTGTCTTTCACCATCTGGATATCCCTGGTGTTTGTTGATCTGGGTGATTGTATGGAGTCTGCATCTTTTGTCCCTGGGCTGCTTCAGGTTTCCTGGTAGGCTTATGGCTCTGGCTATATCAGACCACCTGTGGAGTCTTCCAACTGGGGACTCTTCACAGGGGGCAGAGAAGCTGTTGAACTGTTGCCCTGGCTGCAGTAGATCTCCTGGGAGGCCTTCAGACTGTTGGGTCTTCAGTGGAGCATTCAAGCTGTTGTCAAACTGTGCTGAGTACAGTTGATCCTCAACTGCTCTGAGAGCAGCAGATCCTCAACTGTTCTGAGTGCAGAGGGTCCTCAACTGGTCAACTGCTCTGAGTGCAGTGGGTCCTCTAGGATGGATATGGATATGGAGTCTTCATGGGAGCAGACCAACTAGGAGTCTGCCCCAGCAGCAAGGACCAGGCAAAATGGGTAGAAGGGATGGAAGGAAGAGGAGTGGTATTCAGGAGGGCAGGGTTTTGGTGGGTGATGGCTCCCAAGTCCACCAGGCTCCCAACAGCAACTCTAGGACTGGGGGTGGGTGGGTTGAGGGGGTTTCTTACCAACTGCTCTGAGTGTAGCAAGTCCTTTAGAATGGATTGGGATATGGAGTCTTCACAGGAGCAGACCAACTGGGAGTATGTCACAAAAACAAGGATCAGGCAGGTGTTGTGTTCTTTGACAAGGTATTTGATATACTTCTGATACACAATTGGCAATGTACTATACAAAATCTTGTCTCATTGTTTGATGTTTTTACCCCCTTTCAGTATTTTTTTTTGTAAATTGTTTCTGAGTGAAAAATATGAGCGAGTGTATCACTGGGTTTAGAAAAAGACAAATATCTTGACTAATTTATTGTCAGTATAAATCTAGACTCTACAGAATTGTGGTTGTAATTTAAAGAACAATTTTCATGCTGGTGTTTGATGTATTTGATTTGTGGACTCTACTTCTGTGTAGTACCTATGAGAGTGTCTGCTTTTTTCCATGTTGTTTTTGGTGAAAGTCAAATTTGGGATGTTTCCTCAACCATCTGAAGTTTGTATTTATAAGCTTAAATTTTATGCATATTTCTATTGTAAAAACCTTTGCTCCTGCTGAGATAATTGCTTTTCTTTACTTTCATAGCCACTTCTCTTAAATTTTAGTAATTTAAGAAATAACCCAATGATTGTATAGATCAGAAACTTAATCTCAGCTCAGCTCTTGTCCAGCACCTTGATGGACTTGTAGAAACACTACATTCTTTATCAGGAGAAGTTATAACATTATGCCCTATGTGAACATATTCTAATTTGCCTTGATCCATCATTATAAAGTTCTGGTTGGTCAGTTCTCCTTTCTGAGCAGTTAAGTCCTTCCTCTAATAACTTATATTATCAGAGACTATGACACAATGCCAGCAGCAGGAAACTGGTGAGCTAAGGACAAGGTCTATATCTCAGAGTCCATAAGATTATCCAAATTGACCAATACAGGAAAACTGTGAAATCTAGGTAAAGTTACATATTTGACCCAGACAACCTCCATTATTTAGTTTGCTATTAACCTGCCTCAGGTGCAACCTTCACTCCTTTAAATTTGTAACTAACAACAGTAATGACAATAAGAAAATGCCTTTACTTTACCCATGGGTCAATGGATTGTGTCTTGCCATCAAAATCACTTTTAAATCTTATAAGATAGAGATATATCTGATCTGGGATATATGAAAATGAGGTGACTTGTTTACATTTTATGTGGTCTTATATTTTCCAAGGAGCCCATACATGCTGTAGTGGCAGGATTCTAAGGAAGAGAGCAGGGGCTCTAAAAACTGAGTCATAAAGCCTGTATGCCTATACCAAATGCTTTTTCTTGATGAAAGAGTTCTTAAGACTACACTAACCTTGATGGACTTGGAGAAATACTCCATTCTTTAACAGGAGAAGCTGAAAACTCACATTTCACCATACATAGGTACTGAAAGAATTATATATTTTTGTTAAAAATATACAATAGAAAAAAAGATTTTTAGAATCATGAAATTATTTAGAGGCAATAATGGTAAATTTATAAATATGGATAGTACTTTTAAATTAGAAATAAATGAACCAAACACTAGCATTACATACTCACCTCATGTTGTATAGTTGAAACATCTCTAAATTTCAAATTTAAATGTTCTTTGAGATAAGTTTGATGAGTTCCTTCTCAGTGATCATCTAGTCAATTTGCTGTGAATGGATATTTTCCTTGAATATATTTTGTAGAAATGTTAAAAACTAGAAATCATAACAGAAATTTAATTGTTAATATTTTGATCTTCTATACTATAAACTACATTACAAAGTGGTATAAATACTCATTAATAAATAAACAAATGTTCCTAAAATCTTGCCCTTTTGGTTAGTTTTTTATGTCTCTGATAACATTCAAAGATTAGTGAATATGGTCATAGCATGTGACAAAGATACTTAGAATTGAATGAACTTCTATCTGTTTGGGTCAGCTTGATGTCAGACTCATGGAGATTGCTTTGTTATTTCTCATCTTTTGTTCCCAATTATTTTCTGAAACCTAAAGTGTGTGTGTGTGTGTGCATGTGTGCCTATGCATGAAAAAAGGGAGTAATCTCTCTTATGTCTCTTCTTATAGGAATACTAAGCCTATGGGTTCAGGGACCCACTCATATGCCCACACTTACCCTTCATTACTTCTCTAGAGGCATCATCAGATAAACACACACTGGAGAGTAGACTTGTGAAATATGATTGTTGAAGAGGTACAAATCTTCACTAATTCTGTTTTTTTTCTTTCATTACTCTTAAAAACATTTTCTTTTTGAGAATAAGTTCCTTTAGGCCTATGCAGATGTAAATCCTCTTAGTCTTGTTTGACTGTTCTCTTGTCTTTCAACCTCAGACTCCTGCCAAGAGTAAAAAAGGGGAATTATTTTTACCCCACTTTCTTGTCATATTTGTGGATGGCATACTTAGATATAGTTGTAAGCAAACATTAATCCCATTATTTGTAGTATAATATTTTGTGATAAATTTCATATGGAACAATTTCGATTTCGGGCTGAGGCATAGAGTTGGTATTTTGTTCTGAGTTTATCATCTCAGGTATTAACATGATGTTTACATGCATTAAATTATTAATATATTACACCAAGTTATATGCCCTAGTCAGTATTTCTATTGTTATGATGAAGCATCATTGCCAAAAGCAGGCTATGGAGGAAAGAGTTATTTTGGTTTACTCTGTTTTGTTTTGTTTTGTTTTGTTTTGTTTTGTTTTGTTTTGTTTTGTTTTGTTGTTGTTGTTGTTGTTGTTGTTGTTGGTGGTGGTGGTGGTGGTGGTGGTGGTTTTTTTTTTTTTTTTTTTTTTTCTGGGGACAGGGTTTCTCTGTGTAGCCTTGGCTGACCTGGAACTCAAACTCAGAAATCTGCCTGCCTCTGCCTCCCAAGTGACTTCAAAGGAAGTCAGGATAGAAAATCAAAAGGACAGGAACCTGGAGGCAGCAACTGATTAATAAGCTGTGGATATGTGCTGCTTACTGGTTTGCTTGTTCAGTCTGCTTATGTATCAAAAGATGGCCTAGTCGGCCATCACTGGAAAGAGAGGCCCATTGGACTTGCAAACTTTATATGCCCCAGTACAGGGGAACACCAGAGCCAAAAAGTGGGAGTGGGTAGGTAGGGGAGTGGGTGGGAGGGTATGGGGGACTTTTGGGATAGCATTGGAAATGTAAATGAGGAAAATACCTAATAAAAAGTATTTAAAAAATGTAAAAGAAATAAAGAAGATATTCTCAACACATTAAAAACCAAAAAAAAAAAAAAAAAAAAAAAAAAAGAATCTAGAACCACCAGTTCTGGCTGGTCCACCCACAATGGGCTGGGCCCTCCCACATCAATCAAGAAGATTAAGAAGGTGCCCTACAGGCCTGCCTACAGTCAGACCTTATGGAGATATTTTCTCATTTGAGGTTCCCTTCTCTCCAATGATTCTAAGTTATGTCAAGCTAACACAAAAGCAGCCAACATATTATATAATGTTATATAATATATATGGCATATATGATAAGCAAGATCTATTATTATTATTTATATAACATGATAAATTTTTGGTGTAGTAGAACAAATATATCACAATTACTCTCTAAACCTAAGTGTTATAAGGTAATAGGTGCCCAGATCTTAGCATACATGATACCATGTTATAGGCACTGTTTTGATCTCAAAACCCAGCACACAGGCCCCAACACCTGCCAAAATGCAAGCAAAGACCTGATCCATAGTTCCAGCATTGAGAAAAGTTTCCAAATGTACCAACTTGCTTTTTGGCTTCTATAGTTCTACTTCTTGCTAACTGATGTTTGTCAACCAGAATATGACTTTGTATATAAATGGCAAAAATATTATGAGGACCAGGGTACATGATTTGTGAAAGTTTCCCATACAGCTACTGGCTAACAGAATAGACTTTCTATTTGACTTCATAACTGTCTGTATGTATTCTCTGGTAAAGATACCTCACAACAGCCAAGGTGGGGGGTAGTAACTATGCAGTTGAGAGCATAAATGAGATCCTAGGGGCAGTGCCCACACAACAGCTTGCCCAAATGCGAGATTTTTCTCCATGTCTGGGAAATTCCTTGTGGGTAGCAGAACAGGGTGATGCTGTTTGAAATTTGCTTCAGGCTCTTATCTCTGACCTTTATCCCCCTGGTTGTCTTTCCTTCCCTGATAAATCTTATTTTTATTTTTCTGCCTTTGAAAGATATGGCTTTGATTCATGCTTGTTTTCTTCAGTCCCAAGGCAGATACTTGAAGGTTTGAATCTGATCTCAGGAACTGAGAATATGATAAGTAAACAGCTATACAGACTGCGGGGAGTACAGAATCTCCCAGAGCTAGAGCCTTGCCCAGACTCAGGCAAATGTTGCCACTGATGTTTGAGCAGCAGCTGTATTGGCCTTTATGATTGTGGTAAAAATAACTTGGGAATCTTGGGAGCCAAGCATCCTTGGGAAAGAAACCTCTTGTTTCCCAGGAGAATTGGTAGCAAGGATGAACTAGGAGGAACTGGAAGGAAGCAGGTGTGTAGGAGAGAAGGCTGGCAGGACTGGTAGGTGCCTCTGTAAAGGGTCTTCTGTCACTGACACAGTGGGACTGGCAAAGTCATCAGTTAAGCTTTCCAACTCCCTGCTAGAAGTTGTCAGCACAATACCCTATTACCCCAGTTTTCAACCCAGTGAGGATTTTCACAATGAATATACACAGCAGACAATTGACAAATGACAACTTAAATAAATATTCTGAACAGTTTTAAACGGGATAAATGTTTCCCAGTACAAGAATTCAAATATAACAGAGGTTGATTTCAAGCTAAGTAAACTGAATTGCTTACCTTGATTTACCCATTTCATATCTGAGGCTTGTTAACCATATTTTCAAAACCTCTGACAAACCACTGAAAACCCAGCCATGGGTAGAAGTGATAGCCACATCCCATATGTACATTAGAAGTATTTTTCTTATTATTCTGTTAGCATGAAACATATGTGTAACTTACAGAATGTAGGCAATGATCCAATGTATACCTCAGTTGTGTTTATCTATATTAGATATTTTTTAGTGATTAATTCACTGTTAAGGGTCACTTCAATAGTTTCATTTTCATAGAATTAATACTTATTCTTGGGACTAATTATAAAGTTCCTGCAAAAACTAATAATTGTCTCATGTATAATTATAGTTTGAGATTTTTCTATTTATTTTCTTCCTGTACATATTTGTCACAGTCACTAGAGAAATAGCAATTTGCTTTCGATAATTTTAGAAGCGGAGTGAGGCACCATTACCTCAAAGACTTTATTCAACTGTTTGTCTCTCAATATGTTACCAGATATTGGAACTTTGAGTGAATCAGCAGAGAGGTTAAACACAGCCATGGTTTTAATTGCTTTTCAGTTCTTTCCCTTAACTAGATCCAGTCTGTTTATTGGTACTGATTGATTTGAATGGATAAGTTTTATTGATAATTTTCGTTACCGATTTAATTCAATCGAATTGTTCTGCTTCAAGTTGAGCAAGTTAGTTTTATTTTCTAATCCAATTAAGAGAAGTCTATAATATGTTGTTAGCATAACACTCAGGGTATAGCTCATTTATTTCCTTCTCACTAAAGCCAGCAATATATTGAATCCTCATGACACAGTCTTAAATGATACAAATACCTGTGCCCAGTGATCTCCAGGGGATTGTGACTCATAGAAAATGACCAGTCAAAATTAGATATATTAGGAATATCCTCTACCTTAGGATCCAGTCATCAGAGTAGTGACTCAAGTTATTAGATTCAGCAAGCTCAAGAGTCATATCCATAGAACCAGCTTCAACTCAGTCAATACTGCCAAGGCAGAACCTGAAGGAAGAGCCCTTTGTACCTCCTTCCACACTATACTCCTTAAACATCTCAAAATAACTACTTCACTAGAGTTTTCTCATAGAAAACTATCAGCTACTATATTGCTGGTGAGAAATGTAGTTTAGATGAAATCAGTTTCTGTGCCATTGTGTGTAGGACACTGTCAAAATGGCCTATTTTAGGATATTGCCAAGTGCATGCACCATATGAAGATATGAATATTCACATATTAAATTACATGGAAACATATTAAGTGAGAATATTTTCTTATATGAATAAACATTTATTGTTTTGTTATGCTATTATCTTATAGTCAATTCTCAAGACTAATGTACTTATAAATAATCCTACATACCTAATGATGTCATACATGCTGAGCAAATTTCTGTAGCATATTGATGTTAGCATCTGTTGTAAAATCATATCTGTCTTAGCATCACAGCCCTTGCATTCCCCACCCCCACCTCCCAGAATTAGCTGTGATTACTTACAAGGGATTTCCACAATGGGGCCTATGAGGAAATTGACACTTCTTCATAGAGGAAAGGGTGGGGAGAATCATAAGACCACCCCTGAGTTCTCAGCCACTTTTGCCTTTGCCTTTTCTAAATGTGTATAATCCAGCCTAACTGCACATAGTGCCATGGTCTTGGAGAGTCCTAAAGAACATATTTAGACAGAGGAAGATTAACTGGAGGGATGCCATCTATGGCAATATGGGTAATATTTTCTATGCTAGTGTAAGGCTTTTGGATACTATAACTGCTTTGGGGTTACCCACATCCACATAAGCAATGTCCTCATCTATGCTGTGTACATAAGCCCAATAGTTTGAATTTTGGTGAAATCTACTTCAGTCTGCTGTTAGAACCTTACCTGGGGTGGGTAGATATTTGTTTCTGTTTCCTTGGGGAATGTGCACGAAATAGCATCCCTTTAAAACTTGTTGTATACTAGTTGGACAATGTTTATTGGTTTAAACTGTTAAAAGCAGCATTTAAAAAATATTGTCCACAAGTCATTAGGGAGGCTTGAAAAAGCACAACTATTGAGTGTAGAAACACTCAAGAACTACCTGTTTCATTGTGAAAATTATTGTTTTGAGACAGGTTCTTTTGTAGCCTAACCTGGCCTAGAAGTCTTTATGTGACCAAAGATGACACAAATTCCTTATCTTCCTGCCTCAGTTTCCAAAATTTGGGAATTATGGGTGTACCCAACACCTGGCTCCAAAGTTTCCTATTCTTCTGGTGGTGTTGACCACTATCATTTATGAGCTCATATTGCCTTTAGGAACAAGAAAGCAAGGTTAGACAACCCAATATTCACTGAGCCCTTTCTATGCAACCTACTCTTTCTGAGAAAAAAACAGTAGTAAAACATTTGAAAACGTAATTGTATGACAGTTTAAATTTGGATACAAAATAAGTTCACGACAGGCTTTTTCTTTCTTTCTTATTTTTATTTTTTTAGCTTTATTTTTCTTTTTATTTTTTATTAGGTATTTTCTTTATTTACATTTCAAATGTTATCCCCTTTCCTAGTTTCCCCTCCAAAAAACCCCTATACCCTCCTCCTACCCCCTGCTCATCAACCCAAACACCCTTGCCTAAATTCCACTGTTAACTGAGGCCAAATCTCAGATGCAGGTTGTAAACTCCCCTCCCCAGCCTGAAACCTGTTTGCTCAGGTTTCAGTGTTAAAGAGCATGGGGCAGAGCTTGCAGTCCTATTGTCCTGCCACTCCCACTGCTGCTGCCTGCCAACTAACTGTTCCGGAGCTATCACGTGTTCACCTGCAACTTTACTCCAAGATTATTTGGCGGGAATCAGGTCCCTTCCCCTGCTTCATAACTGAGTGTCAGAAATAGTAAAATTGAACCTTGATCAGAATAACTGTCTTGGTTATGTCTCTCTCGCGCGCCGCCTAGCTCCCTCTTCTCTTCCAGATTCCAAGATGCCTTTCCAGAACAGAACCCAGACATGTGAGCCATTGGCCAGACACAACAGCAGGTGTCCATGATAAATATATTGAAAATCCATTTCTCTAAGTATTTCCAATCGGATGTGTACATTCTAAAGAGCTTATCAGTCCAACCAGGGAAAATTGGATGACTTGGATTTAAAAATATTTTTGTATATAAATCAGGAGCAATTTTTAGCTAGGCTCAACCCCATAGGACAGAAGGAGGCATTCATAGGAAGATGAAGGTGGAGAAGTGAAACTCAATGAATTCTGCATAAAACTGTTTATTCTCATTGAATTATAGTCTTTAGTTCATCTACATGCCAGAAATGTATATATAATTTGCTTTTGCGAATATTTCATTACAACAACAGGGATGTGTTAGGATTAATGAGAGAGCTGCTTGTCAATTACTTCATCTTGATAATAAAAGATTGGATTTAGTGACTTCTTGTTTGTAGTTCATACTCGTGATTGATGGCCTTGTTTTTTCTTTATCTCAGGCTCATAAGGGATCACAGAGACTGAAGCGACAAACATAGACCCTGCATGGGTCTGAGCTAAGTCCTCAACATATAGGTTAGAGTAGGTAGCTTGGTGTTCTTGGTATAGAGTAGGACTAGTTATGTCTCTGCCTTTTGCCTGTACTTGGGACTCGTTCTTCCTACTGGGTTGCCTACTGGGTTGCCTTTTCTAGTCTTTTTTTTTCTAAGATTTATTTATTTATTTCATGCCTGTGAGAACACTGTCACTGTCTTCAGACACACTAGAAAAGGGCATCCGATACCCTTTACAGATGGTTGTGAGCCACCATGTGGTTGCTGGTAATTGAACTCAGGACCTCTGGAAAAGCAGTAGTGCTCTTAACCGATGAACCATATCTCCAGCCCGCCTTATCTAGTCTTGATATGAGGATTGGTGTCCTATTATAACTTAATATGCTATGTTTAGTTGATATCACCAGGAGCTTTTTCATGAAGGGAAATTGGAAAGGAATGAATCTGGGAGAAAAGGGAGGTGGTAGAGGGACTGGGAGGAGTGGAGAGAGGGGAACTGCAGTTGGAATGTAATGTATGATAGATTAATAAGAAAAATAAAAATATAAAAATAAAGAAACCAGAGAAGGTGATTGTCTTAATCAGGGTTTCTATTCCTGCACAAACATCATGACCAAGAAGCAAGTTGGGGAGGAAAGGGTTTATTCGGCTTACACTTCCATGCTGCTGTTCATCACCAAAGGAAGTCAGGACTGGAACTCAAGCAGGTCAGGGAGCAGGAGCTGATGCAGAGGTCATGGAGGGATGTTCTTTACTGGCTTGCTTCCCCTGGCTTGCTCAGCCTGCTCTCTTATAAAACCCAAGACTACCAGCCCAGAGATGGTTCCACCCACAAGGGGCCTTTCCCCCTTGATTACTAATTGAGAAGATGCCTTACAGCTGGATCTCATGGAGGCATTTCCTCAACTGAAGCTCCTTTCTCTGTGATAACTCCAGCTGTGTCAAGTTGACACAAAACTAGCCAGTACAGTGATGAAAGACTGTACCTCAGAAGACAATAGCTAGGAAACATGAAATATCTTCCCATTTACATATACTTGATGTTTTGTGTCTGAAATGTCCAGAGCCATGAGAAACAAAATTCAAACACAGGACTCCATATTTCCCTGAAGATTTTCTGACCCCTTGTTTCTCTCTCTCTCTCTCTCTCTCTCTCTCTCTCTCTCTGTCTCTGTCTCTGTCTCTCTAATATACAGTGCAAAATGATATAATGATAGTAGTAAGCATGCATTTTGTGTGTGTGTGTGTGTGTGTAATTTTCTGTGTATATAAAAGTTTAAGAATTTAAGAGTTTACTTGGGGTTTACAGTTTCAGAAGTCCAGAGTCCTAGATAGTGATATGAAGAGAGCAGACAGCAGGAAACGGATGACAGGAGCAAAAACTGAGGCCTTACATCTTGAACAACAATCAGGAAGATGAATGAACTAGATATGGTGGGAGGCTGTGAAACCTCAAAGCCTGCAACACTGACATACTTCTAAAAAGGCCAGGTCTCCAAAACAACACAAACAGCTCCACCAACTGTAGACCAAGTGTCCTAATGCCCAAAATTATGGAGGACACCTTATTCAAACCAATGTCTTCTTTCCAATATCTTGAATAGCACTATGTACCCAACTGCTCCAGGGCTCAGTATGGTTTGCGCGTATGCCTCTTCACAAAGAACCTTGGACAGCTGAGAGAAAGAACTTTACTTGTCACTCTCAATGTTCAATAGCCTACTTCTTGAACCAGATTGTCCTGTTATGGTTGTTGGAACCAAATCCAGGCCCCAGAAAGACTGAGACTGAGGCAAATTTATTGCAAGCAGTCAGACCTTTTATACACTTATCAGAAACAGAGTATAATGGTGGCTACCAGGAAGAATACAATTATAGTTTACAGGATACAGTGATGTTCTCAAGCTATACAAGGTATAGGAGATTAATGTCTAAGACTAAATGTTCTGCCAAACTTCTCTTTGCTTTGCTCACTTCTAGGTAACAAAGAGATACGGTTTAAGTGCACCACTACCTGAAGTGGTGCCTTATTTTTTCAGGAACTGAAAGGTACATGGTGCCCCAAAAGAATAGACTCTAACCTGAAAAAACCTATGTTGTGTACCCCTCAAGGCAGCTAAACCAGGCCAACTCCATAATTCCTTATAGCCAAACTTGTTACGTTTTTTATTTCTTTCTTTTATATTTGAGATTATAGTATAATTAAATCATCCCTACTTCCCTTCCTTTCTTCAGAAGCCTTCCATATCTACCCTCTCCTGCTCTATTTCAAATTCATGGCCTCTGTGTTCATGAATTGTTCATTATAAACATGTTTGTAGGCATACACACACACACACACACACACACACGTATATATATGTGTATATATATATATATATATATATATATATTCCTAAATACATAAATAAAACCTTCTCAGTATGTATAATGCTATTTGTATATGTTTCAGGGATGACTATTTGGCATTAGATAACCAACTGATATGTTCTTCTCTGATTAAAAAAAAAACAAAAACAAAAACAAAAAAAAACCTATTTCTTCCACTTTCTTCCTTCCTGAGATGCCAGAGCTTTTTGTATAGGGTTTAGGCTTCTTGGATTTTTCTGATCTACATTAGCTTGTCTGTTGTCCTTGTTCAGCTCATGATTAAGCAGTTTTGTTGGTGAGACTATATTTGTGTACCTATTATCATGAGTAGGAGAGACAATCTCACATCAAAGCCCATAAACATCTGACTCATATTCTTTCTGCCCTCTCTTCCACAGTAATACCTGAGCCTTTGGTATAAGAGTAGTTTCGTAGATCTATTCCTTGGGATGGGGATTCTCAACTCTGTATTTTGATGATATGTGGGTTTGTGTAATGGTCTCCATCTGTTGTAGCAGAGTTGAGGTCCAGAAATCACACCCTAGGACTGGTCGATGAGGGCCAGGGTCCAGATTTGGGAACTAAACCATAACAATGAGTTATGATCTTAAAAGGTTTTTAAGCCCTAAATCCACAAACATCTGTGCCAATAAGGATTCAGGGTTAGGGGATTTCCATTGGAACATCTTTGTTGTAGCTTTATCCTGTTCCTATTAGTTGGGGTATACAATTGTGGCAGGGAACTTGCCTTGTCTAATATTTCTGTCTTAACTTGCCAAGCATCATGGTAGTTACCAATGTACATGTCACTTTCTGCCATGGATGTCAGTTTCCAGGGAGGTCTTGGGAACTTAAATTTTACTTAACCACTACTCAAAATGGAAGTCTTATTTCATGTAGTTGCTTATTTTGGTGCAGGTGTCTTATGTTGGATCCATCTCAGGGGCAGCTTATAAGGGCAAAGACTAAAATCTTATACATATGTGCAGGAACTGCTGTTGTGTGATTGGTTCAGGTCCAAGCTTATTGTTAGTAACTACACAAGACAGTTCTAATGACTTCTATCATGATTTATCCCGAGCTTTTGCCCCCCGCTGGCAAGAACAAACTCAGGACAACCAGAATCTTCTGCAGCAAAGCTTTTATTGCTTACTTATCAGGAGGGAAGACCCCGAACCGGGAAAATGGCACTGCTTATATAGCCTGCAGCATGACGTTTCAGCACCTGATGTGGTGTGACAGCTCCTGATTCGTTGCTCGCCCATCACCCCATTACTACGCCGCAAGATGGGCAGTGACTAGGCGTGAGTTCACTCTTGCACTTGCGCATAAGGCTTGTTTACTAGTTAGGCGCAGTGGAAGCCAGCGCCATCTTATAATGGTGATTGCTCACGGCACGCACGCAATTGCTCGCGGCAAGGCTCACCACGATGATTGGTTCCCAAGAGCACAAAATATAGCAGAATATCAATCTTGGCATTAGGAAGATTCCTAGTAACATATGAGAAAGTTTCCTTATAATGGCTGGCTAGCCAGGTAACAGTTATCTCCATCTTAACATTTTCTTGGCCTTACCATTCCCCCTTTTTGAAGTTGTTCCTGAAAGTCAAATCTTTGACTCTAAAGTTTCTGAAGTGAGAGTCCAAAGAACCATAAATTGGACATTGAAAATATGCTGTCTAAGAAAAGAAACTAGAGCATTAATTACATAGGCTCCACAGGTAAGTCATCGGGAGGAGGCATAGGGGCAGTTATCATGAGGTTGTTTGACTTTAGCTAAAATATCTCTGAGGTCTCTCAAATTATTAACATAGAAGCAATATTATTTATTTAGCCTATATCTCCTTACAAGAGTAGCTCCTAGGCAAAGGTGAGTCCCAACATAATATTGAGAAGTCTTTACACAAAAGATTTTTTTCCCCTAGATACCATTGGCTTTAAATTTGGTAGCTCAATAGTCAGGTTGGATAGTGCCTGTCTATTTATGTGATGAAGGTCAGATGTTGGTTGGCATTATAGGTAGACTTTTTTTTTTTTTTTTTTAATGTCTGACATAGCATTTCAGGTTATTAGGTGGGACAATGGATGAGATATTTTCTTCTGTAATTACTTCCAGCTGACATTAGGATGGTGTCATGGGGCCCTGGAATGCTGAAATGCTAGTCAAAGCCTGGAAAATGGGGGCATTTATCAGAAGCATCTGATTAATAGATACAACTGAAAGAAAGGGAGCAATCACATAGGCTGGACCAGTTTATATCAGCTTTTAGCAAGTCAGACCTTAGCAGCTTGCAGTCCATAGGTGATCCCTGGATGGAGTCTGTTGCCAGGTGAAAATCTGAAGAGATAAATATAAACTAGAAACAAAAGTTAAAATTGTTTAGTAATCAGAGAAGGTATGAAATCCCAAGACCAAAGGTAAAATCCCATTTTCAAGAGCAGGCAGGTGTGTACTTATCTGGAGTACCTTTGATTTGTCGCAAGTGGATCTAAGACATGACTTCTTCATACTCTGAAGCTTATGTGAATTTTAGAAGAAAGCAGTTAACTGGTATCTCTAAGATGGCAGGAGTAGACTCATACCTTTGAGACCTAGTGAAAACTATAGGTTTGGGTTAAAAGGCATGGGATATTTAATCCAGGGTCTAGATATACAAACTGAACAGAAATTTTTATGATGAGAATTAAATCTAAATTCAGAAGACAACCAAGGGAATTTAAATTTTTGGGCTTTCAACTGAATTTTAAACAGCCAGAGTTCTATCAGATTATTAGAATGCCTTTGATCGATGTTAATAACAATAGCATGGGGGAATATGAAATATCTTTTCATGTTTCATGTACCTTATATTATTCTTTAATAACTGTATTTCCATTCTTTCTGCTGGCCCTCAGGGTTTCAGTCCTTTTCTCTTACCCAATACCAGAGCAGGTTCCCCTCTCTGCCAAGACTCGCCCAGATCCACTTTCCCTTCCAGGTCCCTCCCTTTCCTTCCCACTTGTGATTGTTCTCTTCTCTCTCCTATTTATATATCTCAAAACATCAGTTTTAGATGCTCTAATCTTTATAAAACATCTTTTTAGACTTTTAAACATTTTCTAAAACCTCTGAACATTTTCTTAGCTTTTTAATCTTTAAATTGTGTGTATGTGATATATTAAATTTTAAATATTATAATTCTATTTAATTATTTACCATGAGTCAGGTGGTAGATGAAGCCCATAAGCAAGGCAATTTATTTGCCTTTTTTATTAAGAGACCTAGTAGTTTTAATTAACTAATGAACTAGTTGCCTGTTGTTCCCTAGCTGTCAAGACATAGCTAGCTTAAGCATCAATGTGATCAGAAACCTAAGAAGGTAAAAATTGTAACTAGATGGCTTATGTATCAATTAAAATGACAGATATTAGTCCATATTTTGTTCCCTAGACAGTTATCCCATGTTTTTGTGTGCACTGATGGCAGAGGCAGTCTTTGGCCATCAGGCCTACAAGATGAAGAGGGTTTTCTACTGTGGAGAAGGAACATTGGAATGACTTACTTCACATTATCTTGGCAATATGTGGCAATCAATTCTCCAGTATCCTTTGTTTGCCTACAGTTCAGGCCAAGCCCTGGCAACAGGCAAGGCATTGGGGACAGTTTTGCTATGTGGTTATTCAACCACAATCCAGGTGGTGTCCTCTGTCCTTCTGCCCATCTCTTCTTAAAGACTTTGGTGGGAGGTCATTATCAGGTCTTGGGAATCTCTGTCTATCATAATAAATTTAAACATATTAAATGCCATATTCAGCAGATCTCTGCCAGGTTTGAGGGTTAGTATTTACCTAGCATATGTGAGTTGAACACTTTGTTTTTAGCTGATTAAAACTGTAACTTATCTACTTACCAGTGAGTGCATATCATCTGTGTTCTTTTGTGATTGAGTTATCTCACTCAGAATGATATCCTCCAAATCTGTGAGGAGCAGGTTTGGCAGCAGTCCCAAGAAGGCGCCAGGGACTGCAGCTAAGTCTTATGACTTGCACCTGATTTCCTCATACACCTGAAAATAAGCCACAACCATCGTGAGAGCTGTGCAGGTGTACCAGGATACTGGCGAATCCATTTTGATGGAGACATGCCCCTGCTGCCCTGATTAGCTGAAGCTGCTTGCCTGGTGAGATGACATGGCCTGCCATGAGTGGATGAGGGCTGAGAGTATATAAGGATGAGAGGCCCAGGTTAGAGAGAGAGATAAAGTTGAGAGAGAAAAAGTTGAAGCGAGAGAGATGAAGACAGAAGTTTGCTGAATAAACTGCTGTTAGAAGGACTGGTGGTCGTGTCGTTCTTGCTGGTGGAGAGTGGACTTGACAATTGGTGGCCCGTATGGGGAACCAACTCCCCCACCAACGAGTTCAGAACATTCAGCAGTCAGTGTTTGCCAGCAGGGTAAGTTCACAGTAAGTGAAACTTACGACCCGAGGAGTTTGGGAAGGACCTCGGATAAAATAGAGGCAAATATAAAGTTGCCAGGAAGCAGGCACAAAGTAAAAGTGAATTGGGAAGGACCTCTGATAAAACAGAGGTGAATATAAAGTTGCCAGGAAGCAGGCACAAAGTAAAAGTGAAACCATGGGGAAAAGTTAAGGTTCCCGGCTTTGGGACAAGTTAAGGTTCACGGTTTTGGGACAAGTTAAGGTTCCCGGTTTTGGGACAAGTTGCACCAAGCACCATGGGGAATTGAGGTTTGCAGAGGAACAGAGGGTTTTATCAAAAGGGGTTTTGCCAATCTGGAAGTTAGTGAGGAATTGCATAGAAGATAAAGATGTGGCACAGAACTCCAGAGAGATAATGAGGCGCTGAATCAGGTGAGAGAGGAGCGCTCTCAATTGGTTTAGGAGAGAGGGTCTGTTTGTGTTTCCCCAGGATCACCGACAACAGCTGTGGGTCCCAGAACGGCTGACCAGAGCAATTCAAAACAAGCAGAGCTATGAGGACATGGATGTTCCTGTGGCTGGGAATGCTCCCGCTAGTGAGAACTGAAGAGCTATGTTGGGGAATTATGTCTGTGTTCCTGAAACCCATGTCATTGATGCATTCAAGTATTTCCTCAATTCTTTACATCTAATGCTTCACTACAATTGCCTTTTTTCTATGCTGCTTCAGCTAAAGGGATTGTGTTTTCAGATGATTCAAAATATTTCACAGATGAGTGATTGTGTTCAGCTGTATCTACTAAAACTAATGCTACCTGGATTGAGTGGTGTGGACTGCCTGTATATCCAAGGACATTGGCACTATACCCTCCCAACCTAGATGGGCCCCCCTTTCTTTTTGTAGGAGCGTTCCTGATTCCCTTCCACCTTGGGCAGTGCCCCTTATATGTATGGTAGTTATGTGGGGTGAATGGTACTTGCACTGATCTTTCCCCCTTAAGCCAGGTGGCAGGAGGGGCTTGAGATAATGCAAATTTTATTGGAATGGTTCTAATGTGTTTGAAACTTATGTATTTCAATTTGCTAGAGGAAGGAATGTTTCTTTTCAGGCTACACCTGTTTGTATGTGACCTCCTTTTGTGTTTATTGTTTATAAGATCCCTTGCCTCAGGGCTGATGGGAGCCCTGGGATGTATGCTTGTAATAGTGTGTGTGTGTTGTGTTTGGCACATGTGTCAGGTGCAGTGTGTGCAGGCCTGCACTTTCGCCATGGTAGTGCAGGCTTTTGCCGCAGTGGAGGTGGGACAATCTCCTCAGATTTGGCTTACCGCTCTAAAGAAATAATGCTGCGTTTTTGCCATGGGTTGCGAGGCTAAGCACTGCACAGAGGATAGCTTGCTGTTGGCATCCTGTAGAAGGCACGTCTGATTGCATGAAGGTTCAGTGTCCTAGTTCCCTTCCCCCAGGAAAAATGACACGGGAGCTGGCCAAGACCTCTCTGGGTGATGAGCCCAAGGGATGGTTTTGTGTGGGGCCTCTATGCTTGCACACTGGGGATCAGACCTCTACCTTCACCCATGAGGCTTGCTTGCAGCAATCAAGATCTGGCCATAGATTAATCAGCATCCTGGCCTTCAGATGCACCTGCCACATGCAAACAGGACAATCTCCCCAAGTGTGGCTTGGCATGATAGAGAAGTAGTCATTGATGGATAAGACTCCCTGGGCATGTCACCAACCTAAGACAGGGATCAAACCAATGCTGTTTGTCTCCCAAGGATGGATAAGGGGCATTGCTGCAGGGGGCAATCTAAGACAGACATTCTCTCGGCCAAAAAAGAAAAAAGGGGGAGATGTGAGGAATAGGTGTGGCAGCAGTCCCAAGAAGGCCCCAGGGACTGCAGCTAAGTCTTATGACTTGCACCTGATTTCCTCATACACCTGAAAATAAGCCACAACCATCGTGAGAGCTGTGCAGGTGTACCAGGATACTGGCGAATCCATTTTGATGGAGACATGCCCCTGCTGCCCTAATTAGCTGAAGCTGTGTGCCTGGTGAGGTGACATGGCCTGCCATGAGTGGATGAGGGCTGAGAGTATATAAGGATGAGAGGCCCAGGTTAGAGAGAGAGATAAAGTTGAGAGAGAAAAAGTTGAAGCGAGAGAGGTGAAGACAGAAGTTTGCTGAATAAACTGCTGTTAGAAGGACTGGTGGTCGTGTCGTTCTTGCTGGTCGAGAGCGGACGCGGCACAGATCCATCCATTTGCCTACAAATTTCATAAAAATCATCGTTTTTAATAGCTGAGTAGTACTACATTTTGTAAATGTACCACATTTTCTGTACCCATTCCTCTGTTGAGGGATATCTGGGTTCTTTCCAGGTTCTGGCTATTATAAATAAGACTGCTATGAACATAGTATGTGCCCTTACATGTTGGAGCATCTTGTGAGTAAATGCCCAGCCAGGTATTAGTGGGTCCTCAGGTAGTACTATGTCCAATTTTCTGAGAAACCGCCAAAATGGTTTCCAGAGTGGCTGTAGCAGCTTGCAATCCCACCTATAATGGAGGAGTTCCTCTTTCTCCACATCCTTGCCATCATCTGCTGCCACCTGAGAACACTCATGATATGCACTCACTGATAAATTGATATTATCCCAGAAGCTCCGAATACCCAAGATACAATTCACAAATCACAGGAAACTCAAGAAGGAAGACCATAATGTGGATACTTCTATCCATCTTAGAAGGTAGGAACAAAACACCCATGGAAGGAGGTACAAAGATAAAGTGTGGAGTAGAGACTAAAGAAATGACATCTTAGACTGACTCACCTGGGGATCTATCTCATTTACAATCACCAAACCCAGACACTGTTGTGGATGCCAACAAGTTCTTGCTGACAGTAACCTGATATAGCTCTCTCCTGAGAGGCTCTGCTGGTGCCTCACAAATATAGAGGTGGATGCTCACAGCCATCCATTGGAATGAGTATAGGATTCCCAATGAAGGAGCTAGAGAAAGGACCCAAGGAACTGAAGGCGTTTGCAGCCCCATAGGAGGAACAACAATACAATCTAGCCAGTACCCCCATAGCTCCCAGGGACTAAACCACCAACCAAAAAGCACACATGATGGGACTCATGGCTCCAGCTGCATATGCAGCAGAAAATGACCTAGTTGGACATCAATGGGAGGAGAGGCCCTTTGTCCTATGAAGGGTCTATGCCCTAGTATAGGGGAATGCCAGGGCCAGGAACAGGGAATGGATGGGTTGGTGGGCAGAGGGTAGGGGATAGGGGATAGAGGAAGGGTGTTTTTAGGAGGGGAAACCAGGAAAGGGAAACATTTGAAATATAAATAAAGAAAATATCCAATAAAAACCTGTAACACAAATATAAAACCAGAGACTAAATAAAGTTAGTCTTGTATTTAACTGAATCAGTTCATAACCTGACTTTAAATATATTTCTAAACATATTAAAGGATTTGATCATTTATAAGGTTATTAATTATCAACTGGTATTTTTATAGTATCTTTGTGAGACTAGAACTTTAGATTTTATTCCTGTTAGATTTGAACCTTAAAAATTATGATTTGAATTGAATCTCTTTTAATATCAAAATAAAACTTTTGAATTTGGGCTGGAGAGATGGCTCAGCAGTTAAGAGCATTGACTGTTCTTCCAGAGGTCCTGAGTTCAATTCCCAGCAACCATATGGTACAACCATCTGTAATCTGTAAAGAGGGATTTGATGCCCTCTTCTGGTGTGTCTGAAGACAGACAGCTACAGTGAACTCATATACAGAAAACTTTTAAGTTTATAAAAATAATCCATATAGAGACTGGGAACTTTTCTGACCTTTATATGGCATATAATTATTAAATATAACACTTCCCTGTATATTTATGAAATTATTATAGCTTATAAATGTCTAAAGCTAATTATATGTTAATAATGTTAGCAAACACAAGGCTAAATATTTCTTTAAGGAATTAATTTTATCATTTCTAATGTAAACCTCTAAAATTTTCAGAAGACAAGCCCAAGTTTTAACACTGTAAAGTCAATATCAAGTGGGTCATTTTCATATTACAAAGTTTGGTTTCCAGCAAGAAAAGTTCTTGTATACAAATGTATTTAAGTGAAACTTTAAAACCTCATCAAAGAAATATTGTTTTAAATCATAATATTTAAAAGTTATTTTTAGACAGGACAGTAATTGTGTATTCCAATTTAAAAGTATATTTAGAGACCTGTTTCTTTGGTTGGCTCATGCATTGTCTTATTTTCCAGAACATCTTTAACCCTTTAATTGCTTGTTTTAAGCCAACTTTTTGTTATAGGTGTTACAGAGTTTTAATGATACCCAATAATTTAAAAGCTTGTAATCTATAATAAAGACATGAAGATATAGTAAATTTATACATTTAAGACTTGCTAGTTGGTCATCAGTGGGAGGAGAGGCCCTTGGTCCTATGAAGGCTCTATGTCCCAGTGTAAGGGAATGCCAGGGCTAGGAAGTGGGAGTGGATGGGTTGGTGAGCAGGGGGAGGGGGAAGAGGATAGGGGTTTTTGGAAGGGAAACCAGGAAAGGGGATAACATTTGAAATGTAAATAAAGAAAATATCTAAAAAAAAACAACAAAAAAAGACTTGCCAGAAATTAAGATGTAGTGGTCACATACATGTAAAATAGGCAGCTTTTTCTTGATGCCTCCAGTTGTAATTTCAAGTAGTACCTTCTGCTACTATGAAAGCTACTTTTCAGGGATATGGCATTCAGGTCAATCCAATTTGGGTCCTCCTGGTCCTCTCTTTTAACTATAATATGTTGTAAATTTCTTTTCTGGTCTGTCTATGTGATATCTTATGTGTCTCGTATATCTGTAGAAATGACTTTCCTTAGTTTGCTGATGTTTTCTCCTCTAATCTTGTTGAAGATCTGGTCTATGTCATTGACTTGGGATTCTTCTTTATGTAGACTTTTATTGAAGATTTGTTTTTTAGTGAGGTCACATATTTCCTGCATATTCCCTCCTTATGGTTGACTGTTATTATCAATTATCTATTATTTGTATGATGATGTTTGGTCAAGAGCCTCTACTTTGTCTTCAAATCCTGACATCCTGTTTTTGCTTGATCCATTCTTATAAGGATTTCCTTTGAATTTTCTAGTTGATTCATTAGGTTTTAAAATTCTATCTTCATTTTATCTTGAATCTTCTTCAGTGTTTCTGCCTCTTTATTTATTTCAGTTTTCAAGTCCAGGATTGCCTCTGTAATTTCTTTGTGTCTGTATTTTCTTGGACATCATTTAGACATTTATTCTCCTTAAATTCTTTCTAATTTCATTGAGCTGTTCCTTTGTGTCTTCTTTAAATTCCTTGATAAAGTTTATGTTTTTGTTTTTGTTTTTTTTTAATTCTGTGTCCAGAATGTATCTAGGTAAATCTTATTGGCCAACATTTCTACATGTCCAGTAGGTTTTGGAGAAGAGACACTGATTTGATCTTTCACATTGTTTTGGGGGGATGAAATGAAACTTGTCAGCTTTGTGTCGGATAAGGGCAGAGCATGTTAGGGTAGAAGATAAGGTGTGCTGTTGGCCCTAAAGAATGGAAATGGCGTAGGTGAGCAGAAGTGATTAGGCTTCAGTGCAGAATATGTACCATGGTCTAAGCCTGGATAGTGGGGTATACCTGGCAAAGAGGTTGGACATGGTGTGGGAGAGGCCTACACATTGGGATAGTCAGGGGAGTTCATTGTAAATAACCTAGAGTTTGGTTATTAAGCAGTTATATGTGTGAATATCAGGCATGTGCGCAGAATATGGGATCTGGGCTAGACCTGGTAGGTTGAGGATAGTTTCTGGAAAGGAAGGTCAGGCAAACTCACCAGGCTAGATCTTGGAGAAAAATAAGCACTTCTTCCTTGGGTACTGGCAAGCACTAAGAAATATAAAGCTCTGCTAAAATCTCTTAAATCTGTGAAAATGAATTATAAAGTTCTTCTTTATTACCCACTACTCCAGGCTACTTTACAGAGTTGATATTTTGTGCTACAGTATCCCAACAGTGTTTATTTATAACTCTACCAGGGTTTATTTATAATATTTTACTTGGAGCCCTTGTAAACTAATAAGAATATATTGTTAAACAATTCTGCCTCTGTTATCTAAAGAAGTGGCTAGGTAGGAGAAATACAGCATATGCTAAACATTAAAATGTAAAGCCAGATACATCTTTATGTATTCACTGATGTCTGTGTTTTCTAAGGTCACTTTAGCATCATATCTTATTAGGAAACATTGGGAGCTGTGTGTTTCATTTGAAATCTTTCTCCTTAGATTTCCTTGTACAGCAATAAGAAAGCCTACTCATATTTGTCTACTCATAATCATTTTGAAAGTAGAATGTACTTACAAGTGAAATCAACTGTCTTTTGTGGGAAATGAGGAGTAGTATTATGGGTTCTCAGGAGCATGAAAAAATAGCAGGTTGAAACCAGATCACCGAGAATTTCTTGTTCCTCATGGCATCTGTTATGCTTGACTAAAGCCCCAGTCCTAGCAATGCTTTCAGTAGTTAGGTGGCATAAAAAAAGTAGGAACTGATGTTTTAAATTCCTTTTATAACACATTACTGTTAACAACAGAAACTAAACTAGCTTAGTATTGAGTAAGTCTTCATAATGTTTGCACACTATATATGTGAAAGAGGATAGGTAAATGCTGATAATGTTTGTGCACTACAGATGCCAAGGACTATGTGATTTCATACTATAGTCCATACTCCATGATTCTAGACAGAGAGAAGTTCAGGTTTATGTAATCTTACATGTGTATTCGTAACATTTCACAATGTTTCCATTCCCCCCCCCCCCAGTATCAGATGAAGGAATAAACAGAACGTGTAAAATTTATAAAATGTTTCATATAATTGTAAGGATAATATAAAACTGCTAATGAATACATATACAAACATGTGAACATGAGCAGCCAATGATTGAAAAGAAATAGCAAGCAATAGACACATATCAAGAATCATCTAGCATTAAAATGAATACAGATTAAAACAGAAATTAAATACTACTTATTAGTCATACAAATCAAAGTAGTAAAAGTACATCAAATTCATAGTATTGATGCCCTGATGGTGAATGAGACACTTTGCAGAGCAATTTGGCACAATGAAGGCCAATAAAAATATTTATAAGACTTGCTTAAGGGAGCTTCTGTTTCTATGATGATAAATAAACTCGAGCTATTTGACACCTTCTATGAAACAAATCCTGGAGAAACTAGGGAGGCAAAAGGAAAATATAGATGTTAAGGACAAGGAAAATCGAGCATCTTGTAAAGAACATGAGATGCTGAGATATTTCTTTTTGGATGGTGTGTGGCTAAAGGAGGAAGTCAGGATGATTGGAGCTAAAACTTTGTTCTTCACATTTTATTTCAGAATTGTACAAGTAGAGCAAATCATGTAGATTGTAAGTATACTGTTAAGTCAGTGGTCAGAATGTTGTTTACAGCCTGGACCAAGATCAGCATCAAGATCCAGAAGATGATCTTGACCAATGGTCATAAGACTCCCTTTGCATCGTAGAGGCAGCAGATTATGTTCAAATATTTTTAATCTTCACACAGGAATTATACTCTTTTGTATCTGGAAAGATACAACACTCAAACTTATAATGTTAATATTTAGACATATTCTACATGGAACAACAATATAAAAATTAATTTTGATAATTTTTGTGGATATTATGCACCATTTTATTAATGATATGTTTCTATGTTAATATTAATTAAATTAATTAAATTTAATATTAATTAAATATGTCCATCCGTCTGTAGTTAATGTTGGGGCATCATCCCAAATTCAGGATTACTAAAAGTGATCCTTTAGGAAAAGATTAAGTCATGAATGATCTACCCCAATGAATGAGACTAATCCACTAGGTGATTTGCTCTGCTAATCAATAGGTTCTTTTCCCTAATAACATTGCTATGTAATGGTTTCAGATTATGAAAAATGCCTTTAAATCTCAGAAAGTCAGGAACTTTCCAAAGGCACATTTAGAAGTGACAGTGCTAATGGTCTGGTTTTATGAGTAACAATTAAATGAAAAAAATCAACATAGAGTCTCATTCAATACTTTCCTAGAAGCTAAGAAATTTTGATAAAGTTTCTTTAAGCTAAAAATTAATCTATTGAAAAAGAAAAATAAAAATCTTTAGAATATGGCCCATGAAATCGAAATGAAAGAAAGCAAGTGTTTAATTAGTGAAATGGCTTATAAGAAAGAATGACTTGTATAAATAATTCAGGAGAAGGTATACAAAAGGCATTTGTTTAAGTGTAATCCATCATGAAGATTTTAAGATATCTTTTAAAATATCCTACAGAAGATTATCACACTATATTAATATAGTTGTATATTTTCAATACATATAAATATATCTGTTAAGAACAATTTAAACCATATTTTTATTGGACATGGTTTATCAATACATTTTATAAAATTTATTTAATATGCTTATTGTATCAGAGTCATAATTCAAATTCAATTAGTTGATGTATTTACAGATAAAAATACGATAATATCAGATATATTAAAAAACATTTTATTAGCATGAGAATGCCATAACAACCAAAGTGGAATTTTAGTTTCTTTAAATAGTTAATGAGATATTCTTTTAAAAAAATAAAGAGGTAAGGAAAATTTATTTGAGCTTGGAATGCTAGAGTTTTTCTTTAAGAAGCTTATGAGAAATAGGAAGAATATAATAAAATCATATGGAATGTTATTGATTATCATGAAGGCACAATGACACAAAACACAGATATGATCATAGTAGATTCAGCAACTTCAACTTCATCTCTGTTTCTCCTTGTGTTCATGTGTTTGTAACCGATTTCATGAGTGTTGCTTGACAATAGTAGATAGGTCTTCTGAATTACAATATATGCAGAAAGGTGTAGAGAACTTTGTGGAATAAAAGGGGGTTGATCAGTGAGCTTTAGTAATGGAACTGGTCATTGAATACTATTGAATACTTAATATGTGCCACATTTTATAAAAAAATCCTTATACTTTATGTGCTAACTGTATAATAAGATACATAAACTTGTGAAGAATAAAAATGTGTTCATGCCTTTTATATAGCATATTTAGTGTTCTGTGTGGTATAAATAATACAACAGAGAACATGAATGATGTATCAGGATTGATTCAGTGGTCTTCATTTGATATGCCAAGGTCTCTCAAAGGGCAACTTGCACATTGTTATTAATGTATTGTTTATTTTTCTAAAGTTGTATACATGCATAATGCAATGACAAACAATGAGATGAGTGTTAATCTGAAGAAGTCATGAGATAGAGGGTAGCCTGAGAATGTAACATAAAACAGCTGAGAAAGCTTTGCTTCTTAAAGGGATGAAATGCTATGTGGGCAGTTACTGATGCTAGTTAAACCTCTACAAGGGAATAGAGAAAACTGCTTTTCTAGACCTTGGGAGACATCATTGTATTGTGATAACATAATTATTGTTTGCCTGGGTGGGTGTTATCTCTGTCTCTTGATATCTACAAAGAGCCACCAGAATGCTAATTTTAAAGGCATGTTCTGATTGTGGGAGGGATTGCTATTGATATATTCAGGAACTAGTTTGCTGAAAACTATGCAAGCTTGACTGGTATCTGAAGAACAATCATGACAGTTGTAATTCAAGATGGCGCTGGTGAAGCTGAATTAAGGAAATTTCTAAAATAGGTGCTGAAGAAAGAGAAGGGGAAGTATGGGAGCAAATGACTCAAAATAAATTTCAATAAAAAAACACAGCAGTGAGCAAAACTAATTTCCTTCCTGAGCTGAAAGCCTCCTCCCTGATCTAATTTACTGACTTCTAAGTTTTCCAGTTCCTAGAAAAAGCCATCTGTGTCCTACAACATGGGTAACTTTATATGTTTCTGAAACTCTTACTACCTCCACCTCTAATGAGCTCCCAAAGTCCTAGTGGGCAAGACCACAGTGCAAAACCCCTGAAAACGTTAAGGCAGCTCTTGAATTGAAATTAAGTCTAACTTTTGAGTAAAACATATATATTCTTATGAGATCCATATATTCAATAAATAATTTCACACACAGACAATCATGCATACATAGACAAATAGCCAACGTGGTGTTCTACAACTCTTCATAGTGCTTTTCTTCCTTGTTGGTGTGGTTTTCTGGTTTGATATTTTGCTTTCTTTTGACATAGGTAATCTAGGCCAAGAATACATTGGTAAGCCTGTGCTACTCTCCAGCTCTCATGCTGCTGCCCCAGCCTCTCAAAGAGTAGAAGTCATAAAGGGATTTTATTTTGTTTGTGCATGTTCCTGTTTGAAATTTTGGACATGTATTTTAAGTGAACTTGGCTACTAGCTGTATTGATGGGTTCTCCTTTTAAGTCTAACAAGCCATCTTGCTCTGTAGAGTTGCTATGCATACTCTACATTTATGTAGGTTCTGGCAATAGGACTCAGATATTCCTACTTGCAAAGCAAGTGCTTTATTCACACTGCTGCCTTTCCAGCTCCTAAAACTGGTTAAAGCAAAGTTTGTCTAATACATTAATCATGTAATTACTGCCTAAGTCAAGTTATCAATGTTTTACCCTCCTAAGAAAAAAAGTCCTATTGATCCTTTACATCAGCCAGATCATCATCTCTGCCTATACACTCTTCTATCACTATGAATTCATGCTACCCATTCTTCAAATTAATAGAAATTATGTAATATCATGATGTATTTAGTAATATTATATATAGAAATTGCCTATTTATTAAATTAATATTATTACATTTATGAATCTATTGATTCACTTGGTAATTGACAAGGTAACTATGGCCTTGGGAATATATTTTGTGTGAATTTCGTTTATCTGGCTTCGGCTAAGTTTTGACTCATAGCCCAGAGTGTGCTCTGTCTTGATGAGTATCCACGTGCATTTGAGAACCAAGTATGTTCCACTGTCGTCAAATGAACTATTCTGCACCCTTAATAAGCCAACTAGGTTCACAATGCTGTGCAAATCAATTAGATCATACTGATTTTCCACCAGCTCAATCTGTCAATTACTGAAAAAAGAAGTGTGAAAGTCTCCAATTAAAATAGTGAAATGTTTTTTTTTCCTTTTGCCTTCCCCAGTTTAGCAACCTGTCAGACACATACAAATTTAGTACTGCTCTATTATATCTTCATGGACAACTGACTTCTTTATTATTTTTATGTAAAGCTTCTCTTTTACTTGAGTTATACTCTATGTTCTTTTAATTATTTTATATGTTATTTATTCTCTCTGCATGTGGGTATATGTGTGTATGTGCATGTCTGTCTTTCTGTCTCTCTGTGTGTGCACAATGCACATATGGAGGTTAGAGGACAATTTAAGGTGCCAGTCTCAGGGATTCAGGCTTGGCAGCAGGAACCTTTATCACTGAGACATCTCTTCAGTCCTGATGATGCATGTTCTGAGGTCTGTATTGTTAGAATACAGTGTATCTAATATCACTATCTTTTGATGGATGTTAACATTTTCTCTTTTACTCCATCATTTCACTTTTAGTCTGGCTTTGTATTTAACAGATGCCATTAGATCAGTGGTTTCAAACCTGTGGGTTACA